>NC_143029.1:65122500-65722500 GCF_057628025.1 Oncorhynchus mykiss
CACTCTGGTATTGCCATGATGCATTTGAGCATTTAATTGATAACTGTTACATTTTATTTCAAGCTGAATACACTATGGTTCACTTCCAAGAATAATATGTATTGTCTTGGACTCTGACTTCTAATTCATATTTTCACTGATATGATTGCAGTCGGAATATTTAGACCTCATCTTGTATTCTAGGGGATTTTTCTATCTTGTGGATTGTTTATATCGTTTTTTTTAACCATGTGTCAGCTGATGGGGATTCCTTGGCAGGTCATGGTGACTTTTTCATTAGAAATCATCACAACAACAAGAAGAAAAAGCATCACAACTCCCACCTTACCACTTCTCCTTCAGAATCATATGGCTTCTATAACCCTCTTTTCTCACTGATATATTTATAGACTTTTCGCTCGGCCTCATGGCAAAAGAACAATAGAATGAGATGATATATAAACCAGCAATTGTTTCTCTCTGACTCATTGTTTCTCTCTGCCCCCCCCCCCCCCCCCCCCCCCCCACGCTGCTGCTACTCTCTGTTATTATCTATGCATAGCCACTTTAATAACTCTACCTACATGTACATAATTACCTCTATTACCTCGACACTGGTGCCCCCGCACATTGACACATTGACTCTGTACTGGTTTCCCCTGTATACAGCCCCGCTCTTGTTATTTATTGCAGTTCTTTAAGTATTTGTCATTCTTATCTCTTACTTTTTTGGGGGTATTTTCTTAAAATTGCATTGTTGGTAAGTAAGCATTTCACTGTAAGGTCTTCTATACCTGTTGTATAATGCGCATGTGACGAATAACATTTGATTTGATTTGAAAGTGTAGAATTGCAGGAAATTAGCTTTAGAACTACAACATTTTCATGACAAAATGTGTAGAATTGCATTATAAAACTGCACATTTTTTTCAACACATATTCCCTAAAAACAAATCTGCTACTGTCAACTATAGACTGTTAGGGCTGATATACAGGGAAACACTGACCTCTTGTGGATGAGAAGTGATGCATCACATTGGATCAAAACTGAATTTTTGAACTCTTTACTGCCATCTAGTGGAGTTGAACATTCACAGCATGTCACCTTTTTTTTATACCGACCAGGCTGAACATGTGGCTCAGGCCAAAAGACTAGTCAGTGGTTATATAACACATAATTGCACCACGTGGTTTCCTGCAACAATATGAAAGGCAGCTGTCAATATATGTATGTTTAACAGGGTTATTAACCCAATTACCAGAAATCTTACTCTAGGTATTAATTCCCGAGGTTAGAATTCTAATTAAATCAAATCAAATCAAATTGTATTCATCACACGCGCCGATTACAACAGGTGTAGTAGACCTTACAGGGAAATGCTTACTTACAAGCCCTTAACCAACAATGCATTTTTTTTAAATACAGATAAGAATAAGAAATAAAAGTAACAAGTAATTAAAGAGCAGCAGTAAAATACAATAGCGAGACTATGTACAGGGGGGTACCGGAATAGAGTCAATGTGCGGGGGCACGTTTATTTTTTAGGTAATATGTACATGTAGCTAGTGTTATTAAAGTGACTATGCCTAGATGATAACAGCAGAGAGTAACAGCGGTGTAAAAGGGGGGGGGGGGGGGGGGGCAATGCAAATAGTCTGGGTAGCCATTTGATTAGGTTTTCAGGAGTCTTATGGCTTGGAGGTAGAAGCTGTTTAGAAGCCTCTTGGACCTAAACTTGGCACTCTGGTACTTCTTGCCTTGTGGTAGCAGAGAGAACAGTCTATGACTAGGGTGGTCCCAAACTTATTCCATTTAAGAATAACTGAGGCCACTGTGTTCTTGGGGACCTTCAATGCTGCAGATTTTTTTTGGTACCTGTTTTTGGGTACACCATCCTGTCTCGGAGCTCTACGGACAATTCATTTGACCTCATGGCTTGGTTTTGCTCTGACATGCACTGTCAACTGTGGGACCTTATATAGACAGTTGTGTACCTTTCCAAACCATGTCCAGTCAATTGAATGTACCACAGGTGGACTCCAATCAAGATTTAGAAACATCTCAAGGACGATCAATGGAAACAGGATGCACCTGAGCTCAATTTCGAGTCTCACAGCAAAATGTCTGAATACTTATGTAAACAAGGTATTTCTGTTTTTATTTGTAGTACATTTGCAAAAATGTCTATAAAAACCTGTTTTTGCTTTCTCATTATGGGGTACTGTCTGTAGATTGATGAGGAACATTTTTTATTTAATACATTTTTAGAAAAGGCTGTAACGTAAAACACTTTTGAAAAAGGGAAGGGGTTGGAATACTTACCCAAATGCACTGTAACTCTATGGCAGCACCCAAGGGGCTTGAATTTTCAAGTTCTCCCTGTAGATTTTGCGTTGACGTAGTCTCCCCATGAGTGGCAGAACACTGAGCCAATCACGGCGCAATTAGAGAACATTACTGCACCCCCTACAACCACTATGTTTGTTATTATTATTTGACCCAGCTGGTCATCTATGAGCGTTTTAACATCTTGGCTATGTACTGTTATAATCTCAACCCGGCACAGCCAGAAGAGGACTGGCCACCCCTCAGAGCCTGATTCCTCTCTAGGTTTCTTCCTAGGTTCCTGCTTTTCTAGGGAGTTTTTCCAAGCCCCCGTGCTTCTACATCTGCATTGCTTGCAGTTGGGGGTTTTGGGCTGGGTTTCTGTATAGCACTTTGTGACATTGGCTGATGTAACAAGGGCTTTATAAATACATTTGATTGATTTATTGATTGTTTGATTTGGAGCTGTCTTACTCAAGAAAGCTAAAAAGAGACAATGTTTATATGCAGCTTTATTAACTCAATGATTTTTATTTTTTACATTGTTTGCAAACTGATATGTGACACATATTAATGACAAAATAACATGAATGACGGGTCACAACCGTTCATGCACAAATCTACAGCCGCACCATCGAGAGCATCCTGGCTGGTTGCATCAACTGCTCAATTGCCTGGTATGGCAACTGCTCGGCCTCCGACCGCAAGGCACTACAGAGGGAAGAGCGAATGGCCCAGTACATCACTGGGGCCAAGCTTCCTGCCATACAGGACCTCTATACCAGGCGGTGTCAGAGGAAGGCTCTAAAAATTGTCAAAGACTCCAGTCTCCTTGAGCTGCCTTCCTAGAGCTATCCGACTAGCCAAACTGAGCAATCGGGGGAGAAGGGCCTTGGTCAGGAGGTGACCAAGAACCGGATGGTCACTTTGACAGAGCTCCAGAGTTCCTCTGTGGAGATGGGAGAACCTTTTAGAGGGACAACCATCTCTGCAGCACTCCACCAATCAGGCCTTTATGTTAGAGTGGCCAGACGGAAGTCACTCCTCAGTAAAAGGCACATGACAGCACGCTTGTAGTTTGCCAAAAGGCACCTAAAGGACTCTCAAACCAAAAGAAACAAGATTCTCTTGTCTGATGAAACCAAGATTGAACTCTTTGGCCTTAATGGCAAGCGTCACATCTGGAGGAAACCAGGCACCATTCCTATGGTGAAGCATGGTGGTGGCAGCATCATGCTGTGGGGATGTTTTTCAGTGGCAGGGACTGGGAGACTAGTCATGATTGATGGAAAGATGAACGGAGAAAAGTACAGAGAGATCCTTGATGAAAACATGCTCCGGCGAGCTCAGGACCTCAGACTGGGGCGAAGGTTCATCTTCAAACAGGACAATGACCCTAAGCACACAGCCAAGACAACTCAGGATCAACTCTAAATGTCCTTGAGTGGCCCAGCCATAGCCAGATCCAACATCTCTGAAGAGACCTGGAAAGGGATGTGCAGCAACGCTCCCCATCCAACCTGACAGAGCTTGAGAGTATCTGCAGAGAAGAATGGGAGGTACTCCCCAAATACAGGTATGCCAGGTTTGTAGTATCATACCCAAGAAGACTCAAGGCTTTCAGCTTCAGTTTTTATTTTTGTATGAATTTGTCAAAATAATTCTAAAAACGTGTTTTTGCTTTGTCAGTATTGTGTATTGTGTGTAGATTGATGAGTTTTTTAAATCCATTTTAGAATAAGGCCAAACGTAACAAAATGTGGAAAAAGTCAAGGGATCTAAAAAACTTTACGAATGCACTATACTTTAGAAGTGCCCATCCAAGAAGGCTCCAGGTCATTGGCCACAGATAAAATTACATCAAATCATGATATATCTACAATAGCTTTGATTGGACTGATCATGTCAACATCATACTTTCAAAATCTTAGCTAGCAAGCTAGACAAGCAGTCATGATCATGAATCAAGTTGACAATCTACTGGCAAATCCTTTTCAATCCTTGTCATATGAAGAGAAATTACAGATAAAATGTATCTGTGCTCATTGACCATTGGACATAAACATTACTCAACAAGTTGGAAATCGCAAATTCAACAATGAGTGGTTTGGAAGGAATCAGTGACTTGTGGTCCAAGTCTGGGTTTAAGGGTCTCTTTTCCAAGCTTAAAAAGGAGACATTCAACACCAGAAAAGGTGTACATTGGCCACGCTGTCAACACAACATGACTTCTGCCCCATTCAAAACAACTGGAAACTGGTAAATCTCAGACTTCAGTGAGTTCAAGACAACTTGGAACTCAAAAAAAAAAAGAGTTACGACTGGGAAAATACGTTTTGAACGCTCGTCCAAGTCGGGAACTCTGACCTCTTTCTAGAGCTTCGATGTGAAAATCACTGATGTCGTGATTCAACCTTGTTTTTGTCAATTCCCAGTTGTCTTGAAAGCACCATAAATCCAGAGAATGATGACAGAGTCTGATGACAAAATTTGGCCACAAGAACAACCGTCGTGCCACCTTCCTGTTCAAGTGAGCACAGCACAACAAGGTGAGTCCAAAAATGTCTTGTATCATATAAATTATGCAATATGCCAGGGAGATATGTATACTGTAGCTAAGAAAGTAATACTAAGTGTATGTTGTGTAGTAATGGTGAACCTCAAGAACTGCATTTGGCGAAAGGCCCGGCACACGCATACTCAGGCTAACTGGCTATCGTTCAGGTAAATGAGAAATAAGTGCAGTCAGGCTATCCGGAAGGCCAAAGTTAGTTACTTTAAGGAGCAACTCTCTCTCTCTGTGGGTCTAACCCCAGGAGGGTCTGGAAAACGGGCTAAGATCTGGAGAATAAACCCTCCTCCTCACAGCTGCCCATGTCCCTTAATGTTGATGATGTGGTTGTTACTGACAAGAAGCACATGGCTGAGCTCTTTAATCACAACTTTATTAAGGCCGGATTCGTATTTGACTCAGCCATGCCTCCTTGCCCGTCCAATATTTCCTCATCTCCCACTAATGCAACTAGCCCCGATGCTCCTCCCTCTTTTTCCCCTGCCCCGCTACAAAGTTTCTCCCTGCAGGCAGTCAATGAGTCCGAGGTGCTAAATGAGCTCCTTAAACTTGACTCCAAAAAACCATCTGGGTCAGATGGTTTAGACCCTTTCTTCTTTAAGTTTGCTGCCCCTATCATCACCAAGCCTATCTCCAACCTTTTTAACCTGTCTCTCCTTTATGGGGAGGTTCCCATTGTTTGAAAGGCAGCCACGGTTCAACCTTTATTTAAAGGGGCGAGATAAAGCTGATCCTCACTGTTATAGGCCTATTTCTATTTTGCCCTGTTGTCACGCCCTGGCCATAGAGAGGTTTTTATTCTCTATTTTGGTTAGGCCAGGGTGTGACTAGGTTGGGCATTCTAGTTTCTTTATTTCTATGTTTTCTATTTCTTAGTTTTTGGCCGTGTGTGGTTCCCAATCAGAGGCAGCTGTCAAGCTTTATCTCTGATTGGGAATCATACTTAGGCAGTCCTTTTTCCCTCTTTCATTTGTGGGTTCTTAATTTTGCACTGGTTGTTATTTTGCCCTGCAGAACATCACGTTCGTATTTTGTTTTGTTGTTGTCGGTGTTCAGTTAATAAATAAATAGAATAAACACGTACCACGCTGCACTTTGGTCCACTTCTTCCCATGACGCTCGTGACACCTGTTTATCAAAAGTGTTGGAAAAACATAATCAACTGACTGGCTTTCTTGATGTCTATAGTATTCTCTTGGGTATGCAATCTGGTTTTCGCTGAGGTTATGATTTTGTCACTGCAACCTTAAAGATCCTCAATAATGCCACCATTGCCGTTGATTCTAAGCAATGTTATGCTGCTATTTTTATTGACTTTATAGACCCCATGCTCTTCTCAATTTACATCAACAACATAGCTCAGGCAGTAGGAAGATTCAGTCTTATACTCAGCTAGCCCCTCTCTGGATTTTGTGTTAAATGCTTTACAACAAAGCTTTCTTGGTGTCCCTACCCTTAACCTTGTTCTGAACACCTCCAAAACAACAGTCATGTGGTTTGGTAAGAAGAATGCCCCTCTTCCCATAGGTGTTATTACTACATCTGAGGGTTTAGAGCTTGAGGAAGTCACCTCATACAAGTACTTGGGAGTATGGCTAGACAGTGCACTGTCCTTCACATATCAAAGCTGCAGGCTATAGTTAAATCTAGACTTGGTTTCCTCTATCATAATCGCTCCTCTTTCACCCCAGCTGCCAAACTAACCCTGATTCAGATGACCATCCTACCCATGCTAGATTACAAAGACATAATTTATAGATTGGCAGGTAAGGGTGCGCTCGAGCGGCTAGATGTTCTTTACCATTCGGCCATCAGATTTGCCACCAATGCTCCTCTCCTACATATCATGTAGGAGAAAATTCATGACTATGGGTGATTTTCCAGTATCTAGACTGTTCTCCCAGAAGTAGTAAGCAGAATCAACATACGGTTAATTCATAGACAGGTACAAGCAGAATAAAAGCTGAGAATGAACAGGGCTGGGTCAACATGGAGTGAATCACTACACATGTAAAAACAGAACGTAAGCAGAAAATGTAGGCCTGAGGGAAGTCATTACCTGGTCCTGTGACTAGCATTGAGACATCAAATTGCATTATGTATGTATGCTTGTGCTGTTGTAGGCCTGAGGGAAGTCATTTTCTGGTCCTGTGACTGGCTTTAGGGCATGTAGTTATATTGTATGCGTATGTCTGTTCCATTACAGGCTTGGGGAGAGCCATTGTGTAGTCCTATGAGTATCATTGGACAGACACCTGCATTATGTGTGTGTCTTATTTTTTGTATCATTGCTATGGATACGCCACCAATAGAATCTGTAAACAAGTACGAATTGAGACAGAAAGATAATGGAGGCGAGAGGCCAAGGGGTGTTAATAATCTACATAGAGGGGAGTGACCATGTGTGTTATCTGAAGGTGGAAACCTATAAAGCCTGAGGTCTGTGGCAAGAGAATTTAGTTCTTCCATGGAATTGCTCGGCTTTGTTACTTTTTGTAATAAAGTCTATTTGAATTCGACTCCGGCGATGTCATCTATAAAATAGCCTCCAACACTCTACTAAAATTGGATGCAGTCTATCACAGTGCCATCCGTTTTGTCACCAAAGCCCCATACACTACCCACCACTGCAACCTGTATGCTCTCGTTGGCTGGCCCTCTCTTCATACTCATCGCCAAACCCACTGGCTACAGGTTATCTACAAGTCTCTGCTAGGTAAAGCCCTGCCTTATCTCAGCTCACTGGTCACCATAGCAGCACCCACTCGTAGCACGCGCTCCAGCAGGTATATCTCACTGGTCACCCCCAAAGCCAATTCTTCCTTTGGTCACCTTTCCTTCCAGTTCTCTGCAGCCAATGATTGGAATGAACTGCAAAAATCACTGAAGCTGGAGACTCATATCTCCCTCACTAGCTTTAAGCACCAGCTGTCAGAGCAGCTCACAGATCAATGCACCTGTACATAGCCCATCTGTAAACAGCCCATCTATCTACCTAATCCCCATACTGTATTTATTTATTTATCTTTCTCCTTTTGCACCCCAGTATCTCTACTTGCACATTCATCTTCTGCACATCTACCATTCCAGTGTTTAATTGCTATATTGTAATTACTTCGCCTCCATGGCCAATTTATTGCCTTAACTCCCTTATCTTACCTAATTTCCACTCACTGTATATAGACTTGTGTAACTCTGTGTGTAACTCTGTGTTGTTGTATGTGTCGAATTGCTATGTCGAATTGCTATGCCTTATCTTGGCCAGGTCGCAGTTGCAAATGATAACTTGTTCTCAACTAGCCTACCTGGTTAAATAAAGGTGAAATAAAAATATATAAAACAATTCACAAGCTCCAGTATCTGAGAAATATTTGATTCAATATTTCCATGACAATCACTGTACTCTATACTCCTCTGTAAACTAGTCATCTCTGTATACCTGTCGCAAGACCCACTGGTTGATGCTTATTTATAAAACCCTCTTAGGCCTCACTTCTCCCTATCTGAGATATCTACTGCAGCCCTCATCTTCTACATACAACACCCGTTCTGCCAGTCACATTCTGTTAAAGGTCCCCAAAGCACACACATCCCTGGGTCGCTCCTCTTTTCAGTTCGCTGCAGCAAGCAACTGGAACGAGCTGCAACAAACACTCAAACTGGACAGTTTTATCTCAATCTCTTCATGCAAAGACTCAATCATGGACACTATTACTGACAGTTGTGGTTGCTTTGCGTAATGTCTTGTTGTCTCTATCTTCTTGCCCTTTGTGCTGTTGTCTGTGCCCAATAAAGTTTGTACCATGTTTTATGCTGCTACCATAGTGTGTTGCTACCATGTTGTTGTCATGTTGTGTTTCTACCATGCTGTGTTGTCATGTGTTTCTGCCTTGCTAAGTTGTTGTCTTAGGTCTCTCTTTCTGTAGTGCTGTGTTGTCTCTTGCTGTTGGTGTGTGATTTGTCCTATGTTTATATTGTATTTATTTTACATTTTTAATCCCAGTCCCCCGTATCCACAGGAGGCCTTTTGCCTTTTGGTAGGCCGTCATTGTAAATAATAATTTGTTCTTAACTGACTTGCCTAGTTAAATAAAGGTTAAATTAAAATAAAATAAATAGTAAGCTGTTAGTAGCCTATGTGCCTCACCCTAATAATTTGGTATCTTTCCCCCTCACATGTAGCCTATAGCCTGTTATAGAGACATTTCATCATTGAAAATTATAAGAGCTTTTATTGTCTGCTTAAATGCCCCCTTTATTTATCCTATGGTTCTGACTTGTTGTACAATTTTAAAAGTGCTGAAAAATAGTTATATTGACTACAACCGTCGTAGCTCTCTCATTCATTTCTTAAATGAAATTACAGATTGCCTCTTATCTGCTCGTCGTCTCCTTATGCCATGGTTTGCACATCTTAATTGTCAACAGAAACCAGCAAGTCAGCCATATCAGCTATGTTTTTAAAAGGCAGTAAATGAGGCTGAATGAACTGTTTCGCTGCCAGACAAGGCGTCGCTGATAGCCAGGTGTAGCAGCGGTAAGGATTCACTCCATGGTGCTGAAAAGAAAGCTCTGCTTTTGGGACAGCTTTATGTAGGCCCTAACAGTTTCTGGGAACTATTTGTCACCATTATAGTGCAATGAATGTATTATTTAGTGTTGTGTTGTGTAGTGGCTTTGCTGGCATGCATCAAAAACATTTCATTTGTTTTGTCCCACCAAGATTTACATGCTAAAATCACCAGAGTGCATGAATGAGTGATTTTGCAGGTTACAGAGATGTTTAGGTATCTGTGTGTATGTGTGTGGTCACAATCTTGTCTATGACTGATATATGTTTTTTTTCCTCCCTTTTATCATCGGTGGCTCATGAGATAAAATGTGCGTGCTTTTGTCTGTTTCCCTCCAAGTGTGCTGTGCTGTGCGCTAGCTCTCTGTGTGTTCCTGTGAGCGTGCATGAGCATGTTCTCCCAGCCCACCACTCCTCTGAGGGGCTGACTGACAGTGATCCCGGCTGACTGAATAGCGCTCTTATGAGGCTGCATTCTTCCATCTCTCAATGGAATGTTTACAGAATGGTTTACAAGCCCACCGATCCCCACCGATCTCCCCCAGTCCTAAGCCTCTTGCGCCAATGTCTTATTATACGCTTTGTCGAATGTTTTAGTGGCTGCACTACACTGCAGCCAATGGCCGAACAGGACAATTGTAGGTCTTGCTGCTTTGGAGAAGATGAAATCAGAGAGAAAACCCAACACTGCAGCCCCCAACAGAGCAAACATGGCCCCAGCTCATCTCCTGCCTGTGTGGGTGGGTGGGAGGATGCCACCTAAGACACAGCCGCACACACGAATGCACGCACGAACACACGTACACACACACATACATTCTGAATTCAACCTTATGACATTGTTTTGTATTGTTGCTTTATGCTGATTATGTATTGTATTTAGACTTAGATTTGTGAAAGTTCATACTATTATATCCGCCAAGCGCTTCTGGACTTCTGGACAGATCGACAGTTACGAACCTAGATTTCGACATATCTACCTCAATTAATACCCCTTCACATTGATCTGGAGCTGGTACTCCCTGTATCTCCATTCTTGTGTATTGCTTACGAGCCCAAGCATTTAATGGTTAAGTCTACACCAGTAGTATTCGGCACAAATTTGATTTGTGTTCTTTTTTCTTAGATGATTGATTTATTGATTGAAGACTGGTTTCATAGGTCAGTGGATTGGGCTCGGAAGAGATGAAGGTTGAAAGTCATGCGTCCTCCGATACACAACCCAACCAAGCCGCACTGCTTCTTAACACAGCGCACATCCAACCCGGAAGCCAGCCGCACCAATGTGTCGGAGGAAACACTGTGCACCTGGCAACCTTGGTTAGCGCGCACTGCGCCCGGCCCGCCACAGGAGTCGCTTGTGCGTGATGAGACAGGGATATCCCTACCGGCCAAACCCTCCCTAACCCGGACGACGCTGGGCCAATTGTACGTCGCCCCACGGACCTCCCGGTCGCGGCGGGTTTACGACAGAGCCTGGGCGCAAACCCAGAGTCTCTGGTGGCACAGCTGGCGCTGCAGTACAGTGCCCTTAACCACTGCGCCACCCGGGAGGCCCCTAATTTTAACATTTTCTTAATTTACAGCCTTATCCATCAATCAACACACAATACCCCATAATGACAAAGCAAAAACAGGTTTTTAGAAATGTTTACAAATTTATAAAACATAAATACTGAAATATAACATTTACATAAGTATTCAGACCCTTTACTCAGTACTTTGTTGAAGCACCTTTGGCAGCGATTACAGCCTTGAGTCTATTTGGGTATGGCGCTACATATTTGGTGAGTTTCTCCCATTCTTCTCTGCAAATCCTCTCAAGCTCTGTCAGCTTGGATGGGAAGCATCACTACACAGCTATTTTCAGGTCTCTCCAGAGATGTTCGATCGGGTTCAAGTCCGGGCTCTGGCTGGGCCACTTAAGGACATTCAGAGACTTGTACCAAAGTCACTCCTGCGTTTTCTTGGCTGTGTGCTTAGGAACTTTGTCCTATTGAGGTCCTGATCGCTCTGGAGCAGGTTGTCATCAAGGATCTCTGTGTACTTTGCTCCGTTCATCTTTCCCTCGATCCAGAGTAGTCTCCCAGTCGCTGTCGCTAAGGGTGTGGGTGTTAGGTTGTTAGTGTTAGTGTGAGTGTGTGGGTGTTGTTGTGAGTATGTGGGTATTAGTTAGTGTGTGGATGTTAGGGTGAGTGTGTGAGTGTGAGTGTGTGGGTGTTAGTGTGAGTGTGTGGGTGTTACTGTGTGAATGTTTGTGAGTAAGTGTGTCAGTGTAGGTGTGATAGGCAAATATACATGTAAAAAGGAGTAATAGTGACGAGTAGCAGGCTAAATAGATACATACTAATGGTAATGGCAATCAATAATCATTGCACAGCAGCATAGTGGTAGTAATACATCTAATCAATAATCAAATTAGCAGCAGCGTCAGCGTGAGGGGGAGCAGTAGTAGCCATTTAACAATCTTATGGTCAGTGGATAGAAGCTGTTTAGGAGTCTGTTGATCTGAGCCTTGATATACCGCTACCGCCTGCTGGACGGGATCATGGAGAACAGTCCATGTCTCGGGAGGCTAGAGTCTTTGGCAATTCTTTGGGCCTTTCTCAGACACTGCCTGGCATGTACATCCTGGATGGCTGGGAGCTCACCCCCAGTGATGAGCTGGGGCGTCTGCACCACCCTCTGTTGGGCCTTCCAGTCAAGGGCGCTCAGTTGCCATACCAGTCAGGATGCTCTTGATGGTGCAGCTGTAAAGTTCCTAAGGATTGTTTCAGCCTCCTGAGACCTTGTGAAGTCCTCAGTGGTGTCGGCACAGAGGAACATGAAGCTCTTGACCCTCTCCACTGCGACCCTGTCAATGTGGATGGGGGTGTGCACCTGTCCCTGTTTCCTATTGTCCACTGTCAGCTTGCTGACGTTGAGGGAGAGGTTATTGTCCTGGCACCACACTGCCAGGTCTCTGACCTCCTCCCTGTAGGCTGTCTCATCACCATTGGTGATCAGGTCTACTACCACTGTCATGTCATCAGCGACTTTGAGGATGGAGTTTGAGGTGTGCATGGCCACACAGTCGTGGTTAAACAGGCAGTACAGGAGGGAGCTAAGCACACACCCCTAGGGGGCCCCATGTTGAGGTTCAGCGTAGCAGATGTGTTGTTGCCTACTCTTACCACCTGTGGTCGACCCATCCAGTCAGTCCAATGGTCCCGAGCTTGGTGGTGAGCTTATAGGGCACTATGGGGTTGAACGCTAAGCTGTAGTCAATGAACAGCATCCTCACATAGGTATTCCTCTTTTCTAGGTGGGAGAGGTCAGTGTGCAAATGAGATTGCATCATCTGTGGATCTGTTGGAGTGGGTCCATGGTGTCTAGGATGATGGAGTTGATGTCAGACATGACCAGCCTTTAAAAGCACGTCGTTATTACAGAAGTGAGTGCTATAGGGCGATAGTCATTGTGACAGGATGCCTTATAGTTTTCGGGAACAGGAATGATGGTAGATTACAGACTGGGACAAGGAGAGGTTGACAATATCTGTGAAGACACCTGCCAGCTGATCTGCAAATGCCCTGAAGACACATCCTGGAATACCGTGTGGCCCCGCGGCCTTACGAGTGTTGACCTGCTTTAAAACCTTACTCACGTCAGCCTCGGAGAGAACGATCACCTAGTCCTCAGAATCAGCAGGGGCACTCATGCAGGGCTCTGTATGGTTTTTGTCAAAGCGTGCATGAAAGGCATTGAGTTTGTCTGGCAGAGAGGCATCGTTGACCAGATCACAACAAGGGCTTCCTTTGTAGTTCGTAATCAGAGATGTGCAGTATTTCTGTTACATGTATTTGAAATATGTATTTTAATTACTTCTGACTTTTTAGTCATTTGTATTACACTGAGCTGAACTACACTCAAATGTATTTTGTAACAAGATACTTTGAGAGCTTTAATTTATATTTTCAAAATGTAGCATGCTGTATATTATTTTTTTGTTGCGGTTTACCATTTTGTGGTCCCCTTTCACCCTGCCTTGGTATGAGAAGTCTGATGGCACCACGTTGTGATGACAGCATCTGCTAAATGTACTAAATATAAATGTGTTTGTAAAAATGGACAATTGCAAAGCATGAGTATTATTCTATTGGCCTCAACCCCAAAACAAGGTTTTGCCTAAGAGGGATACTCCTTTTGTCAAAATTGACTTTTTTGTAGCAGGTTAGGAGAATTAATGTAGCAGGTTAGGAGAATTAATGTAGCAGGTTAGGATAATTAGGTTAAGCTGTATCCCATCTAGACATGACTCTGAAATAAGGCCAATAATTATACCCTGTGTGCTTTGCAGTTCATTTTGATATGTTCGTCTTCACATGTACATTTACATGTTGGTCATTTAGCAGACACTCTTATCCAGAGTGACTTACAGTCAGTGCATTCAACTAAGTTCGATAAACAACAACATATCACAGTCATAGCAAATAAAACGTTTCTGTAAACGTTACTGAGAATGCTGTTCCTGTTCGGGCTGCTACTTGCAAATGTATTTCTGTATTTCAAAATACAAAATACATGTATTTTAATGAAACATTTAAAATCCAAGTATTTTGCAGTTTATTTTGATACATTGATCTTTATGGTATTTTGTCATTGTATTTGGTCATTTTTACCCATCCCTGTCCATATAGCCCCTGCAACATGTATTGACCATTGGAAGCCGGTATTATAGGATTCTACCTTGTCCTTTTCCCTGTTTGATGGCTCTGCGGAGGTCTTAGCGGGACTTCTTGTATGCGTTTGTGTCCTCAGCGGTAGCCTCAACCATAAGGGATATTAGTGTAGTGATGTTGTGGTTTCTAGGTGGCGTTGCTTCTTTGATGGCTTTGTTTCTTTTTTGGACTGAGCCCTCCCTCCGCAGTGTTGCTCCATTTAGTCAGGGTGTAAACCTGTTGGATTACTGCCCGCTGGCTGCATTTGTCTGGGTCAGAAAACGGAGTGGCGTAACCGTAACCATACAGACAGACTGGCACGGTGGCACCCCAGGCTGGGATGAGTTCCAAATGGCACCCTATTCCCCATTATAGTGAACTACTATAGGGCTCTGGTCAAAAGGAGTGCAATATGTTGGGAATAGGTGTCACTTGAGATAGCAAATAAAATATGTTTATCTGGTTGCGTACACAGTTTTGCAGATGTTATCGCAGTGTAGCGAAATGCTTCATTTCCTAGCTCCAACAGTGCAGCAATATCTAACAATACAATAACAATTCACACATAATACACACATAAAAGTTTTTTAAAAAGAACAGGAAATGTGCACAAGCCTGTGTCTTATTTGTAGAGAGATGTTGAGGAATCCAGACGGTACAGCCATACTGAAAACATGAAAAGAAACAAACGTGTAATGGACATGAAAATAGGCAACAGAAAACAAAAGTAAAAGTGTGAGCTGACAACTTGCCCTTTTCTGACACCCAACTTCTCCACTATAACTCATGTTATTGTAACACTGAAACAGATATAATGAAATATGCTGAAAAAAGTATACTCAGAATGTGTTTTGTGTTGCATAAATAAAGCTGTGACAGCCCAGTACTTGAACTTGATCCAAATTGGATTGAGTTCAATTTATTCCATTGGGCAATGCACATGGAGACACATACCATTAGCGAGATTGCAAGTGAATGGCACAGTTCTTGCACAATTGAAATGCTTTGCCTACGCCCCTCAAACGGTTTGTGTCCCCACAAAACATTTTGTAGGGAGGCCTGTGCAAGAGGAGCAGAGGCCCCACTAGCCCTCCTCATTCTTAAAGTGCCCATAAATACTTTGTAGCGCCGCCAAATGCCCAGCCTCTTTCTGTATTTGGTGGGGCACTCAAGGGGGCGAGTAGGCAAGGGATTAAAGAAAAGTGCAGATATCAGAGACTTAAATTGGATACGCAAAAAAATCCCTGATAAATAAATACACACACAGACCGACATGGACACTCGATGAAAAGCTAAATTGAAACATCTTGAAGTCATGACATGGCCGCTTTTGTCTTCTATTGCAGAGTCGAAGCAAAAAAAATATTGACACCACCCTTTGAAAACAGACCTATCACGCATAGAGAATGATATCAGGGGGTCTGTTTTGAAATCCCCCCCCCCCCCCTGGGAAAACAGCGACAACAAATTAGCCTTCTTTTATGTCCAGGACCAGGGACGACACTTGGACAGCCCTGAGATTGTCCACCCGGGTTCCCATGAACCTCGCTAACCTTCCCATTCAGCTAAGAAGGAAGCAGCCATTGTGCCAGCACCTGTTTCTGTGGAAATTGGTAAAATGATGGCTTTGTTAGGCATCACCCAGGCAACCAGGAGAAAAGGGACATATTGGGGGATGGGGCAGGGGTTTGACAAGGAGGGTCCAAACATGAGCGGCGATAAGGAGAAGACTTTTCTGGAGAGCAGGAGATGCATTCCATCTCCATGTTCGTGGTGTGACAGAGAGAGGGTTCCAATCATGGGTCTAACCAGGGGTTTTCAGACTGCACTTGCCTGGCCGACCATGCCTTCTTCCACTGATATGTCCTGTTTGACATTGTCTTAGTAAGCTGGTTGGGCCGGTTGAATGGCTGAAAGGAAGAGAGAGGGGGGATGAGGTCATTCACATCATGTCCCTGAAATATTCCTTCCCAGTCATAAACAGCAGTTAAGTTTCAACAGGAGGATTTCTGTTATTGTAGGATAGTGTACTGGAGAAGAAAGGGTCATTTCAAGTGGCCATTCACTCAGCAGGAGAACACTTCTGATACCTGTTGACAACATTGGTCAATTTTAGGGGAAAATATGAAAAGTGTGATTTACACATTTAACGAAAAACAAAAACTAACAAACAAAAAAATATAAATATATATAAATAAGAAAAGTAAACATTCTTAGAAAAAAATATAGTAATAATATATATCTAATACACTGTATGTATATATACATATATATATATATTTCTAAAGACAAGATTTTTTGTAAAACTTTTGGTGAAAAAATAAATGAATTCAAAGACATGTATAATCCTCAATTGCATGCTAAATTGCCCTCCCTTGTTTCCTCAGCAGATTTCCAGGAACAATCTTGTACCATGGACTGGCAATTTCCACAGAGAGATCTTACTTGACTTTACCACCAGATGGTGGTCATTCCTTAGTACTACAGGTAAAGTCAAAACATTTGGAGGGGACATGGTAATGAGCTGAATGCAATAATGTGTATAAACCCTGGATAGCTGATTCTTTGTAATGAGAGGCTTTGAAGCCGCTGGCTGCCATACTGGTACTCCCCAGAAGGAGCAGTCCTCCACGGGAAGGAATGGAATTGGTATTTCAATCAAATTATTCAAGGACAAAATTACATTACACTGCATGTAGTAGTAGGGGCCGTAACATAAGTAATCTCAACAAAAAAACACTTTAATTAATATTTTTTTAATATGTTTTTAAATGTATTTTTATGTATTTTTAATGTTTTATTTTAATATATAGTTACATCATATATTTTAAAAGTACAAATTAAGGTGTCTGTAATTTGATATGCTGGGAAAAAACGAATGTAGACATTTTTATCATTTCCAAAATCTTTTTTTACAATGGAGGAGTACCAAAATGGCTGTGCCGTGGCTTCAATACAGCGCCCCCTGTTAGTCATCTAGGATTTATACACATCATTGGTTGAGGTTTTCAGGTTTGATGCTGTTCAATGCCTCACAACTCAGTGTTATCCAATTTTCCCCACATCCTCCTAATAATCCCAGATTCATGCATGAAGTTGTTGTCCTGGCCTATTCATTTTTTTAAACAAATTTTATGCTAAGATGACACATTTGGGAATTATCCATATTAACCTGTATTGTATAAATGGATCCTTGGCTTCTATTTTAAGTTACTTATAGGATTTTATTCCCTAGATAGACATGCTCATTAGCCTTGGTCAGGTTTGGAAAATTCATCTGGGGGACCAACCATCCTGGACCAGACCACGTATGAAGCACTGATTGATAGAACCTTTCCAACAATATAGGACTTACCAGGTTTTCATCCAAAAATATATCATCCTTAATTTAGAACTTTCCTTGGCATAAGATTCAAATCAAGTACTTTCCAGTTAAACACACACCATAAAATAGTATGATTATATTCACTGGAAATCTGCCTAATAGCTCATAACTACCTATGAAGGCTTGGAGTGGTGAGGACAGGACAATAGGCACTAGTTGGGCAGACAGGGAGTAAATCATTGGGCTAAGGTTGGGGCCTCCACCACCATCATCCTCTCTGTTTCAGTAGAGGGTCTCTCTTTCTATCCCCCCCACCCCTTCACTCCCTCCCTTTCCCTGTCTGTGTGTGGTGGTGGTATACAGGCTGGTGGCCAAGCAGGAGGAGAAACGAGGCCTCTTGGGTGTCTAATGGGGGGGTGGCATGGCATGGTATCCACAGGGCCTTTCAGACAGAGAGGTGGTCCTCTCTCCTTAGGGGCACTCACATAGGCTTTGTGCCAGGGATCAAAACAGACTTCATTTAGCATGTGGGTGCACTCCAACCACTGCTTGGTGCCAGGTTGACCTGCCCTTTCAGGACCAACCACTCTGCCTTCTGGGTAGAATGGTCGAGTAACAGCTCTCTCTGACTGAACACTGAGGAACACTGAGACCATTAGGGGCAAAGGGATGGACTCACTCATTCAGAAAGGTGCAATAGTGAAAAGTGAAATTTAAGAAACTGTTTAAAATAAAAGGGTTGTACAAGAGGAATGATGGATATTGAAATTATAGGGTTGTGCAGTAACATGATGTGCAATGCTCAGGGGCCTTGGGCATTAAAGGGATGTGTAATAGTGAGTATATGGGGGGGGGGGTACAGTTATGTAATGTCCAAGGGAGGGGTAAGAGTCCTTAAACTGTACATTTTGTTTGATAATGTGTCGAGCCTATGCCATGTCTCCCACCCTATCGCAGTGCATTTTATTGTACGTAAAGCAAATATCTGTGAAAGTCAGACAATAAAGAAATATATCATCTGGGTGTATAATTATATAGGGACAGTTTTCCCGTAGACAGATTAAGCCGATTCCTGGACTAAAAAGCTATTTCAATAAAGAATCTCCATTGAGCATGCTTTTTAGTCCAGTAAACCGATTAATCTCTGTCCTGTAAACTGGCCCATAGAGTTTATGATATACAGAATTATATAAAGCAAAATGTCAGGCCTTTGCATGTCAATACAGTGCCTTGCGAAAGTATTCGGCCCCCTTGAACTTTGCGACCTTTTGCCACATTTCAGGCTTCAAACATAAAGATATAAAACTGTATTTTTTTGTGAAGAATCAACAACAAGTGGGACACAATGAAGTGGAACGACATTTATTGGATATTTCAAACTTTTTTAACAAATCAAAAACTGAAAAATTGGGCGTGCAAAATTATTCAGCCCCCTTAAGTTAATACTTTGTAGCGCCACCTTTTGCTACGATTACAGCTGTAAGTCGCTTGGGGTATGTCTCTATCAGTTTTACACATCGAGAGACTGAAATTTTTTCCCATTCCTCCTTGCAAAACAGCTCGAGCTCAGTGAGGTTGGATGGAGAGCATTTGTGAACAGCAGTTTTCAGTTCTTTCCACAGATTCTCGATTGGATTCAGGTCTGGACTTTGACTTGGCCATTGTAACACCTGGATATGTTTATTATTGAACCATTCCATTGTAGATTTTGCTTTATGTTTTGGATCATTGTCTTGTTGGAAGACAAATCTTCGTCCCAGTCTCAGGTCTTTTGCAGACTCCATCAGGTTTTCTTCCAGAATGGTCCTGTATTTGGCTCCATCCATCTTCCCATCAATTTTAACCATCTTCCGTGGCCCTGCTGAAGAAAAGCAGGCCCAAACCATGATGCTGCCACCACCATGTTTGACAGTGGGGATGGTGTGAGCTGTGTTGCTTTTACGCCAAACATAACGTTTTGCATTGTTGCCAAAAAGTTCAATTTTGGTTTCATCTGACCAGAGCACCTTCTTCCACATGTTTGGTGTGTCTCCCAGGTGGCTTGTGGCAAACTTTAAACGACACTTTTTATGGATATCTTTAAGAAATGGCTTTCTTCTTGCCACTCTTCCATAAAGGCCAGATTTGTGCAATATACGACTGATTGTTGTCCTATGGACAGAGTCTCCCACCTCAGCTGTAGATCTCTGCAGTTCATCCAGAGTGATCATGGGCCTCTTGGCTGCATCTCTGATCAGTCTTCTCCTTGTATGAGCTGAAAGTTTAGAGGGACGGCCAGGTCTTGGTAGATTTGCAGTGGTCTGATACTCCTTCCATTTCAATATTATCGCTTGCACAGTGCTCTTTGGGATGTTAAAAGCTTGGGAAATCTTTTTGTATCCAAATCCGGCTTTAAACTTCTTCACAACAGTATCTCGGACCTGCCTGGTGTGTTCCTTGTTCTTCATGATGCTCTCTGCGCTTTTAACTGACCTCTGAGACTATCACAGTGCAGGTGCATTTATACGGAGACTTGATTACACACAGGTGGATTGTATTTATCATCATTAGTCATTTAGGTCAACATTGGATCATACAGAGATCCTCACTGAACTTCTGGAGAGAGTTTGCTGCACTGAAAGTAAAGGGGCTGAATAATTTTGCACGCCCAATTTTTCAGTTTTTGATTTGTTAAAAAAGTTTGAATTATCAATAAATGTTGTTCCACTTCATGATTGTGTCCCACTTGTTGTTGATTCTTCACAAAAAAATACAGTTTTATATCTTTATGTTTGAAGCCTGAAATGTGGCAAAAGGTCGCAAAGTTCAAGGGGGCCGAATACTTTCGCAAGTGTAACAGATGTGAAACGGCTAGCTTAGTTAGCGTGGGCGCTAAATAGCGTTTCAATCAGTGACGTCACTTGCTCTGAGACCTTGAAGTAGTAGTTCCCCTTGCTCTGCAAGGGCCGCGGCTTTTGTGGAGCGATGGGTAACGACGCTTCGTAGGCGTCAGTTGTTGATGTGTGCAGAAGGTCCCTGGTTCGCGCCCGGGTATGGGCGAGGGGACGGTTTAAAATTATACTGTTACATTAGGGTACTGTATATCAAACAGTCTGTGTGTTAGGGTACTGTATATCAAACAGTCTGTGTGTTAGGGTACTGTATATCAAACAGTCTGTGTGTTAGGGTACTCTATATGAAATAGTCTGTCTGTTAGGGTACTGTATATTAAACAGTCTGTGTGTTAAGGTACTGTATATTAAGTCGTCTGTGTGTTAGGGTACTGTATATCAAACAGTCTGTGTGTTAGGGTACTCTATATGAAATAGTCTGTGTGTTCGGGTACTGTATATGAAATAGTCTGTGTGTTAGGGTATTGTATATTAAGTCGTCTGTGTGTTAGGGTACTCGTCTGTGTGTTAGGGTACTCTGCAAGGGCCGCGGCTTTTGTGGCGCGATGGGTAACGATGCTTCGAGGGTGACTGTTGATGTGTGCAGAAGGTCCCTAGTTCGCGCCCGGGTATGGGCGAGGGGACGGTCTAAATTTGTACTGTTACATTAGGGTACTGTATATCAAACAGTCTGTGTGTTAGGGTACTGTATATCAAACAGTCTGTGTGTTAGGGTACTGTATATCAAACAGTCTGTGTGTTAGGGTACTCTATATGAAATAGTCTGTCTGTTAGGGTACTGTATATTAAACAGTCTGTGTGTTAAGGTACTGTATATTAAGTCGTCTGTGTGTTAGGGTACTGTATACCAAACAGTCTGTGTGTTAAGGTACTGTATATTAAGTCGTCTGTGTGTTAGGGTACTGTATATCAAACAGTCTGTGTGTTAGGGTACTCTATATGAAATAGTCTGTGTGTTCGGGTACTGTACATGAAATAGTCTGTGTGTTAGGGTACTGTATATGAAATAGTCTGTGTGTTAGGGTACTGTATATTAAGTTGTCTGTGTGTTAGGGTACTGTATATGAAATAGTCTGTGTGTTAGGGTACTGTATATTAAGTTGTCTGTGTGTTAGGGTACTGTATATGAAATAGTCTGTGTGTTAGGGTACTGTATATTAAGTTGTCTGTGTGTTAGGGTACAGTATATGAAATAGTATGTGTGTTAGGGTACTGTATATTAAGTTGTCTGTGTGTTAGGGTACTGTATATGAAATAGTCTGTGTGTTAGGGTACTGTATATTAAGTTGTCTGTGTGTTAGGGTACTGTATATGAAATAGTCTGTGTGTTAGGGTACTGTATATTAAGTTGTCTGTGTGTTAGGGTACAGTATATGAAATAGTATGTGTGTTAGGGTACTGTATATTAAGTTGTCTGTGTGTTAGGGTACTGTATATGAAATAGTCTGTGTGTTAGGGTACTGAATATTAAGTTGTCTGTGTGTTAGGGTACTGTATATGAAATAGTCTGTGTGTTAGGGTACTGTATATTAAGTTGTCTGTGTGTTAGGGTACTGTATATGAAATAGTCTGTGTGTTAGGGTACTGTATATTAAGTTGTCTGTGTGTTAGGGTACTGTATATGAAATAGTATGTGTGTTAGGGTACTGTATATTAAGTTGTCTGTGTGTTAGGGTACTGTATATGAAATAGTCTGTGTGTTAGGGTACTGTATATTAAGTTGTCTGTGTGTTAGGGTACTGTATACAAGTGTCGTTACCTCCCAACAAGCGTCTTTAAATACGGCACTGTGGGAACTAGCTGGATGACCAGGGTCTTATGAAACCTACTAAAACTGTCTTCACTGCAGTCAAATGTGTGTTATTTATCCCTGCTGTGTGAACTTACCTTCACTGTAGGATGAGACCAGGACATCTGGCCGAGGAGGTATACTTTTCTGTGAGAGAAGAGAAGGTGGGGGAAGTGGGGGGTGTAAGTCAGTCTCCATGAGGCCTACTGTTACTATTAGACCACCGTCTCTCTGTTTTCTGTGAAATACTTTTGCGCAGGAGGGGGAATATTGTTCCAGGGGATTGGAGAGAAAGATGGATCCAGCTGCACACACACACACACACACACACACACACACATACACAGAGTGGAGAAACAAAACATATGGCAGGTTTTCTAGCCTGGGCTCAGTATGGTGTTTAAGGGGGGTTTGTTAAGGGTGATTTATTCACGTTCAACTGATTTCCCAGAGCCACCGGAAGCTGCTACCAGCCACAGCAGGCAGGAATTCTCATCCCTTCTTCATCATCCGCGTCTGATCTTGTGGGGTTTAAACGGTACCGTAACCTGACCATAACAGCCCTGTTTCGCCGGCCGAGATGAAATATGAATCCAGCAATTCTCCAGATTTACCACAAGGGAGAGCTGTTGCAGAGAGTCAAATCCAATTATCAAATCAGAGGTAATAAATCAAATCAAACGTTATTTGTCACATGCTTCTTAAACAACAGGTGTAGACTGACAGTGAAATGCTTCCCAACAATGCAGAGAGAAACACATAATAATAACAATAGCAATAATAATAATAATACAAATAATAATAGAAAAATGAGTAGACAAATAAACAATTGGTGAAAGCCCGGTGGGGTTGTGTTTTTGTTTACCTTTATATGGGCCTCTGGATACACACAATTGTTTCCACACATTTTATGGTGCTTGGAGTTACAGTCCTATGGGGAAATGTGCAAATGATGAAACATGTTGCAGTATAACTTAGTAGAGAATGCATTTACAATGCTTGTGAGACCGTTTCATATAGTGAAAACCTATAACCATGTTGAAGAAACAATGTTTGACTTCTAATTTTGCATGGTTATTAAATGCAATCTTCAACATGTTCAATCATATGTTAGATGTCCATTTCATTTTTCAGGTGAGGTAAATACAACATCTACGACCTAATATAGAATTGCCTAATGACAATAACATAATGTGTTTGAAAGTATCTTGTGAGACGTGAGCCAAAAGTAATCAGGGCTGTGACCCTAGTAGTCTCAGCCTCCGGCAAGTCCTGGTGCAGGACTGCTTCCCAAATGGCACCGTATTTCCTATGCAGTGCACTACTTTTGACTAGGGCCCAGGTCAAAAGTAGTGCACTATACAGGGAATAAGATACCATTTGGGATAAAGTCTAGATCTGCAGCTGTGCATTCAACATTCAAACAGCCGGGGTGGAGCTCTGTTTGTTTGTATCTCAGAAGGGAGTTGTTGCTCCATCTCAACAATTTGACATGTAGGCCGAGGCTAGCCATGGGTGTTCCTGCAGAGGTAGCCACATCGCACGAAACACACACACAGATATGCACATACGCACCCACACACACACACACACACACACACACACACACACACACACACACACACACACACACACAGATATGCACACACGCACGCACCACGCACACACACACACACACACACACCTTGCCTACATTACCCTACATTAGGTGCTAACAGGACCACACATACTGTCTCGCTCAAAATGTTTGGAATGCTAAAAACATTTATTTCAACTTAAAATAACATGTCTTAAAGGAAAGTGTAACTACATGTACACTATAGTAAAGGATAAACTAATACATATTTTGGATGTGTTGTCCAAAGTCTGGATTTGTTGAAAGGTGAAGAGGGGGTAACGTGAACTACATTCACTGTTGCAGTATTTTATATCATTTTGGTACTATTTTCACAAGTATGTGGTGAATTTTCTAAACTCAGTACAAAACTCCAAACTGGTAACACTTGTTACACAGCCAGTCTTACATTCAAAACTTTTCTTTCACCACACAACCATTGAGACAAAATCTAAGTTTGCTGTGAAATATAATGACTGCATTGGTTTAATCACCAATACACGACATAATTATATATTTTCAATTTAGTTATTTAACAATCAGTTAATCCAACAGCATTACATGTAAGATGCATATTTCAACATTGCCCTTTGAACGTAGCATGCTACAGTACTGTACATTAGAGTACATTACACTGTTTTCACATTTTCACTCTTGCACTACCCATTAAAATTGACTGAACATCACATTTCCATCATTTCTATTCCATCAAATAAAATAAAATCAAATGTATTTATATAGCCCTTCGTACATCAGCTGATATCTCAAAGTGCTGTACAGAAACCCAGCCTAAAACCCCAAACAGCAAGCAATGCAGGTGTTGAAGTATGTTGGCTAGGAAAAACTCCCTAGAAAGGCCATAACCTAGGAGGAAACCTAGAGAGGAACTTGGCTATGAGGGGTGGCCAGTCCTCTTCTGGCTGTGCCGGGTGGAGATTATAACAGAACATGGCCAAGATGTTCAAATGTTTATAAATGACCAGCATGGTCAAATAATAGGTCTGGGACAGGTAGCACGTCCGGTGAACAGGTCAGGATTCCATAGCCGCAGGCAGAACAGTTGAAACTGGAGCAGCAGCACGGCCAGGTGGACTGGGGACAGCAAGGAGTTATCATGCCAGGTAGTCCTGAGGCATGGTCCTAGGGCTCAGGTCCTCCGAGAGAGAGAAAGAAAGAGAGAAAGAGAGAATTAGAGAAAGCATACTTAAATTCACACAGGACACCGGATAAGACAGGAGAAGTACTCCAGATATAACAAACTGACCCTATCCCCCCGACACATAAACTACTGCAGCATAAATACTGGAGGCTGAGACAGGAGGGGTCAGGAGACACTGTGGCCCCATCCGATGATACCCCACCCACTTTGCCAAAGCACAGCCCCCACACCACTAGAGGGATATCTTCAACCACCAACTGAGACAAGGTTGAGTATAGCCCACAAAGATCTCCGCCACGGCACAACCCAAGGGGGGGCGCCAACCCAGACAGGAAGATCACATCAGTGACTCAACCCACTCAAGTGACGCACCCCTCCTAGGGACGGCATGAAAGAGCACCAGTAAGCCAGTGACTCAGCCGCTGTAATAGGGTTAGATGCAGAGAATCCCAGTGGAAAGAGGGGAACCGGCGAGGCAGAGGGGAACCGGCCAGGTGGTTCGTTGCTCCAGAGCCTTTCCGTTCACCTTCACACTCCTGGGCCAGACTACACTCAATCATGTGACCCACTGAAGAGATGAGTCTTCAGTAAAGACTTAAAGGTTGAGACCGAGTTTGCGTCTCTCACCTGGGTAGGCAGACCATTCCATAAAAATTGAGCTCTATAGGAGAAAGCTGTTCTAGCTGTTTGCTTAGAAATTCTAGGGACAATTAGGAGGCCTGCGTCTTGTGACCGTAGCGTACGTGTAGGTATGTACGGCAGGACCAAATCAGAGAGATGGGTAGGAGCAAGCCCATGTAATGCTTTGTAGGTTAGCAGTAAAACCTTGAAATCAGCCCTTGCCTTGACAGGAAGCCAGTGTAGGGAGGCTAGCCCGTAATATGATCACATTTTTGGGTTCTAGTCAGGATTCTAGCAGCCGTATTTAACACTAACTGAAGTTTATTTAGTGCTTTATCCGGGTAGCCGGAAAGTAGAGCATTGCAGTAGTTTATCCTAGAAGTAACAAAAGCATGGATTAATTTTTCTGCATCATTTTTGGACAGAAAGTTTCTGATTTTTGCAATGTTACGTAGATGGAATAAAGCTGTCCTTGAAACAGTCTTGATATGTTCGTCAAAAGAGAGATCAGGGTCCAGAGTAACACCGAGGTCCTTCACAGTTTTATTTGAGACGACTGCACAACCTTTAAGATTAATTGACAGATTCAACAGAAGATCTCTTTGTTTCTTGGGACCTAGAAGAAGCATCTCTGTTTTGTCCGAGTTTAAAAGTAGAAAGTTTGCAGCCATCCACTTCCTTATGTCTGAAACACAGGCTTCTAGTGAGGGCAATTTTGGGGCTTCACAATGTTTCATTGAAATGTACAGCTGTGTGTCATCCGCATAGCAGTGAAAGTTAACATTATGTTTTCGATTGACATCCCCAAGAGGTAAAATATATAGTGAAAACAATAGTGTTCCTAAAACGGAATTTACAGTTGATTTGTCAGAGGACAAACCATTCACAGAGACATCTTCCCGACAGATAAGATCTAGACCAGGCCAGGACTTGTCCGTGTAGACCAATTTGGGTTTGCAATCTCTCCAAAAGAATGTAGTGATCGATGGTATCAAAAGCAGCACTAAGGTCTAGGAGCACGAGGACAGATGCAGAGCCTCGGTCTGATGCCATTAAAAGGTAATTTACCACCTTCACAAGTGCAGTCTCAGTGCTATGGTGGGGTCTAAAACCAGACTGAAGCATTTCGTGTACATTGTTTGTCTTCAGGAAGGCGCAACAGCCTTTTCTAACATTTTTGAGAGGAATGGAAGATTCGATATAGGCCGATAGTTTTTTATATTTTCTGTGTCATGGTTTGGCTTTTCAAGAGCGGCTTTATTACTGCCACTTTTAGTGAGTTTGGTAAACATCCGGTGGATAGAGAGACGTTTATTATGTTCAACATAGGAGGGCCAAGCACAGGAAGCAGCTCTTTCAGTAGTTTAGTTGGAATAGGGTCCAGTATGCAGCTTGAAGGTTTAGAGGCCATGATTATTTTCATCATTGTGTCAAGAGATATAGTACTAAAACACTTGAGTGTCTCTCTTGATCCTAGGTCCTGGCAGAGTTGTGCAGACTTAGAACAACTGAGCTTTGAAGGAATATGCAGATTTAAAGAGGAGTCCGTAATTTGCTTTCTAATAATCATGATATTTTTTCAAAGAAGTTCATGAATTTATTACTGCTGAAGTGAAAGCCATCCTCAATTGGGGAATGCTGCTTTTTAGTTAGGTTTGTGAAAATATCAAAAATAAATTTTGGATTGTTCTTATTTTCCTCAATTAAGTTGGAAAAATAGGATGGTCGAGCAGCAGAAACGGCTCTTCGATACTGCACGGTACTGTCTTTCCAAGCTAGTCGGAAGACTTCCAGATTGGAGTTCCTCAGTTAGGTGGTCAACTGGTTTTTGTCCTCTGACGTCCTTGGGTAGGCAGAGGGAGTCTGGAAAGGCAACAAGGAATCTTTGTGTTGTCTGTGAATTTATAGCACGACTTTTGATGCTCCTTGGTTGGGGTCTGAACAGATTATTTGTTGCAATTGCAAAAGTAATAAAATGGTGGTCCGATAGTCCAGGATTATGAGGAAAAACATTAAGATCCACAACATTTATTCCATGGGACAAAACTAGGTCCACAGTATGACTGTGACAGTGAGTAGGTCCAGAGACATGTTGAACAAAACCCACTGAGTCGAGGATGTCTCCGAAAGCCTCTTGGAGTGGGTCTGTGGACTTTTCTTTGTGAATATTTAAATCACCAAAAATTTGAATATTATCTGCTATGACTACAAGGTCCGATAGGAATTCAGGGAACTCAATGGGGAACGATGTATATGGCCCATGAGGCCTGTAAACAGTAGCTATAAAAAGTGATTGAGTAGGCTGCATAAATTTAATGACTAGAAGCTCAAAAGACGAAAACGTCATTTTTTTTGTTGTAAATTGAAATTTGCTATCGTAAATGTTAGCAACACCTCCACCTTTGCAGGATGCACGGGGGATATGGTCACTAGTGTAACCAGGAGGTGAGGCCTCATTTAACACAGCAAATTCATCAGGCTTAAGCCATGTTTCAGTCAGGCCAATCACATCAAGATTATGATCAGTGATTAGTTCATTGACTATAATTGCCTTTGAAGTAAGGGATCTAACATTAAGTAGCCCCATTTTGAGATGTGAGGTATCAAGATCTCTTTCAATAATGACAGGAATGGAGGAGGTCTTTATCCTAGTGAGATTGCTAAGCCGGACACCGTCATGTTTAGTTTTGCCCAACCCAGGTCGAGGCACAGACACAGTCTCAGTGGGGATAGCTGAGCTGACTACACTGACTGTGCTAGTGGCAGACTCCACTAAGCTGGCAGGCTGGCTAACAGCCTGCTGCCTGGCCTGCACCCTATTTCATTGTGGAGCTAGAGGAGTTAGAGCCCTGTCTATGTTGGTAGATAAGATGAGCACCCCTCCAGCTAGGATGGAGTCCGTCACTCCTCAGCAGGCCAGGCTTGGTCCTGTTTGTGGATGAGTCCCAGAGAGAGGGCCAATTATCTACAAATTCTATCTTTTGGGAGGGGCAGAAAACAGTTTTCAACTAGCGATTGAGTTGTGAGACTCTGCTGTAGAGCTCATCACTACCCCTAACTGGGAGGGGGCCAGAGACAATTACTCGATGCCGACACATCTTTCTAACTGATTTACACTCTGAAGCTATGTTGCACTTGGTGACCTCTGACTGTTTCATGCTAACATCGTTGGTGCCGACGTGGATAACAATATCTCTATACTCTCTACACTCGCCAATTTTAACTTTAGCCAGCACCATCTTCAGATTAGCCTTAACGTCGGTAGCACTGGTAAACAGTGTATGATCGCTGGATGATTCGTTTTAAGTCTAATATGGCGGGTAATGGAGTCGCCAATGACTAGGGTTTTCAATTTGTCAGAGCTAATGATGGGAAGCTTCGGCGTCTCAGACCCCGTAACGGGAGGAGTAGAGACAAGAGAAGGCTTGGCCTCAGACTCCGACTCGCTGCACGAACGACACTGGTTGAGCATTCCTACAGCATATCCCTCCAGAAACCATGAGAAAGTTGTCCGGCTGCAGGGACCATGCAAGGGGATTTTTACTAACGTTACTATCTGTACTTACTGGTGGCACAGATGCTTTTTCCTTCTTTCCTACACTGAAATTACCCTTGCCTAACGATTGCGTCTGAAGCTGGGCTTGCAACACAGCTATCTTTGCCGTAAGGCGATCGTTCTCCTGTATATTATGAGTACAGCGAATGCAATTAGAAGGCATCATGTTAATGTTACTACTTATCTTCGGCTGTTGGAGGTCCTGACGATCCACGTCCAGATAAAGCGCCCGGAGTGAAAAGGTTTAATGAAAAAAAGTTGAGTGAGGGAAAAACCAAAAATATAAACGGTAATTAAAAAGTAAAAACCGTAAAGTTGTCAGGTAGCAAAGTAAGGTTGGCAACAAAACGGACAAAAAGCACAGCAACATGTAAACAAGTCTGCAAGTATCCCATGTGTGATCAAAGGTGGGATCATTGAAGGCATCTTTCACAATGTAATGAAATGAAAGAAACAATGTTTAGTAGACACTAGTTTGAATCAAGCATGTCTTGAGCATTTGCCATAAGCAGTAAATATCCTCATTGTTCATGGACCTAGGGAACATCCTTTTGGCATGGTGAATCCAAGCCTGACACACAGTAGGTCTGGATTGATGCCTCATCCATGGCTTGAAGGAGGGTGGTACACTCACGGGAAAGGCAACCACACATCTTCCACCTGTATTGTATTCATGTATTGTATTTTACAGTATTGAATTGTACATACAGTTGAAGTCTGAAGTTTATATACACCTTAGCCAAATAAATTTAAATTCAGTTTTTCACCATTCATGACATGTAATCCTAGTAAAAAAGTCCCTGTCTTAGGTCAGTTAGGATCACCACTTTATTTTAAGAATGTGAAATGTCAGAATAATAGTTGAGAGAATGATTTATTTTAGCTTTTATTTCTTTCATCACATTCCTAGTGGCTCAGAAGTTTACATACACTCAATTAACATTTGGTAGGATTGCCTTTAAATTGTTTAACTTGGGTCAAACGTTTCGGGTAGTCTTCCACAAGCTTCCCACAATAAGTTGGGTGAATTCTGGCCCATTACTCCTGACAGAGCTGGTGTAACCGAGACAGGTTTGTAGGCCTCCTTGCTCGCACACACTTTTTCAGTTATGCCCACAAATGTTCAATAAGATTGAGGTCAGGGCTTTGTGATGGCCACTCTAATACCTTGACTTTGTTGTCCTTAAGCCATTTTGCCATTTGCGACCAAGCTTTAACTTCCTGACTGATGTCTTGAGGGTTATGTTGCTTCAACATATTCACATAATTTTCCCTCATGATGCCTACTATTTTGTGAAGTGCACCAGTCCCTCCTGCACCAAAGCAACCCCACAACATGTTGCTGCCACCCCCGTGCTTCACGGTTGGGATGGTGTTCTCCGGCTTGCAAGCCTAATTTTTCCTTCAAACATAATGATGGTCAATATGGCCAAACAGTTCTATTTTTGTTTCATCAGATCAGAGGACATTTCTCCAAAAGGTACGATCTTTGTCCCGATGTGCAATTGCAAACCGTAGTCTGGCTTTTTTATGTTAGTTTTGGAGCAGCGGCTTCTTCCTTGCTGAGCGGCCTTTCAGGTAATGTCGATATTGGACTCGTTTTTACTGTGGATATATACTTTGTACCCGTTTCCACCATCATCTTCACAAGGTCCTTTGCTGCTGTTCTGGAACGTATTTGCACTTTTCACATCAAAATACATTCTCTAGGAGACAGAACGCGTCTCCTTCCTGAGCGGTATGATGGCTGCGTGGTCCCATAGCGTTTATACTTGCGTACTATTGTTTGTACAGATGAACGTGGTACCTTCAGGCATTTGGAAATTGCTCCCAAGGATGAACCAGACTTGTGGAGGTCTACATTTTTCTTTCGAGGTCTTGGCTGATTTCTTTGGATTTTCCCAAAATGTCAAGCAAAGAGGCTCTAGTTTGAAGGTAGGCCTTGAAATAAATCCACAGGTACACCTCCAATTGACTCAAATTATGTCAATTAGCCTATCAGAAGCTTCTAAAGCCATTACATCATTTTCTGGAATTTTCCAAGCTGTTTAAAGGCACATTCAACTTAGTGTATGTTAACTTCTGACCCACTGGAAATGTGATACAGTGAATTATAAGTGAAATAATCTGTCTGTAAACAATTGTTGGAAAAATGACTTGTGTCATGCACAAAGTAGATGTCCTAACCGACTTGCCAAAACCAAGAAATTTGTAGAGTGGTTGAAAAACAAGTTTTAATGACTCCAACCTGAGTGCATGTAAACTTCCGACTTCAACTGTATGTATTATAGTGGTCCTGTATGTGCTCAGTTCATAGAAGCATGGCACTCGCAACACCAGAGATGTGGGTTCGTTTCCATCTGGTGTCAAAACGTGTGGACTCCTCTCACTTTAGATAAAAGTGTCAGTTACGTACATTTTTATAAAGCAGTGTGATGATCTTTTTGATGATCTGTTTCGAGTTTTGTACTAAGAGTTGTGAAAATTGTCCACGTGTAAACTGCACCAAAACGGTGCAAGAAACGTTATAATACTTTTTATGTTTCTACTTTACAGACATACATTTTCATTATGTAGTTCTGTCTGTAGTAGACAAACCAGTTTTCATGTCAAATCTACAGGTTTACCAAATGGTTAATTGATCATCAATTAAGAGCGGTTGTATTAAAATATTCTTATGGCTTGAATCTCGCTAACGGGATCGATATGACAACAGCCAGTGAAAGTGCAGGACGCCAAATTCAAAACAACAGAAATCTCATAATTAAAATTCCTCAAACATAGAAGTATTTTACACCATTTTAAAGATAAACTTGTTAATCCCACCACAGTGTCCGATTTCAAAAAGGCTTTACGACGAAAGCACACCAAACGATTATGTTAGATCGGCACCTAGTCACAGAAAAACACAGCCATTTTTCCAGCCAAAGAGAGGAGTCACAAAAAGCAGAAATAAAGATAAAATTAATCACTACCCTTTGATGATCTTCATCAGATGACACTCATAGGACTTCATGTTACATAATACATGTATGTTTTGTTCGATAAAGTTCAGAGTTTACATTGGCACGTTATGTTTAGTAGTTCCAAAACATCTGGTGATTTTGCAGAGAGCCACATCAATTTACAGAAATACTCATAATAAACATTGATAAAATATACAACTATTATGCATTGACTTATAGATACACTTCTCCTTAATGCAACCGCTGTGTCAGATTTCAAAAAAGCTTTACCGAAAAAGCACACCATGCAATAATCCTAGTACAGCGCTCAAATCAAGCCATACAGATATCCGCCATGTTGTGGAGTCAACAGAAGTCAGAAATAACATTATAAATATTTACTTACCTTTGATAATCTTCATCAAAATGCACTCCCAGGAATCCCAGTTCCACAATAAATGTTTGATTTGTTCGATAATATCCATCATTTATGTCCAAATACCTCCTTTTTGTTCACGCGTTTAGCCCAGTAATCCAAATTCATGACGCGCAGGCCAGACGAAAAGTCAAAAAGTTCCATTACAGTCCGTAGAAACATGTCAAACGAAGTATAGAATCAACATTTAGGATGTTTTTGACATAAATCTTCAATAATGTTCCAACCGGAGAATTCCTTTGTCTGTAGAATTGCAATGGAATGCAAACTAACTCTCATGTGAACGTGTGTGGTCAGCTCATGCCACTCTGGCAGACCGCTGACTCATTCAGCTCCCATTCCCCCCTCCTTCACAGTAGAAGCATCAAACAAGGTTCTAAAGACTGTTGACATTAGTGGAAGCCTTAAGAAATGCAATATGACCCCATAGACACTGTATATTCGATAGGCAATGAGTTGAAAAACTACCAACCTCAGATTTCCCACTTCCTGGTTGGATTTTTTCTCAGGTTTTTGCCTGCCATATGAGTTCTGAAAGACGCACAGACATTGTTCAAACAGTTTTAGAAACTTCAGACTGTTTTCTATCCAAATCTTCTACTAATATGCATATATTAGCAACTGGGCCTGATTAGCAGACAGTTTACTCTGGGCACCTTATTCATCCAAGCTACTCAATACTGCCCCCAGCCATAACAATAATAGTAAAAGGTATTTTAACAAAAGTAAAGGGAATCATATCAAAAGGTATGTATGCATTGCATTGTGAAAGGCAATTACTTTATATGAACATGTATTGCAATGTGGAACATGTACTTCTAGGTTAAAAAAAATTATTACGTTTGGTGAAAAAAGTGACTGTTTGATTTTGGGTTGTTAGTCAATTGAAAATGTGCTTAGAGTTTTAAAAGAACTGCCTTTTTGATGAGCTGTTTGGAGTTTTGTACCAAATCAATTACAAAACTGTAACTGTAAGGAATTTCTGGGGAACACAACACCTCCACCATTTGCAGCCATTTTTGTCTCTTGTCTTGTAACCCAGAAATCCTGATGATTTGAGTTACTGCACTGCTTAACATAATACCAATTTTCTTAAACTAGATATCCTCCAAAACAATGGTTAAGACATTACTCTAAGTCTTTTTTCATTAAGGGATAATTGTCTTTGTCTAAATGGAAGACAGGAATGAATGAGATAGGTTGAGAGAGTGAGAGAGCAAGAGAGAAAGAGAGAGAGAGAGAGATGCATGACTCAGCCCATGCTCTGTTGGCCTCCTTCCTCTGTTTAATAGAATTAGAGTGTGTGATTTAAGCGTGGTTGTATATGGTGTAGTCCCACCCATGTTTGTTCTGCCAGCAGACTGCTCACCCTGTGAAGGTGGAGGAGGACCTCACACAGAGCTAAGCCAAAGCCATAGTGCCACTTCCGACTCCACTGCAATCCTGGCAGACACTTTAGGGAACAGCTGAATTTTCTGCCGAATTACAATGCCTGGCCAAATTAGCCCAAAGCCCATTGAGTAATGTTCTCACTAAATCTGTGATTAAGACAGCTGGATATCTGAGTCTTGTCTTGTCTTCAGGGGAGGGGGAAGGGGCAGAATACCTCCCTCTTAGCCTGGGAATTATTCAGGTAGTATTGTCTAACTCAGTATAATTTAAGTGTTTGGCTGCAATTTTTCATTCACTCAAATCACAGGGCTCACTGTAATATACTACCACTCAATCTACTATTGCTTCTCTCAAAATTGAGATGGATATCATAATCAGCATGATCTTGAGCATAATCTTTTTCGATAAACATATCAAGCCATGAACACAACTTTAGATTAACACATAATCGTTATGGTGTTGTACATCTCCACGGCTATACACTCTTCGTTGTGTCCAAGAAAACATTTCAACATCAGTCAAGGGAAATCACAAATAAATCACAGCATGTTACTGGACCTGGTTCCAGACTTGGATATCCTCCACTTTAGCCCGAGGCCTAGATGTACTGCTTCCCTTCATCTGTAAGAGGATGTGACTGTTTCTGGACAGATCAAGGCCCCATGCCAGACCACAGAGCAGAGGCACCCAGACCCAGACCCAGACCCAGACCGGCAGAAGAAAGGACATCAGGCCCATCCCAAATGGCACCTTCTTCCATAGCAGTGCATTCGTGAAAGTATTCAGACAAATTAGACCTTTTCCACATTTTGTTACATTACAGCCTTATTGTAATATAAAAATATAACATTTACATAAGTATTCAGACCCTGTATTCAGCACTTTGTTCAAGCACCTTTGGCAGCGATTACAGCCTCGAGTCTTCTTGGGTATGACGCTACAAGCTTGGCACACCTGTATTTGGGGAGTTTCTCCCACTCTTCTCTGCAGATCCTCTCAAGCTCTGTCAGGTTGGATATGGAGCGTTGCTGCACAGCTAGTTTCAGGTCTCTCCAGAGATGTTTGATCGGGTTCTGCGTGGTCTTGGCTGTGTGCTAAGGGTCGTTATCTTGTTGGAAGATGAACCTTCGCCCCCAGTCTGAGGTCCTGAGCACTCTGGAACAGATTTTCATCAAGGATCTCTCTGTACTTTGCTCCATTCATCTTTCCCTCAATCCTGACTAGTCCCCCAGCTGTCCCTGCCGCTGAAAAACATTATGCTGCCACCACCATGCTTCACCATAGGAATGGTGCCAGGTTTCCTCCAGATGTGATGCATGGAATTCAGGCCAAAGAATTCAATCTTGTCATCAGATCAGATAATCTTGTTTCTCATGGTCTGAGAGTCCTTAGGTGCCTTTTGGCAAACTCCAAGTGGGCTGTCATGTGCTTTTTACTGAGGAGTGTATTCCATCTGGCCACTCTACCATCAAGGCCTGATTGGTGGAGTGCTGCAGAGTTGGTTGTCCTTCTGGAAGGTTCTCCCATCTCCACAGAGGAATTCTGGAGCTCTGTCAGAGATGCCCTCTGGTTCTTGGTCACCTACCTGACCAAGGCCCTTCTCCTCCGATTGCTCAGTTTGGCCAGTCGGACAGCTTTAGGAAGAGTCTTGGTAGTTCTAAACTTCTACCATTGAAGGATGATGGAGGCCACTGTGTTCTTGGGGACTTTCAATGCTGTAGAATGTTTTTGGTACCCTTCCCCAGAGCTCTACGATGGAAACAGGATGCACCTGAGCTCAATTTCGAGTATCATAGCAAAGGGTCTGGTTACTTATGTAAATAAGGTATTTGTGTTTTTTATTTTAAATAAATGTGTAAAAATGTATTAAAACCTGTCTTCGCTTTGTAATCATGGGGTATTGTGTGTAGATTGATGAGGAAACACATTAATTTAATCCATTTTAGAATAAGTCTATACCGTAACAAAATGTGGAAAAGGGAAGGGGTCTGAATACTTTCCAAATGTACTGTATAGCACACTACTTTTCACCACTGCCCAAGTACTGCACTATATAGAGAATAGGGTGCCAATTAGGACGCCAATATGGACCCCACTCCCCAATGCCTTGTCTGTCAGTCAGCACACCAGCGGTGCTTGGGGAATGGGAAATTGTGTCACGTAAACAAAAAAACTAAATGTCCCCAGCCAGATGTGACAATCCAAACAGTGACATGCCATGTGATTATTGAGAGTAGAGGCTCCAGCCAGGCCTGACATAAACAAAACATCCATCATGTCATCACAGGGTTTAATACAGACACAGCCTGGGATCCCACCATGGGAAGTTTGGTCTGTTCTAAGGATACCTCCCAAGTGGCACCTTATTCCCTATATTTTGATCAGAGCCCCGATGGGCCCTGGTCGAAAGTAGTGCACTAAATAGGGAATAGGGTGCCATTTGGGACGCAAGCCAAAAGAGCGATGGAACATATGCTGTGTAACAGGAGGACAGTCAGCAACAGTCATGAGTGAGTCCGTGTGGATTCTACCCCTTGGAGGTTGCCTCTGGCTTGGCCTCTGGGGCTGTGTGTGCATGGGGACACCCAGTGGAGTTGTGGCTGCCTGCAGTGTTGGGAGGCTGAGGGGAGAGAATGGTGGTTAAAGGACCTCACAGATAGACAGAGCCCTGCTGGGCGGACAAAGACAGAGGAGAGGAGACACACACAGAGATCAGAGAGGCAGGGCAGCGTGCTGTTTGCACTCTTGTGGCTTTGCCTCACTGGGCTCCCCCCCTAAAACAGGCCCCAGCAGAGTAAGGGCAGTCACCCACCCGGCCAGCACCAGACACGCACACAGATGAATGTCCACTTGCTAGTACTCATAAACACACACGCACATACACATTGAGCACAGACGCACACACAATCATACCCCTAGAGGATAAACTATAAAGCGTGATGATGTGCTTATGTTTTAGTGACATACTTTAGATTTTGCTTTATAAACCACAATTGGTGCCAGAGGAGGGGAATTTCTGTTGGAACGACCAAGGAACAACCTTCATGTTTTTAAACAATTATAAAACCCACAACATACCATCCCTTTTCCCGGCTCACCCTCATCCATGTTTGGGTGGGACTTTTACTGTAAATCCAGGCGCTACATAAGGTGGAGTAAACTCCTATCTCTTCTTCTCTCTGCTCTGTTTTATATCAAGCTAGCCGAACTACAAGCTTCGTTACAAGCACTAGAAATATGAACAGTGCCAGACATGTAAAACAGTCAAAGACTTGACACATCCACTCACCAGGCATAGCACTGCGCACAGACATGCCAGGCCCTTCCGACAGGGAGTTGCCCACTGTTTACTGCTTTGGCTCATCAAAACCATGCAGTCTAGATATTTCCTGTGTCTGGAACCCGTGTTTTGGACCTTTTCATGTTGGAGTAAAAGGTGCTTTACAAACGTAAATGTGAAAAGAATGTATCCAAGAGGAATTTTTTATGAAGCAGATCATTGAAATGACAGTAATTATAATTACCAAACTCTAGAAAATATGATACACATCAACTGCTAAAAGGATCAGCTAAACCTGTGGTTCCCAAACTTTTTATAGTCCCGTACACCTTGAAACATTCAACCTCCAGCTGCGTACCCCTTCTAGCACCAAGGTCAGCGCACTCTCGAGTGTTGTTTTTTGCCATCATTGTAAGACTGCCACACACACACTATATGATACATTTATTAAACATAAGAATTAGTGTGAGTTTTTGTCCCAACCTGGCTTGTGGGAAGTGACTAAGACCAGGGCACAAATAATGACATAATAATAATCAATAATTTTGCTCTTTGTTTAGCCATCTTACATATAAAACCTTATTTGTTCATCAGAAATTGTGAATAACTCACCACAGGTTAATGAGAAGGGTGTGCTTGAAAGGATGCACATTCCTCTGCAATGTTGGGTTGTATTGGAGAGAGTCTCAGTCTTAAATAATTTTCCACACACCCCAGGTCTGTGCCCGAATTTAGTTTTCATGCTAGTGAGGGCCGAGAATCCACTCTCACATAGGTCCGTGGTTGGCAAGGGCATCAGTGTCTTAACAGAGGCAAGAAACTCTGAGCGCAGCCCAATCCAGAAATCTGGCAGTGACTTCTGTTAAAATTCAATTTTCACAGAATCGCTTGTTGCAATCTCAATGAGGCTCTCTTGTTCAGATAAGTGGACTGGAGGCAGGGCATGAAAGGGATAATGAATACAGTTGTTTCTGTCATCCGTTTCGGGAAAGTACCTGCGTAATTGCTCACCTAGCTCCCTCAGGTGCTTCGCTATATCACATTTGATATAGTTTGAGTTAATTTGCACACAAAAACTCATACAATGATGGAAAGACCTGTGTGTTGTCCTTGTTACTGCAGACAGAGAAGAGCTCCAACTTCTTAATCATAGCCTAAATTTTGTACCGCACATTGAATATAGTTGCGGAGAGTCCCTGTAATCCTAGATTCAGATCATTCAGGCGAGAAAAAACATCTCCCAGATAGGCCAGTCGTGTGAGAAACTCGTCATCATGCAAGCGGTCAAGTGAAAATGATGGTCAGTGAAGAAAGCATTAAGCTAGTCTCTCAATAAAAAAAACGTGTCAATACGTTCTCTCAATTTAAAAAAAGTGTCACTTCCGTATGTTGTAAAAGCATCACATGGTCGCTGCCCATATCATTGCATAATGCAGAAAATACACAAGAGTTCAGGGGCCTTGCTTTAACAAAGTTAACCATTTTCACTGTAGTGTCCAAAACGTATTTCAAGCTGTCAGGCATTCCCTTGGCAGCAAGAGCCTCCCGGTGGATGCTGAAGTGTACTCAAGTGGAGTAACGGACATATACCAGGAGCTGTGCCAGGCCCGCCACGTCTGTTGACTCATCCAGCTGTAACGCATAGAATTCACTGGCTTGTATGCGAAACAGTAATTGTTTCAAAACATCTCCTGCCATGTCACTGATGCGTCATGAAACAGTGCTGTTTGATGAAGCCATTGTCTGTGTAGTTTTTTTGGCCTTTTCCCCCAGCATTGTCCCAGCCACATCTACCACAGCAGGAAGAATGAAGTCCTCCACAATAGTATGGGGCTTGCCTGTCCTAGCCACTCGGTAGCTCACCATATAAGACTCTTCTAGCCCCTTGTTATGAATGGTATCTGTTGCTTTTATACGTCTTACTACTCGAAAGTCGTCTTTATTCTCGCTCAAAAAACTCCCGTGGCTTATTCTTCAATTTGCATGTTTAGTTTCTAAATGTCTGTGCAAAAGCAAAGGTTTCCCGTGAGAGAGTAACGGTTAATGTGATTGGGATGTTAATTATTTGACTAGGCTACCTGTATTTGTAATTGTGTAGTTATTTCGCTGAACACTAGATGGTTTAATTTTATTTTTGGCAGTGAAACAAGGCTACTGAGGCGAGAGAAAAAAAACTCACCCAAATGTATAACCCGTTGGAATTTTTTTAATAAAAAAATAATACTATATTTAAATATTTTTTAAATGTGAATCACGTTTTTATTTGGCGCACCCCCGAAATACACCCTCCTTTTTCTCAAGAGTGAAATAGTTATATAGTTAACCTACTTGTCACTACTTTTCCCATAATCCTTAATCTTTCGGGCAGAAGATAAAAGGAGTGTTTTCATACTGCTCAGCTTGTCCAAACAAGAATCTCACGCTTTGTGCTATGCTATCATTTCGGGGAATCCTGTGAACGACACATGTCCTTTTGCTGCTGCCTGTAGGAGAATAAAATGTGAAAAGTGTGGACGTACAGACAGGCTCAGAGAGTATGTTTATCTATGTCATCGGTGGATGACCGTGAATGGGCCTGTTTTTGTTTCCATGGCAGCTGGGGCCCCGATGCTGGCCCTGGAAGTGGCGCAAACACAAACCACACTGAACATGTTGTGCTTCAACTGCACTGCAACTCAGAGGGAGGCGGAGGTTGCCCGAGACAAACTCCCTGGGTGGTCTGTCCGGTGAATGTTTATGATCTAAACCAACCTAATCCAACTGGCTTGTTTAAGGGAATCAAGAATGATTTACAAGAGCTGCTAAAGCCAGGAATAGGAAATCTGAGGAAATCACGGCAGCCTTATGGATCAGGCAGGGCTTTTGCTCTATCTCTTTATTCTTGTTATGGCCCTAAAATACTTCTTTACATCAATGCCTTTGATTGCCAAAATGGTCAAGCTTTGATTGTCATGATCTAGGGCTCAGTGGATTTGCAATGGGTTATGAAGTTATGAAGTTTTGCACCTGCATTTCCATGGTTTCGCATCTATCAAATAGCGGCTAGGTTTTTTCTTTCTTTCTGAAAATACAATGATGTGTTGAGTCTGTGCAGAGTTTGAATTTGATCGGTAAAAACCACAACGTTAGTTCTAATACTCCCTCTTAAGTTGCACATTCTAACATAGTAGATCAAACAATTGGAAATTAGATATTAAATCATTAGCCTAAATGTATAAGAATCATTGCCCTCTGGCCAGGGTTACTACTGGATATTAATAATATAAAAAATACATCTGATATTTTCAAAGCACTGACATTTGTTTCGGAGGTATAGCAAAGGCAGAAAATAGTATGGTCTCATAATAACTCTTATAAACGTTTGTTTACCCTTTTAAGACGCTGCCTTGGTCTGTACTTTGTGCCACACTACTAAGAGCACATTTTCTGCTACTTATATTATTATGCGATTTCAATTGGACCTCACAGTTGCCTCTTCACGTTTTGGGGCCAGCAATGTGGAATGTCATGCGAATGTTGTAAAAAAAGAAAAAGGGATAATCTCACAGTGTCGGTGCTTTGGGTTGACTTTTATGATAGCCTTAGTTTTAGCCAGAACCCCTTTTCGTGACAAGAGTAATGCCATCTGCATGTAGAAAACACCTTGTAAAGGGGTTGATGGTGATGACCAGGATAATGTAAAGAAACCATTTGTAGTAGAAGCATGTCATGTGAGCCAGATTTGAATAATGAAGATCTTTGGTCCATGGCTTTTATTCCATCTCAGATGAATACATGCTGCCATATTCTACATCAATCAACCATTGTGAGTGACAGGATCATCAGGGCAAATACAAACATTGTACTTGGATGTTATGCATGGCTCTTCTCTATTTTTTCAATCATACTTGAAAGTTTTGGATGAAACAAGTTGAAAGTGAAAGTTCACCCAAAGTTACATGTTGGGTTCCACACCCTGTAGGCAGTCTATGGACAAGGTATGACAGGAATACATGCTTTGGTTTTGTTTACCTGACCACTGTTTCAAATGCTAACTCAAATGCTAACATTTGTGGCACAAATCCAATGGAAGTCAATGGTACCAATATAAGCATTTTCACGCGTCATGTCCAAATCATCTATAAATAACTTAATTGAGTTACACAATCTGTTTTTCGATCCTTTAGGTCAGATGATTTAGACATGAAGCATGAAAATGCTTATATATTGTAGGTACCATTGACTTGCATTGGATTTGTGCCACACATTCTCAAACGTTGCCATTTTAAATAGTGGCCAGGTAAACAAAAACAAATAATGTATTCTTGTCATATCTTCTCCATAAACTGTTTACAGGTAAAGGAAACCAATATGTAATTTTGTAACTTGGATGACTATCCCTTTAACCTTCCCCTTTTCTTTCTGATAGGCTACCATGCGGTGATTTCAAATTCATTTTGTGATATTTGTGATCATTAAGTGGGATTTCATTGGCAAAGTGTCAGTGGACCAGTTATGTACCTTTGTATTGAGGAGGTAAAATACTACACTCCCTGCCAGTTGACAAACGTCGATTCCATCATTAACACATGATTATCCTGGTGGTCTAACTGCTGTTTTTCACCACAGTAAACATTCGTGTGACTAAGCAGCACTATGTCAAGGTGACCAGAAGGAGTTTAAAATGCATTCTCATAGCTGTGTCAGTGAACATTTACACAGTTTTCCTCTTTCCCTTCCCTCTCTTCAGAGTGAACTGCGATAGCTTGTCTTGTTATTTCAATGCTTCCACTACAGGCAGCTACCAATGAAGCTCATCTCCAGTCCAGAGAAAACAAAGCCACGCCACATTCCCAGAGTTAAATTTGCTGTTACATCGGAGGTCTGAGAATTGGGGTTTGGGCTCTGTCTGGAGGAGCTGGGTGGCTGGTAATCTGCACTGGTGGGGGCCTCAGCCCAGCCTGGAAATTGCTGGTGTGAGTCCTTAGGAATCTTCCTGTAAAGACACACAAAGTACATTTTCAGCTTCCCTTTCCTACATTATTTTATGATAAAATCATTATAATAAACATCATGAAAGCATTTTTAAACGCCAACGTGTTCAAATGAGCATGTCAACCAAATAGCAAATTAACATGGTGATAGCTTAAATAAAAAATATGTGATAAGGATAACATGCAAAACAGCAGACATGAAAAAGCCAAAAGTTATTTAATTCTCACAAAAAAATAAACAACAAACATATTGATGATGATACTGATAGTGTTGGTTTTGTTGAATGTTTAAATCCTGATATGTTTCATTCTGACCAATGTCTGTATGAACAAAATATCCGATTTTAGATCTAGTTTTCTCCCTGACCGATTTTTTGATGATGATGGTTATGATATGGATTTTGTTGTTTTTGTTGACTGTGTAAATCCTGAACTGTTTCATTCTGACCAATGACTGTAGGAACAAAAATATCCGTTTTTAGATATAGTTTTCTCCCGGACCGATTTCATCAACGGTAGGAAGTGTCATCATACAAGTTAGCATGGTGCTAGTCAATTTATCGAACTGTATCTAATACTATTTTATTGTTTCACAAAAAGTTATTACCACGTATTGGTGAAGGTCTGCACATATTATATATAATAAGCTCATGAAATTGTTGATCTCGGTTGAGACTGTGGAACATTGCAGGATAGCGAACTATTGGTTCGCTTGTTAGCGAACACTTGTGACAGCACAGCGCTGTCATATTGGGGACAAGTATATTGCTGCTGAATAAACCTGTTGACGTTCTCCAAAAGGTAGGTCACGTGATTTGCTTTATCTACTACTGGGAGTCAACCTGACAATTGGTATTACTGCTTGCAAGTACTTAATCCGTTTGTTAGCGATTGAATTGTTGGCTAGTAAGGTAGCTAACATTAGCTAACTGAACATGTTTGTGTGGGTCGCGTTTTTGGGATAATGTAGGAACTTACTTACTGTATGACGTCAGCAAGAGAGCAAGCACAATCATGTTGATGTGGTCATATAAATTGGACCGCTGGTGTGTGTATGTATAACAGAAGATGGAGCTGCAGGCGGTATATTGATGGCTGCTGGTGGTGGTTCTCGTATGATGGACCTGACCTACAGCACCCGCAAACCTCTGCTACCTGTAGGGAACAAGCCCCTCATCTGGTACCCCCTCAACCTGCTGGAGAGAGTGGGGTTTGAAGGTAATATTCTCAACATTTATGGCTCGATCCAATCAAACCCACTTTGGTGTATTACTTTTTTTCATGTTCAAATCCCAGAATCATGGTGTTGGATACTACAACTACCAAGTGGACTCCCTCTGGTAGATGCTTCCTGTTTTCAGAATAAGAGGTGTGTGTGTGTGTACCTCTTACAGGCTGCAATGACACTTTCAAGGTAACACAAAGGAGCTAAATACTTCAACAATGTAAAAGATATTCACATTTCTGTGTGACTTGAATGCAACAGATACCACTTCTCCATGTTATTTAAGACTGTATGGGTAACACCGCCAGTGCCACCTCACCTCATCCCACATGACAGAGCAGCCCAGCATGGGAATGCAGTGTGACCCAATAACATTCCCCAACTGGCGGCCCGGGGCTGAATTTGGCCCGCATGTGGTTTTATTTGAACCCCTAAGTTTTCTGAGCAAGAAAAAACAGATTTTAATTTTGGAAATCTCTTCCCAAGTATTCCAATGCATAATAGAGACACGTGATTGTATACAAATGTGAGCAAGGTTTGAAAGGATTGTTTTAGTCAAATATTATAACTGGGCTTCTTGCTGTCATTTTGCTGTCTACAAATTATTTGTAATTATGTTCCGGCCCCCCGACCACCCGCTCAATACAAATCGTCCTGCTGCTAAATCTAGTTGATGATCCCTCCCATATTTGTTGATGCATGAACCAATGGCGCAATAAAGGTCACTTAGGGACTATGAATAAAAAAGTACTGCTCTAGTGCTGTCAGTGGCAAAGCCATTATTTCTAAAAGGATGTATACCACTTTTACAACACCTTGGCCTCCTACTCCTATGTGTGTTTCTTAGTATTTGTTTCAGAATATAATGAGTTGGCCTATAGCCTAGCTAACATGTTTTTTGGAATACATGAGTCTAGCTAAGAAACTTGCAGTTAAGACAAAGCGAATGCATGGGTAGACCTATTTACAGTGTTTATAGGTCCCGGCAGTGGAGTCAGTTTGCTGCCAGGCCTCTATGTAGCTCAGACAGTCAGGCTGCATTTGGGTAATGATAAGTCAGAGGTAATTATTGGGGGATAAATGACTAAGATTGTTATAGAGAGCACATTTTTCTCCTCCAATCATGTGGGCCAGGGCTTGATTTTGGACTCCTCACGGCCTAGTTGTAATAGCCACCACTGTGGTCTGGGAAAGCTGTTCTTGGCCACCTCTTTGCTTCAGTAAAATGCACATGAGGGCCCTCCACTGGAGTGTCAGTCTTGTGGAAGGTGTGGTGTGTCTGGTTAGGAGTGAGTGGATTTTGGGGATTTAAAACTATTATTTCTTGTTGAGTTCCTCATTATCCTTAGTGTTGAAGTAGCCTAAGGTAATTTCCATGTAAAAGGAGCCATGAGCACCAACGTGAAGTTCACAGGAGCATGTCAAATTGGGTGTCAGATGAAAGCTAAGAGTCTATATTTTTGAGAAATTAAATTATATGTACATTTTCAACCATTTTCCATCCTAAAAATTTGGAATAAGCAAAGGCTTTGATTTATTGTCAAAATATAGAAAATATATAGAAAACATCTACCATAAAAAGTCTTAGAAGGTAAGACCCCTGCCAACTAATATCAACACTTTTATGTTTAGTTTAGGATCATTTTTTCTGCCTTCTGTATGTTTAAAAAACATTGCCTTGTGCTTTGAAATTTCATTACCAAAAACCCACATCATTCAGATATTTTCTAATTTCTCTTCCTCATGAGGAGGTAGGATAATGACATTTCACAGAAGTAAGTTTAGTAAGTAGTTTTTATTGATATCAGTCGAGTACAGTACACAGTAGAGCACACTAGAGTTGAGTACACTGTACTGTTCTGTGTTGTACTCTACTGAGCTCTCCTGTGCAAATAATACCCAAATATGCAAAGGAGAATATTGTATATTTCTACCTTGTGTGTACCTATTTAGGATACATCACCATGAAGAGAATGACATTCATATCCATAATTATGTATTTCTGTGTAGTATAGATCAGGGAACTATGAAGAAATTCCTTTACCACAATTCTGTTACCTGATATAATTCAATAACCAAAATAGTTTTCAAACTCAATGTGTCATGCCATAGCTGACACCATTCTTTCTACAGACATCTTGAATCTTAATTCGGAGCAGATATTTAAGAATTTTGGGGAAATTTGTTCATATAAAACTGAGAGAGGTTTTACATCTGCATCTGCACAGTTCTTTCAGTAAATGTGTTAGTAAAATGTTCAGTGTAAATTGTCAAAGTAGGCCTTGTGCATAGAATTGTATGGTTTGTTAAACTTTGTTTGGCATACATTTTAAGTAAAAAATCTGATTCTTCCTTAACCATGGAATTGCCCCTATAGCGGGATTGCCTGTTAAAGCAAGGTTTTATCATACACATTAGGGGAATTTCAACATAAAAAAAGTTCAGGTTCTCTAATTAGTGCATAGAAGTAGGCGATATGGGGTTTTCAAATGGAGATACTGTAGTGAAGGTTAACATACTATTCCAAAATTGTGTAGCTGTTCCACACTCAAGGTTTATCTTTAGTATTTATTTCATTCAGCGGTTGGTAGATATACAAACGTTTCGGCCTAAACCTTCGTCAGTGTCATTAGCGTCTCCTCTGAAGGTGTGCTTCTTTACTGTGGGCTCGTTAAGGGTAACGACTGACAGGTGCACTCACATGACAATAATGCATCTAAAAAAACTTTTTATAATAACGCATTGGAAAAACATTGGGCTATGTAATACACCTATTTCTTTCAATATTGTCACCTCTAGCCCAAATCTTTTCTATACCAATACACTGCAAGTCATCAGTGATATGGCCCGCTTCCATAACATGTCTGGAAACAGGACAGGTGACATCACAGCGCCAATGTAACATTTGTCTTTGCAGGCAAACATTAGCAAATAAACTACATGTGTAGTGTTGCAGGTTATACAGGAGTTTATATTATATTTACGATTGGAGATGGGACACATTAAAAAGGGTTGGTGATTGGGTTTACAGTGCCTTCAAAAACTATTCATACCCATTGACTTATTCCACATTTTGTTGTGTTACAGCCTTTTTTTCACCATTCTACACAAGATACCCCATAATGACTGTAAAAACATTTTAATTTATTGAAAATGAAATACAGATATCTCATTTACATACAGTTAGAAGTCGGAAGTTTACATACACTAAGTTGACTGTGCCTTTTAAACGGTTTGGAAAATTCCAGAAAATGGTGTCATGTCTGTAGAAGCTTCTGATAGGCTAATTGACACAATTTGAGTCAATTGGAAGTGTGTCCTGTGGATGTATTTTAAGGACAACTTTCAAACTCAGTGTCATGGGAAAATCCAAAGAAATCAGCCAAGACCTCAGGAAAAAAAATGTAGACCTCCACAATAGAGGTCGACCGATTAACCGATTAATTAGGGCCGATTTCAAGTTTTCTTAACAATTGGAAATCGGTATGTTTGGACACCGATTTGGCCGATTAATTTAACAAATAAATAAATAAACACTGTACACCTTTATTTAATCTTTATTTAACTTGGCTAGTCAGTTAAGAACACATTCTTATTTTCAATGACGGCCTAGGAACGGTGGGTTAACTGCCTCGTTCAGGTGCAGAACGACAGATTTCTACCTTGTCAGCTCGGGGGATTCAATCTTGCAACCTTACAGTTAACTAGTCCAACGCTCTAACCACCTGCCTCTCATTGCATTCCACGAGGAGCCTGCCTGTTACATGAATGCAGTAAGCCAAGGTAAGTTGCTAGCTAGCATTAAACTTATCTTATAAAAAACAATCAATTATAATCACTAGTTAACCACACATGGTTGATGATATTACTAGTTTATCTAGCGTGTCCTGCGTTGCATATAATCGATGCGGTGCGTGTCGTTGCTCCAATGTGTACCTAACCATAAAAGTCAATGCCTTTCTTAAAATCAATACACAGAAGTATATATTTTTAAACCTGCATATTTAGCTAAAAGAAATCCAGGTTAGCAGGCAATATTAACCAGGTGAAATTGCGTCACTTCTTTTGCGTTCATTGCACGCAGAGTCAGTGTATATGCAACAGTTTGGGCCGCCTAATTTGCCAGAATTTTACGTAATTATGACATAACATTGAAGGCTGTGCAGTGTAACAGGAATATTTAGACTAATGGGTGCCACCCATTAGATAAAATACGGAACGGTTCCGTATTTCACTGAAAGAATAAACATCTTGTTTTCGAGATGATAGTTTCTGGATTCGACCATATTAATGACCTAAGGCTCGTATTTCTGTGTGTTATCATGTTATAACTATGTCTATGATTTGATAGAGCAGTCTGACTAAGCGATGGTAGGCACCAGCAGGCTCGTAAGCATTCACTCAAACAGCACTTTTGTGCGTTTGCCAGCAGCTGTTTATGACTTCAAGCCTATCAACTCCCGAGATTAGGCTGGTGTAACCGATGTGAAATGGCTAGCTAGTTAGCGTGGTGCGCGCTAATAGCATTTCAAATGTCACTCGCTCTGAGACTTGGAGTGGTTGTTCCCCTTGCTCTGCATGAGTAACGCTGCTTTGAGGGTGGCTGTTGTCGATGTGTTCCTGTTTTGAGCCCAGGTAGGAGCGAGGAGAGGGACGGAAGCTATACGGTTACACTGGCAATACTAAAGTGCCTATAAGAACATTCAATAGTCAAAGGTTGATGAAATACAAATGGTATAGAGGGAAATAGTCCTATAATTCCTATAATAACTACAACCTAAAACTTCTTACCTGGGAATATTGAAGACTCATGTTAAAAGGAACCACCAGCTTTCATATGTTCTCATGTTCTGAGCAAGGAACTTAAACGTTAGCTTTTTTACATGGCACATATTGCACTTTTACTTTCTTCTCCAACACTTTGTTTTTGCATTATTGAAACCAAATTGAACATGTTTCATTATTTATTTGAGGCTAAATTGATTTTATTGATGTATTATATTAAGTTAAAATAAGTGTTCATTCAGTGTTGTTGTAATTGTCATTATTACAAATAAAAAAAATTAAAAAATCGGAATCGGCGTTAAAAAATTATAATCGGTTGACCTCTACTCCACAAGTCTGGTTCATCCTTGGGAGCAATTTCCAAACGCCTGAAGGTACCACGTTCATCTGTACAAACAACAGTACGCAAGTATAAACACCATGGGACCACGCAGCCGTCATACCGCTCAGGAAAGAGACGCGTTCTGTCTCCTAGAGAATGTACTTTGGTGCGAAAAGTGCAAATCAATACCAGAACAACAGCAAATTACCTTGTGAAGATGCTGGAGGAAACGGGTACAAAAGTATCTATATCAACAGTAAAATGAGACTTATATCGACATAACCTCAAAGGCCGTTCAGCAGGGAAGAAGCCACTGCTCCAAAACTGCCATAGAAATAGCCAGACTACAGTTTGCAACTGCACATGGGGACAAAGAAAGTACTTTTTGGAGAAATGTCCTCTGGTCTGATGAAACAAAAATATAACTGTTTGGCAATATTGACCATCGTTATGTTTGGAGGAAAAAGGGGGAGGCTTGAAAGCCGAAGTACACCATCCCAACCGTGAAGCACGGGGGTGACAGCATCATGTGGGGTTGCTTTGCTGCAAGAGGGACTGATGCACTTCACAAAATAGATGGCATCATGAGGCAGGAAAATTGTGACTATATTGAAACAACATCTCAAGACATCAGTCGAGAAGTTAAAGCTTGGTTGCAAATGGGTCTTCCAAATGGACAATGACCCGACGTGTACTTCCAAAGTTGTGGCAAAATGGCTTAAGGACAACAAAGTCAAGATATTGGAGTGGCCGTCACAACGCCCTGACCTCAAACCCATCGAAAAATTGTGAGCAGAACTGAAAACTCGTGTGTGAGCAAGGAGGCCTACAAACATAACTCAGTTACACCAGCTCTGTCCGGAGGAATAGGCCAAAATTCATCCAACTTATTGTGGAAGGCTACCAGAAATGTTTGACCCAAGTTAAACAATTTAAAGGCAATGCTAACAAATACTAATTGAGAGAACGTAAACTTCTGACCCACTGGGAATGTGAGGAAATAAATAAAAGCTGAAATAAATCATTCTCTCTGTTATTATTCTGATTTCACATTCTTAAAATAAAGTGGTGTTCCTAACTGACCTATGACATGGAATTATTACTAGGATGGAATGTCAGGAATTGTGAAAAACGGAGTTTAAATGTATTTGGCTAAGGTGTATGTAAACTTCCGACAACAACAGTAATTATTCACACCCCTGAGTCAATAGTTTTTAGAAGCACCTTTAGCAACGATTACAGAGTCTTTCTCGTTAAGTCTCTAAGAGCGTTCCACACCTGGATTGTGCAACATTTACCCTCTATTCTTTAAGATATTCTTCAAGCGCTGTCAAATTAGTTTTTGATCACTGCTAGACAATCATTTTCATGTCTTTCCATTGCTTTTTCAAGTAGATTTAAGTATAAAAAAAACTGTAACTCGGCCACCCAGGAACATTCACTGTCTTGGTAAGCACCTCAAGTGTAGATTTGGCATTTTAGGTTAGGTCATGCTGAAAGGTGAATTTGTCTTCCAGTGTCTGGCGGAAAGCAGATTGATCCAGGTTTTCCTCTAGGATTTTGCCTGTGCTTAGCTCTATTCCTTTTCCTTTTTTTGTCCTGAAAAACTCCCCAGCCCTTAACAATTACAAGCATAACCATAACATGAAGCAGCCACCACTATGCTTGAAAATATGGATTGGGGTACTCCGTAATGTGTTGTATTGGATTAGCCCGAAACAACACTTTTTTTATATTCAGGACATAAAATGAATTGCTTTGCAACAAGTTTTGCTGTATTACTTTAGTGCCTTGTGGCAAACACAATGCATGTTTAGGGACATTTTTATTCTGTACAGGTTTCCTTCTTTTCACTCTGTCAATTAGGTTACTATTCTGGAGTAACTACAATGTTGTTGATCCATCAGTCTTCTATCACAGCCATTAAACTCTAACTGTTTGTGACTTGTTAAGCACATTTTTGCTCCTGAACTTATTTACGCTTGCCATAACAAACGGGTTGAATACTAATTGACTCAAGACATTTCAGCTTTTCTTTTAAACATTTTTTTTCCTAAGAGATGGGTTATTGTGTGTAAGTCAGTGACAATTGTTTTTATTTTAATACATTTTAAATTCAGGCTGTAACACAACACAATGTGGAAAAAGTCAAGTGGTGTGAATACTTTCTGAAGGCACTGTAGTTGATTTGGGTATGTAGCACGAAAATGCATACTATCCCACCTGAAAGTCAGAGCCCTCCCAGTCCCTATAGTAACTTCATGTGTGGCAGTATTTACTGTGAGCAGCCAACTAGCAGAGCCCTGCAATTAGCTTTTACAAGGCTAAATACAGCAACAGTAAGCAAACTACTTTGGAAGGAACATTTCTGCAGTCAAGACAACCCTGTTTTCGATGTGTAAAGAAGCAAGTATTACGTTTGAAGTGTTTTGAATGATTTTCTTTTATGCACATATTCAAGTAATATATTCTGCCATCTGTCCCAAACAGCGGGGCAAAAAGTATTTAGTCAGCCACCAATTCTGCAAGTTCTCCCACTTAAAAAGATGAGATGTAATGATGTATGATAGATGTATGATGTAATTTTCATCATAGGTACACTTCAACTATGACAGACAAAATTAAAAAATAAAATCCAGAAAATCACATTGTAGGATTTGTAATGATTTTATTTGCAAATTATGGTGGAAAATAAGTATTTGGTCACCTACAAACAAGCAAGATTTCTGGCTCTCACAGACCCACTGTATGAGTGACTGGGTTTAGTATTCCTAAACATCTTTGTTGGTCCTCTATAGAGGTAATTGTGATCACAACCAAAGAGGTGCAGAAGATGATCAGCACAGACCCCAAGACGAAGCTGGATGTGAAGATGAAGTTAGACATAGTGTGTTTCCAGGAGGATGCTGACATGGGCACCGCAGACGCCCTCAGACACATTCAACAGAAAATCAAGGTGGGTCACAGACTCAGACAGTTGATCTCATAAAGTGCATCTCAAATGGCACCCTATTCCCTATGTAGTGCACTCCTTTTGACAAGGGCCATGCCATTTTTGACACATACACAGACAGTTGACCTCATAGCCAGATTGGCTGCTCTCTCTGCCCATGCATTGACTGGATCTAATGTGGGAGCTCCTGGGGGTTAAATCCTAACCTTTAGTTGTGGGTGTATTACTAGGAAGTTGACGTAAATCATCCAATGAAGTCAATGGGAGATTTTCCCCAAAAATAATGTGGAGTTGAATAAACTGATTTCAGGTTGAGATTTGATTTTCAGCAGTAAATACTGTTTAATGTATCCTCCCTATTGTGAACTGGATATTTTAATGTGCTTAATGTTATTTTGAATGTTATATATCTATCAATATACTGTACAGGCCTATCAATGCAGACCACATGAGTGTACTGTATGTCCAAGACAACATGGTCTCATAGTAGAGCACCTTGTTGATAAGGTGGAATCAATGATTAATTGCTTTGGTATTTGGGGGGCACAGAGTCAGCTGATAATGGCTGATCATTTGAAAGAATGAGAAAATGGGAGAAAATGCCTGGACAAATGTTCTCAGAGTGTGTCAGTGTGTGTAGGGCTGTAGCTGGTGAAGGTGGTTCAGCCAGTGAGGGAGCGAGGGTACTACTAGCCCCAGAATGAGCCTATAGAAGACAGGCGCCCCATGTTTCACTTGGACACGGTATGGAAAGACTGAGGACAGCGAGGCTATTAAAGCAAGAGATCCTGTGTGCCGCTGGGTGACCACTGACCCGTGCGTTCCTGGTCCCGGCTAAGCGAAGGGCCTCATTTCACCTGCTGCAAACCTGCCTCCCCCACTCCCTTCCTATAGCCGTTCCCCTCTCTCCCCCTCCCCTTGCTGCTCTTCAAACAGATGATGTCAGAAGCAGCCCGGTGCTGTCCAACGCACGGAGCGGATCACTGAAACCCACCCTGGTCTGTAGCATTCTGGAGCCAGGACAAGGAGACATGTTGAGGGGTCTGGGATCGCTGGGGTACAGAGGGGAGGGATGTGGACTGTTGACTGGATGGCCTATCTTTCTATATTTTGTCATTTTGTTGTTGTCCAAATGAGATCATATTCAATGTTTTTTTGTTATGGTTTTATGCACATTGATTTATTCTAGTAAGGAGTAAGTAAACCAGAGATGTTGTATTGTAACTGTAGAAAGTATTAAGACAAGTTCAGACTCATGAGCCCCTATTCAGACTCTGTTTGCATTAAACTTACAGTAAAGCCACATTACAAAAACACAGACGTATCCATTGACTGTCTGGGGGCAAACAGAACCAAGCGGGCTCAGCTGGCCTCCAGGGAGAGAAGGGGGCTGGCTCCAGCATGCTCCCTCCCTCAGTGCCTCCACATGCTTTTCTACCTAATCCAGCACAGTCACGTAGATTAAAGGCATTGAATTGCACAGTCCCCCAGCACACAAACTGACCCTGAGGTGATGAGAGAGGAAACCCGGCAATGGGGCTCCAAATCCCCGCATAGGAATCACTCTGTTGTCTCTCCCCTCCCAGACCATCCCATCAACACGAACACACTGCACCTGGGGAATGATGGGTGTATCTGACTAAATAGTGTAAATTCCGTTTGCCTAAAGTCACATATTGAGAAAAAGATTAGAGTACGAGGACTTTGTGTTCAGTGATTAAGCATTAAGCCACATTGACGTCTGTGATTTGGGCAGTATGTATGACACAGAGCAGGCTTCTCATGTGAGTGGGGACACAGGAGACATGGTTGAATGAGAGCGGGAGGTCAGGAGTTCTTGCTATTCCCTCATATATACACACACACACACACACACACACACACACACACACACACACACACACAGCGCTTTTGGTAGAGCTCCCCCCTCTGTCATAAGTGCATACAATAAAATAGGCTATTCTTGAATAAGGCTAAAACAACTTTAAACCAGTCTATATTTTTCTGATATTTCATTTTTGGGCAAGTGTTGGTGATGAGGTATGAATAAGAATGATTAGAAAGTAATTGTATTGTAATGCAATTGTAACTATTGTGGGATATTATTAGCCTTAACTACGGGACAAAATGCATATTGAAAAAGGCGTCTCTCCGCATTATTATTCATGCACACATAACCTAAACTGTTAAATCGAGATCAGTTGTCACTGGAATGTCTCAACTGTAAATGCCAAGTTGAGAGTGCTCAGCAGAGACTTAGCTTCATGAAACCAGAGGTGTCTGGCTGATTGATTAGTCCGCTCAATGAGCATGCGTGCGTGTTGCGTGTGCGTGCTCCGTGTATGTGCTCTATGTGTGTGTTTGTGCGTGCCATTTGTGTCCGTCTATGGACTGTGTAGAGACAGCAGGAATCGAGCGGGCAGGCACTCCTGACAGATAGATAGATAGAGAGAGCACACCCTCTCTCCTCTCTACAGTGCTGCGTGCAGGGTGGTCTCACCTGGCTGAGAGTGGAGGGAGCCTGGGAGGGGGAACAGGGCCTTGGGGCAGCCAGGCAGAACCAGCCAGGGGAGGCAGGCAGTGTGGGTGGCCCTGACCTAACCACCAGAGATCAGGCCTGCTGAAAGGCCACAAACCCTGTCAGATAATCCTCCAGCTGACACCATTCCAGTGTCACAATTTACATCCCAAATGGCACCCTACTCACTATCTAGCACACCACTGTTGACTAGGGCCCATAGTGCTCAGGTCAAACGTAGTGCACTATATAGGGAATAGGGTGCCATTTGGGACAGCCACAGAGATGCCTACTGACTGTCTGACAACCCTCAGTCCGCCTCCGACCCACCATCCGACCGCCCGACCGGACAGCGTGTGGGGCGACAGACAGACAGCTCCCTATTGACCGGCAGTAACAAAGGGCTTTTTGCCACTTTTAGTGGTTGGTTAACTTGGGATTCAGAAATAGAAATGAGTGCTGTGTGTTTAACCATTTGGAGCTGTCTAGCAAATCAGTTTACTCAGATATTGTGACTTCACCTAATGGGGTTTATCCCAGCTGTTGACAGTATACAACATTGTACAGCCAGATGTATTAGATGCATATGTAGTTATGTGACCTGACCTGAATATAGAAAGTGTAGCCTATCTATTTTCATGGTGGTAATCTAATTTATGCCTCAAAGAGACACTCAACAGGATATATTTCAAGCAAACGTTACTTTGTCACGATTTAAAAGATTTACAGTGCTTCAAAGTCTTTCTTGACAATATATGTTGAAACCAAACCCTCACCCCCACACATGTCTGTTCTAACAATTAAAACCGGTCTGAAAACCTTAATGTTGGGATTAACAATAGGAGAAGATGCTCCGGTCGTCTCTCTCCAGTAGCACAGAGACAGACAGTGGGATTGGGGCCCCTGGCTCTGTCCTGGTTGTTATCTGTTGACCATGTGTGCTGTGGACTGTGGAGCAGAGCAGAGCCTCACAGAGCCTGACTGCTGAGCTGCGTGCCCCGTGTGCAGAACGTCACGGCAGGGCCTCTCCCCAGGCCTCCCCAATGAGGCATACAGCCTTTATAGAGCTAGGCATGCTTTAACAGGCCTCACTCCTCACTTGCCTTCCCTGTTTATTTATCCACAGGCCCAAGATGGCCAGAGCAGATGGGAACCAGACATCTCAAACAGAAACAATGGCAAATGCAGTGCAAGATTTATCGCTGGATTCCCCTGTGCCCCTTGCTACACTACGCTAGGCTGCCTGGGAGTTAGGAGAGCACAATGTTTATCAAGGAGGTTCACCCTCCTTTAACGCTCCTTCTCGCTCTCTCTTTCTCTCTCTCCACTCTCCCTCCCTCCATCTCTCTCCACTCTCCTCTCTCTCTCCCTCCACCACTCTCTCTCCACTTTGCCCACCCCTCTTTTGAACCCATTTTCATTGTGAATGTCGTTAAGAAAAACATGGCCAAACTTTTCATGCACTAAGGACTTTTTGAGCATCGTTGGCTCATATGTTCATGCATATATGCACGTCGTTTGAGATGGATGTCACAGCTCGAAGAAGCTCGGGTGTTTTGAGCATAACATAAAGCTGGGGGGAATAAAGTGTATTTCAAGGCTGGAGTGCGTGATAACTTGTTGAGCATTGGCTAGGGACAGCTAAATGTATTTTCAATTTCATTTGAAGGGTGTTCCTCCTATTAGGCAGAATATTGTCACAGACTCTGATGTAAAAGGGTCCTGGGCATGCTGTAGAAAAAGTTTAAGAGGATATTGTCCTAGGTCATCACTGTCTTTCTTTCCTTTTAGAGATACATTAATTGTAACTTGTATGCCCTTTTGACTAGTGCCAGCTGTCATATTCTCCTATCCAAGTCATGAACTGCTATGTGTTCTGAGTTCTCTGTTGTATCTGTGATCCAATACAAATGTTTAGTGGGGCCTGACTGTCTTGAGTGAAAACCCATCCTCCTCTTCTCAAGCCACTAACTGTCTTAACATTAGTGTTGTTTAGGCTTGGGCGATTAAACGGTATATTTCAAAATACCGGCGGTATGATTTTCAATACCGTAATTTTGTAAAAATATATTATAAATAAATGACATCCAGCTCAGCGCTCCAGCTATGCATTTGATTTATTAACACAATGCTTATGAATCTCTGTGGTCCTCCTCCATGTCTCCCTCCAGACGGACATCTTGGTGGTGAGCTGTGACCTGATAACGGACGCTGCTCTCCACGAGGTGGTTGACCTGTTCCGGGCTCACAATGCCACCCTCTCAATGCTGATGAGCAAAGCCCACGAGTTCACGGAGACTGTCCCCGGACAGAAGGGCAAGAAAAAAACGGGTACACAAGATTCACAAAATTACACAACTGCCAGTATTACACCAGGTCTGCACAAAAAAGTGACACACCGCACTACCTCGTCATATAATCTGGCAGTTTTATGGATTACTTTTGAAGTTGCATTTCCCCAAATAAGGCTATTCCTCGGATAACTGTTCATTTGACGGAACGTGGAAGAGGCTCCTCTTTATGGCCAACGAGGCCGACCTGGACAAAGGTCTAGTCATCAGGAAGTCCATCATGAGAAAGTGAGTATTACTTGAGCAGCACAACCAATGGTTAACATTGGTTATTACTCAAATGCATTGCTCAGAGCCATAATGTAGACTCCATAGGCTATATCGCGTATGGCTCTGATACTGCTCATTATCTACCAGGTGATTTATTTAGTCTAATGAGATGTGTTTTGGATGCCTTGTAGGATTTTCATTCAAATCTTGCTGTTGCTGTGTTGAATCAAGTACTTTTCACACGATGAATGACGTTTCAGAACGTTTTTAAATAATGCGACCTGGAACTGGGAAGCACAACAACTAACACCTCTCTGGTTTAGCAATTCAGGGATACATACTTTATAGCTACTCCTGTTCTGACTGCTAGCTTGCTATTTTTCTCCCAATCCTTCAAGCCACCAGGTTGTGTGTGTGTGTGTGTGTGTGTGTGTGTGTGTGTGTGTGTGTGTGTGTGTGTGTGTGTGTGTGTGTGTGTGTGTGTGTGTGTGTGTGTGTGTGTGTGTGTGTGTGGAGCACAAGCTAAGGCGTGGGAGTGGAGGAGTGTTGGAAGGAACAATGCAAACTTGCTCAGCTCTGACCCTTCATTTGTGTGGGATTGCTAATAAAAACACAGCACTCCCCAGTCTTGACTGTCATGAGACTTGCCAATTACTCCAGCTATACAGGGATTTGCTCCTGCTTTGGCTGTGTTCTGCTGTTTTTCCACGGCAGACCCCCTGTTCCAGCTGAGCGCATGCTGTGGCCCTTTTTCTTTTCTTTCACTTGTTCTCTCTCTTTTTCCAACATCCATTTAGATGTGTTTTTTCAAGAGGCTTTAGCGTTGAGGTGTGTGTGTGTGTGCTTGCTTGCATTTGGCTGTTCCTAAGCCTTCTAGTTAAGGTCTTATTCCATCACCACCCTAAGTCTTAAAAGATTTCAAGCAGAATTAATGTTTGTTCAAATGCCAAAGGTGTAGCCTAAATCCTACATGTATACCTGGCCAGATGGATAAAATGACATATTGATGTAAAATACTTGTAGATATACTGCCCACCATGAAATACATCTTGGGATTAGGCTGTTTAGAGCTGATGGAACACCATAGTCATTCTTTTTTTTTTTATATATAAATTGCTTATCTCAATAATCATCAAATACTGGTGCGAACTAGTGTGCGCAAAACGTATCATGAACCACTTTTTAGCATTATGTTGCGTCCCCAGTGTGGCATGTGTGTATGATGTCTGGGCTGCAATAGGAAGGCTGTGAAAGCTGTCAGCACCCTACCAGGTCCTGGACTGCGGCCCTGGCCCCGGATTCACACAGCATCTCAGAGTAGTGATATAGGATCACTGTTACCTTCTAGATCGTAATAAGTTTACGTGGACAGGTGGGGACTTCCTAGATCAGCACTCCTACTCTGACACTATACTATAGATCCTAGATGGGCACTTCTTTTTTTTATTTTCTTTTTAAAATAAATTTTACCCCTTTCGTTGGTCTCTAATTGTTTAGTAGCTACTATCTTGTCTCATCGCTACAACTCCTGTATGGACTCGGGAGAGACGAAGGTTGAAAGTCATGCGTCCTCCGATACACAACTTCTTAACACAGCGCGCATCCGGAAGCCAGCCGCACCAATGTGTCGGAGGAAACACCGTGCACCTGGCAACCTTGGTTAGCGCGCACTGCGCCTGGCCCGCCACAGGAGTCGCTGGTGCGCGACAAGGATATCCCTACCGGCCTAACCCTCCCTAACCCGGACGACGCTAGGCCAATTGTTTGTCGCCTCACGGACCTCCCGGTCGCGGCCGGTTACGACAGAGCCCGGGCGCGAACCCAGAGTCTCTAGTGGCACAGCTGGCGCTGCAGTACAGCGCCCTTAACCACTGCGCCACCCGGGAGGCCCTCTAGATGGGCACTTCTACTCTGATACTATAGATGCGACCCCTGATCCTAGATCAGTACTCCTACTCTGACACTAAAGATATGGTCCCTGGTCCTAGATCAGCACTCCTACTCTGAGACACTGTAAATATGGACTCTGGTCTTAGGCTTTGGTTCTGGGGTGTAGGTCTGGCTCTGGGTTATGGTCTGTGCTTGGGGTTCTGGTATTGGGCTGTGGACTCAGGTCCTGGGCTCTTGGCTGGGCTGTGGGAGCTGGTCTGTTGGGAGCTCGTAAATACTTCAGGGAGCCAGAGCCACTGTAAATCCTGCCCAATAAGAGAGGGGCCGCAGCAGCTGCAAGCACGCTTCCCTGCAAAAGGAAATCAGCCACACACACACACACTAATGTGGAGATACACACACACACACACACACACACACACACACACACACACACACACACACGCAAGCATGTATGTACATACTAGAGCTGGGACGATAAACCAAAAATGATCGACACCGACCATTTCAATCAATTATAATTCCTTTTCTGATATTGTTCATTATGATAAGTAACCTATTCTAGAGAAATGTCAAGTTTGAAGTGAAATAAGTTTGCTAATATGGGTGATTGTGCTGTGCAGTCAAAAAGGTGATTTTCCTGTGATTTATATATACAATGCTTTCGGAAGTATTTAGACCCCTTGTCTATTTCCACATTTTGTTATGTTACAGCCTTATTATAACATGTATTCAATTGTTTATTTCCCCTCATCAATCTATACACAATACCCCATAATGACAAAGTAAAAACTGTTTTTTAGGAATGTTTGCAAATGTACAAAAAAACCCGGAAATATCACATTTACATAAGTATTCAGACCCTTTACTCAGTACTTTGTTGAACCACTTTGGCAGCGATTACAGCCTCGAGTCTTCTTAGGTATGATACTACAAACTTTGTACACCTGTATTTGGGGAGTTTTTCCCCATTCTTCTCTGCAGATCCTCTCAAGCGCTGTCAGGTTGGATGGGGAGCGTCGCTGCAAAGCTATTTTCAGGTCTTTCCAGAGATGTTCAATTGGATTCAAGTCTGGGCTCTGGCTGGGCCACTCAAGGACATTCAGAGACTTGTCCCGAAGCATAGGGTTGTTTTCCTGTTGGAAGGTGAACCTTCGCCGCCAGTCTGAGGTCCTGAGCGCTCTGGAGCAGGTTTTCATCAAGGATCTCTCGTACTTTGCTTCATTCATCTTTCCCTCGATCCTGACTAATCTCCCAGTCCCTGCCACTGAAAAACATCTTTACAGCATGATGCTGCCACCACCATGCATCATTGTAGGGATGGTGCCAGGTTTCTTCCAGATGCGATGCTTGGCATTCAGGCCAAAGAGTTCGATGTCGGTTTCATCAGACCAGAGAATCTTGTTTCTCATGGTCTGAGAGTCTTCAGGTGCCTTTTGGCAAACTCCAAGCGTGCTGTCATGTGCCTTTTACTGAGGAGTGGCTTCCGTCTGGCCACTCTACCATAAAGTCCTGATTGGTGGAGTGCTGCAGAGATGGTTGTCATTCTGGATAGTTCTCCCATCTCCACAGAGGAACTCTGGAGCTCTGTCAGAGTGACCATCGGGTTCTTGGTCACCTCCCTGACCAAGGCCCTTCTCCCAGGATTGCTCAGTTTGGCCGGGCGGCCAGCTTTAGACTGCGTCTTTGTGGTTCCATACGTCTTCCATTTAAGAATGGAGGCCACTGGGATCTTGGGGAACTTCAATGCTGCAGAAATGTTTTGGTACCCTTCCACAGATCTGTGCCTCGACACAATCCTGTCTCGGAGCTCTACGGACAATTCCTTCCACCTCACTGTTTGTCAACTGTGTGGCCTTTATATAGATAGGTGTGTGCCTTTCCAAATTATGTCCAATCAATTTAATTTACCACAGGTGGACTTCAATCATGTTGTAGAAACATCTCAAGATGATTAATGGAAACAGGATGCACCTGAGCTCAATTTCGAGTCTCAAAGCAAATGGTCTGAATACTTATTTACATAAGGTATTTCTGTTTTAATTTTGTAATACATTTGTTAATTCATAAAAACCTGTTTTCGCTTTGTCATTGTCTGGTATTGTGTGTTGATTTAATGAGGTAAAAAAAAGAGTATCCATTTTAGAATGAGGCTATAATGTAACAAAATGTGGAAAAAAGTCAACGGGTCTGAATACTTTCCAAATGCACTGTATTTCCACACTAGTTGGAATAATAGTGTGAAATTGTGAACATGATTTTCATGCCCTTTTTAGTGTAAGAGCTGTTTGAAAAGACCACCTGAAATCTCAGCCTGTTTTGGTGGGATGGAGTTTTTTGGTCTGCATCACCAGACGGTAAATTAGTTAATAGACCAGTAAGAAAGAGTTCCAAACCTCTCTGCTAATAAGTTAGTTTTCCCTTCCCCACTCAAACCACTCCTAGAAAGTAAGGTACTTAATTGTTACCCAACAATTATTTGATAATGAGATAAAAAAACGGCACATTGGACCTTTATTGGGACAATTGATGGCTACAACCATCAAATTAGTAGTTTAAAGGTTAATGAAATGAAAACTGTTGTGCACGTTGTTATAAACGTATCGTTCTATTTATCATTATCACACCAATTCAGGCCATTTCGTCCAAATATGATTATTGTCCATATCGCCCAGCTCTAGTAAATAAAAACACACACATGTATAGACACACACCAGGATGTTACATGCTGAAATACTTGTGTATATTGGAAACATTTGAACATCAAGGCCTACCCAAGACGTAAATTGTATCCACACATAAACAGGCACAAACATGCACAACTTCAAAAATCTTGTATAGGACTACAATTTTATTAGCATTTTCTAAACATTTGAAACCTACCCAAGTTGAGCTTTAAAAGAGAAGTTGTCAATGAGCACTAGACCACTTATTGAGAGACTGAGGTGTAGTGAGCTTTATGATATCTCAAAGCTGCCGGCTAGCCTAACTCTTATTAAGCTAACCCAAGTATCGACACTGTCGCTTATTTCAGCCTAAGATGTCAAAAGTCTGTTTTGACTCCGTTTCCCCCATTAACCCTCTTTTTCCTGAGAGTAGGAAGTTTGAACACGGTGTTAGACGTCTGAAAGCTGTTTGTCTAAGCTGTCTCCAGAGTCTTTACTTGTCTGCCGTTGTATTTATACAGACATGGGCCGGGTGACATATGGAATGGGAATGCTGGGCTGCTGTCCTGTCCTGTGGTACTGCTAACCTGGGACCTTTGATATCAATGCATGAGTTATGCGAATGGGCAAGTTACAAACGCTGGTCTTGTGTTAGGATCTTAAGTTAGTATCCAGCCCTTAAATATAACGATCTCTTCAGTTATCTTACCAGTATTTGTTTTTTTTTTGCAGTCCTCAAACTGCATGTTCTTGACCCCTGTCCTAGATTACCACCACGTTTTTCCCATGCTAGTTGTCTGAGTGGTGACACCTATCACTACCCATTTCCACATGTGAGCTGAAATGGAAGCTGAAAACCTTCTACACATGTGATATGAGTTGGCCCCTGAATTGATTTGACAGTGTGAAGGCTCCTGCAGATTCCTCTCGCATACAATGTTGCTCCACTTTCCACTGTAAACTCAGCTGAGGTGAAGTCATAGTCTTCATACAGTATGTACTACCATACAGTGGCGTAGCTTCAGCCGGTGCGGTTACACCAGGACCCGCGACGTACATGGGCCCGGAGCTGCGGGCCCCCTATGTAATTTGAATACCGCCCCACCATGCCCAAGTATTAATTGGTGTCGCCGGTCCATCACGTCTAGAATTTGACGAGAAGATCTGTCTTTAACCTAGGGTATGATAAATGAACCCACTAATGGTTTCACCAACAAAATGGTTTTTGCCACTACATAAGTCAGCATGATATTTTAGTGTATTGATGACAATAAATACAATTAATTTGCGAAATAAATCATATTATTCGATAGTTTCAATACCATCTTAAGGTAATTAAATGCATTCTGGGATTCATTGTGCAAATACTCTCCAAAGCGTTGTTGTTTCTGTCATCGTTTTAAGCAACAGTTGAGCTAGCTATCAAGAGATAACGGACTAAAAAAAGAAAGTCGAGAATAGAAGATTACGGATTTAAAAATCAGCAATTTATCAACACAAAAGTGGAGTCCAAAAGAGGAAGGCCAAAAATGAGAAAGCAAAGGAGGTACAGTATCAGAATTTGAGTATAATAATTTTGCACGCCCAATTTTTCAGTTTTTGATTTGTTAAAAAAGTTTGAAATATCCAATAAATGTCGTTCCACTTCATGATTGTGTCCCACTTGTTGTTGATTCTTCACAAAAAAATACAGTTTTATATCTTTATGTTTGAAGCCTGAAATGTGGCAAAAGGTCGCAAAGTTCAAGGGGGCCGAATACTTTCGCAAGGCACTGTAGATTATTTTTTCAAGTGCAGTTAATGTGCAGCCATTGCTAGCACAAGCAATGTAGCAGGACAGAAGAGGATGTAGGATTATCATCGCAGCAGCTTTTAGCGGGTCAAGTGAGCCAAGGCCAAGCTGTTCCATTGTGCCACAGAAGCAACTTTGACAGAGGATACAGGCTGTCAGGTATCATCGGATATGACCCTGAGCACAAGCCAGGCCGGACAAGCTATCCCCGGGCCGGGCGGGGAGGAAGAGGAGCAGGGCGACACTAGAATCGTGGCGGCTGAGGAAACAGGTGGAAGTGGGACAGACAACCTTTTTACCTATTCAACTGATGGGGCATTATGCAACAAATGTGGATGCAAAAGTTAAACGGCACGTTATTGCATTAGGCTCATGTAAGCCTACTGGCCCATTCCCAAGAGATGACAAAAGGCGGTCTTTTTCCGTGTCGTATTACACCACTACAACCAAGGCTGGAATCAAATTACCACATACATGGCTATGTTATTCGGCCAAGTTAGATTGCGCATATTGTGAGCCTTGCTGGCTTTTCTGAGAACGGAGTGCCCCTTCTCTGATGCGTGGGTGAATGGGGTGAGAGATTGGCGCCATCTAACATCCAAAATGGCATGTCAGGAGACATCTCAGATTCACATGGGTGCCTGTTTGGTATATGAGCAATGGAAGCTCAATGGCACTATTGACGCAGAAATGGAGAGAGGCGTGCGTAACGCAGCAAATCTCTGCCGACAGGTGTTGGAGCGTGGGAAGTGTGACATTCAGGGAGGGGTGCAGGAAGCCTCACTTGTTTTCTTTTTTCTATTATTATGAACGCAACACCGGATGTATCCAAAGTTGACCAGTTAGGCCAAGTTTATTGCTATGTGAAAGTGATAAGGGATGCAAATAATGTCGCCACAGATCTGACCATGAGTCGTTTTTGGGATTTCTGGACACTGCTGACACATCAGCAGCTGAGCTTCAACATAAAATCCTGGGCAGCATAGAGGATAATGGGCTGGATATTTCAAAATGTCGTGGACAGGGGTATGATGGAGCTGCTAACAAGAGCGGGGTCTATTCGGGTGTGCAGGCCAGAATATCCGAAAAAGAGCCGCTTGCCGTTTGTGCGCTGCGCAATGCACATAATCTTAACCTGGCTCTCAACGACTCAAAAATGTGCCAGAGATTAAACAGTTTTATGATACGGTTATACACCTTCTGGCATAGCGTAAAGAAGAGTTGAGTGGTATATTTGATTTTGAACCAGAAAAAGAAAATGTAACTCTAAAACAATTGTGTCCCACCCGCTGGTCATCTAGATATGAGTCCCTTGCCGCCCTGAGATACAGATATCTCGCTAGCGACCCACCTCGACAACATCTGGTGAAATTGCAGTTCGCCAAATTCAAAATACAGAAATAGTCATAATAAACATTCATAAAAAATACAAGTGTTATACATCTTAAAGATGAACTTCTTGTTAATCCAGCCGCTTTGTCAGATTTCAAAAATGCTTTGCGGCAAAAGCATACCATGCGATTATCTGAGGACAGCGCCCCGCTTACAAAAGCATACAAACATTTTACAACCAAGTAAAGGAATTATAAGTCAGAAATAGCAATAAAATGAATCACTTACCTTTGAAGATCTTCATATGGTTGTAGTCACAAGAGTCCCAGCTACACAATAGATGTTTGTTATGTTCAATAAAGTCCCTGTTTATATCCCAAAACCTCTTTTTTGTTTGCACTTTTTGTTAAGTAATCCACTGGCTCAAAGGCAGTCAAAACATGTAGACGAATACATCCTAATAGTACCGGTAAAGTTCGTGGAAACATGTCAAACGATTTTTATAATTAATCCTCAGGTCAATTGTCTAAATAATCGATACAATTTCAACCGGACAATAGCGTATTCTATAGAAAGGAAAAACAACGAAGGGTGCACACTCTGTCATGCGCGCAAACCAGCTCTGCATTCTTCCTCAGTCCACTGACAGAAAGGTCTCATTCTTCTTCATTTTTCAGAAAACAAGCCTGAAACAATTTCTAAAGACTGTTGACATCTAGTGGAAGCCATAGGAACTGCAATCTGGGTCCTAACCCTATAGGCATTACATTGAAAATACCCACATCAAAAAAATCCCACTTCCTGGATGGATTTTCCTCAGGTTTTCGCATGCCATATCAGTTCTGTTATACACACAGACATTAGAGTGTTTTCTTTCCAAATCTACCAATTATATGCATATCCTCACATCTGGGCCTGAGTAACAGGCAGTTTACTTTGGGCACGCTTCTCATCCAGACGTCGAAATACTGCCCCCAAGCCATAAGAAGTTTTAAGTGCTAAGAAGGACGAGAGGGAGGATGCCGCATTTAGTCGTTCTGCAGACTAAGGTTTTAGAAAATGTGAACGTCATCTCCAAAATGCTACAGGCCAAAGACGCAGACCTGCACAGAGCGGTTAGCCTACTCAAGGACATGATAGAGGTCCTGTCCGGATTCCGACAGGATTTTCCGAAGGCCATAGTCACTGCAAAGACCCTTGCCGACAAATGGGGAGATCAGAACGCATTTGAAGACACTCGGAGAAGGAAGGTGAGGCGTCATTTTGATGAGCTATGCGAGGATGAACGACTGTGATGGGGAGAGTAGTTTTAGAGTCAAAGTCTTTAATGCAAACCTTGACATCGTTATCCACCAGCTGTCAAACAGATTTAAAAGTCTGTGGGCAACATCGAGTCTGTTTGACTCCATCCATCCCACTACCCTGGCCAACACTAGACCGCCAGGCGGTTGGCTGAACATTACAGCAAAGGTGTATCAGCAAGCTTACATGGCTAATTAATCTCTTTGATGGCCTGTTTTAAGAAGGAAATTGCAAAGCACACTACAATGAGAGACCAGGCCAAGACGCTCATTGTGGATTACAATTCAGTCACTGCTACATTTGGGGAAGTAGTTACAGCGACGCTCCTTTTTATGACTCTGCCTGTAAAACGGTAGCCAGTGCCAAGCACTCCTTTTCCAAACTGAAAATAATTCAATCATACCTGAGGAGCAGCATGTGGCAAGAAAGACTGAGTGAGTTGGCCATTCTGTCCATTTGAAAACACCAGGGCCAGGACCATGGATTTTAATGCCATAGTCAACGACTTTGCAGAGCGCAAGGCCTGTCGAATACCAATCAAATGAGTGAGTAAGCTTAGATTTTTACAGGGCAGGCTACCCAGACAGCCTATATAAATCAGGCTTTATTGAGATTAATTTACATTGAGCGTAGTCGTAGATTGACAAGCAATCTGTTTTTTGAAACCATGTTCTGGTGCACGGCCGCTGAGCCATTTCATTGTCATTATAGCCTATACGTTTACCTAGGCTATAAGAACAATAGCAATACGCACATACGTATCATACACTGTTAAAAGGCATGCTGCCATTTAAGCAATCTGTTTGAATGCTCCTTTTGATTTGATTTGCTGGTGTTTTTGCTATAGGCCTGTGCGGGAGGCAGATCATTTGAAATAGCGGTATGTCAGTTTTGCCACCGTGTAAAACCTCAGCGAGCATGTACTGGGTCAAGAGATTTATCTTCATGATGAGGTTTTATAATATTGACTATTGCCTATTATTTACAGATAAAATCGGGTGTTTTTGACCACTTTGTGCTTTCCTTGGTGCTGATCGACTTCTACGGGTTCATTTCTGACCACCGTCCATGGTGCTGAATGTATTGGCTATATTGCGGCTTCTTTGGTAACAGCTTCAAATGTGCCCGTAGATTAGCTTCTGCTCTGCTGTTACAATGCTTAGTAATATTAACACACAGCCTTACCAACAAAATTATTAACATTTTAAGGAAAATATGGGTGGTGACAGGGGCCCTTAATTTTTGGGGGGCACCTAGGCCCGTCATGATTAAGCTACGCTAAAATAGTTTAATTCTCTTTCCGGATGAAACCATGGATTTGGTCAATCACTTGAGGTCTACAGTACCTGGTTCCCGCAACACTAAATATATTTGAAGAATGTAGTACCATTGCAAAACTAGTAATACAGTATGTGTCTTGTCCCCTGTGTGCCATGAAGCACACTCCTCAAACATTCCTCTCTTTAAATAGCGTCAATGTATTGTCCGATGGCAGGGAATCTATACATTTAACTGCACATTTTCCTAGCTAACTACCCAAGTCTGGACATTTTGGGGCCGTTTGTATTTACCTTCTGTGCTCAGACATGAGAGAGGACAAAGAGCCAAGGTCTTTATAGTAAAGCGAAATGTAGCTGGATGCGTGAGCAAATTTGTCTGGGCCTTGCAGTGGTGTTGACACAGACTAGGTCCAGAACAGCAGTTAGCAGTGTCCCCTCAGAGAGAAGCACAAGTACTATTACCTCACAGCACTGCTGCCATGTGGAATGTGCTCATTTAGGAGGTAGATCCTACTACATGCTGAGGTTTTTAGTAGTCAGTCATAACGCTTGGGAGTGAATCACCATAGCCTGAGGAGTTTTGCAACAATGTTCTGTTTCACTCATCAGCCAGGCCCCCTAGACTACCAGGAATCACACATTAGACTTGTGTCTGGGAAATGCAGTGGCTTATGGCCAAACGATGTGTATTGTATTTCTACCAAAATGATCACCCAAATGGGGATCCTTCCATCAGCATGTAGGCCGTCCCATTGGACGGACAGACTAGGCCTGTAGCCGCTCCTGCTTGTGTTTAACCATGGTGTCCTGCTCCATAAAGGGCACTTGTCGACCCTCACCCCAACCACTCCCATCCTCGCCACACCACACCTGACCCCCATCCACCGTACACTGATCCCTGGGTATCTCTCCTGCTTGGCCTCCCTCCCTGCCTGCCCGGCCCCACAGGTGCCAAACAAGGATGTCAGATGCTGGGTGTTCCTATAAATCTCATTTACTTCCATCTGCATTTGGCGTACAGTTCACACACACACAGGATATGACAACCTGTTTGCTCTGGTCTGTGTGTGGACCGGAGGACCACATTGGGACCACATGTGGGTGGTGTGATGTGCTAGAATATTCCTGTCTCTGTTTTCAGCCTCTTGTTGGTGGATTCCACACATGGCCCCTCTGTGAGCTGGTTAATGGAATGGCTCAAAGTTGTCATAATTTACCTCTTGCCTGTTTACCCTCCTCCCCCTCACAACGTGATTTATACGGCCCAGCATCTGGTTCTGAAATCTGCATCGCCAAACAGACCTCCTGACTTATTCTCAATGTTTCAAATTGCATTCTTCACCCAAGAAAAGGCGGAGAGGGGAGGCTCTCACATAACGCCCCGGAGATGAGATGGTTTTCTTATGGTTTCGCTTCATAAATGTCACATTAAAGGGAGACGGGGGGGTATGGGGGGCTCAGTTGAATGTGACACCACCAGGCAGGTTGGATAGCCGGTTTGTTATGGTGGTGCTTCACCACTCTGATCATGGTGGGTGTTAGGTGGAGGTTTCATTTGTTTCACCTGGTGCTCTGATCCAGAGGTCATATAGAATATAGACTAGTGAGTGTATGGATATGGCCTTTTATGATCCATGGCCTTGGTTCTGTCCAAGGAACTGTTTATGGAGTCGGGTCTCCTGGCCACTTTATGTGAGCAGTGCTTACAGAGGCCTTCTCACAGGATGAGTTCTGCTTTCACCATGGTCATATCTACTGTGCTAGCTTTGCTAACTGACATCACTGTCTTAGAGAATTGATGTTGGCTTCTGTAGGCAATGTCGACTGTAGGCTTAGATTTAATTCTGTAACTAACCACCATTCGGCAAGTATAGAACGTTATATTATCATGATCATTTTACCCGAGGACTTCAAAAATAAAACCCAAACAGCAATTATTCTCAATTAAAGCGTTTCTACACGATACCACCACAATCTCTGATCCTGTGAGTTTTTCCCATCTCTTTCTTCCTGCCTGGTGCAGCAACCTTTGGTTTGCCTTCAGCTGCAACTCAGAGACTTCCCACATCACTCAGACAGCCTGGCTGCTGCTGCTCTCAGATGAATTAGACTAGCCTCCAGGGCAGGCAGCCGCCTTTGGGCTATGTCCCAAATGGCACCCTATTGCCTATTGTAGTGCACTACTTGTAGTGCACTATCAAGGAAATAGGTTGCCATTTTAGCCCTGGGCTCTATAGCAGCCTGCCCTGCCTGAACACAGAGGATCTATACCCAGAGCATTGCAGGCTGTAAAACAATTGGGGGGTCCGCTGGTGTTGGCATCTGACAAGTTAACGCAGCACTCACTGCAGTTCAAACTGGACACGGTTGCCATGACAGCCATGTTTCTGGGGCAGGGGGCCTGTGGACAGAGGCTGGCAGGGGACAATACACAGATGCAGGACTGTTATATCACCTCTTTTTTTTTAATCATAACAGATGTTCTGTTCTGTCACATACTGCTTTCAACAGAGTAATTAAGGAGGTAGAATGAAAAGCTAAATTAAAGACTGTAGTTATTTTTACTCTTTGTCATCTAATTAAAAAAACATCTGGAGAAGAAAAACAAAAAGTGGTTTTGCTCATGTAAAGAAAGAGGCTTGGTGCCTCAGTGTCTGCTACAGGATACTTTATAGTGTGTTGTGCCATGAACAGTGACATTAACTGTGGTACTGGCACCACCTGTGTTCTCAGCAGTCAGTTACAGTTCCCCTTAAACCTGTGTCGTAACACTGTTATTACTCTAACAGTTGACTTACAGAAGTGAAATAGGGAATAATCCTTAGCCCTCTTGGGTGATAGCAAAAATCGCTCTCAACTCCAAACCAATTGCTAGAGTATGTGATAAGACATGTTAGTACAATGTTTCTATAACAACTACTATGTTACGACACAGTGATAGAGGTAATGCAATCTAAAACATCCCCGTTTTCACTGGCTTTTTAGTTAACATGTGATTTGATTTACCCCCTCCGTCTGTCTCTCTCTCTTTCATTCAGACATCCAATTATGCACATCAAAACTGGCCTTGTGGACGCCCACCTGTACTGCCTGAAGAAGTCTGTGGTTGACTTCCTGGCTGATAACAAGTGAGGCCATTTTACTTTGCTTGCTTCCTGAATGGCTCCCTATTCCCTGTAAAGTAGTGCACTGTGTAGGGAATAGGGTACCATTGGGATGTAGCCTTTGTGCATGTCATTTTCTCACAAATGTGCTCGTGTTTTATGTTTAATGTATATCAAATTAGTTTGTAAAGCTACCGATAACCATCCACATAAATGTGAATACAGTGCATTGCTATACACAGGTGAAATATTGAATAGCACCTTTTTTGCCAAGGTTCATGCGTGTTGAATTTGAGAACAGGCTGTGACTATAGAAAGGCTTTGAGGCTGGTAGGTATTCTTGTCAGGTGTTAATTTGTTTTACAATGTGCCACTTCAGCAGTTTATTAGGCTTTTAGCCCCCTTGTGCGTTAGTGTCAGAGGTACACCTCAATCACAACTGTGTTGATCATCTCACTTCCTCATACTTCTGGTTTTCTATTAAACTGCAATCACTTTGGGCCAATCAGAAAGTCTGTTTATTGCCCACTGTACTTTTCTGGGTTACCGTATATAATAGGACCACCACCATAGACTGACATGTATCTTCCAACATATTGAAGTCATTTAATGGATCTCTGTGGTCACCACCAGATCAAATGGTCCACAATTTAAAAGATGTACTGGATCCTTAAAATCAAGGCCAATCAATTGAAGGCACTGTTAGATGCTTAGACCACTTAGTTGAAGTGTGTCCCAATTTGATAAATGTACATCCTATTGATGTAGCCTATATTTCTAGTGGTGTTGCATTCATCTACTCACATTCTCCTGCCCATACATCCTAGGCAGGGGATACTTCAGAACTGGGAGGGGGACAGAACAGGGCTTGAATGAGAAATGGGTCTAGTAATTGCTAGCCCCCACCAAACTGCCCCCCCCCCCCCCTCCCGCCAACTCCAGCAAGACCAAAAAGCAGCAGCACAACCTCTTCCTCCACCCACCCCCCAGTCCAGTACCCCAGTTAGTCCCCCCGTCCCTTTTGTGCTTGTTAAACTGGCATTGTGAGGAGACCCAACAGCTCCTTTAAGTGGTGTTGAAAATAAGTGCAGGTGGCATTAATTGGGGAGTGCATTGACTCACTCACTCGGCCCACTTTCCCTCCAAATAGGAATTTTCTACTGGTAGTTTGCATAAATACTCTGCATTGCAGACGCTTGTTCCTGCTGCTTCCCATTGCTTTAACATTTGAATTCACCAGTCATCCTGATATAAATATAATTTAATGTTATCTGCCACCCAGACTCGGGAGACCTCAAAAGCACTAACCGCTTATTTCTTTCTCTCCCGCATCAAAGTAGGTGGACTTTCTTTTTGTCCCCCTTTTTTTCCATGTTCTCCCCTTTTTCTCCCTCCCTCCCCCTCTCTCTCTCTACCTCTCTCTCTCTCTCCATCTCTTTCTCTATCTCTCCCTCTTGAAGCTGCTCTGCTGTGGAGCGCTCAAGGAGAAAAATGGACAGAGTAACTGTTGTTTCTTTCTCTGCATTCAGATGGAAATTCTAATCTCCCTTAAAAGAAACTAAAAAGAGAGTGAGAGATGGAGAGGGACATTGAGTGGAGTGCAGGAGAGCGGAGAAGGAGGAGAAAGTTAAATTGCCTACCGGGCTTACATGGTAGTTTGAAACCATGATTCAGCCTAATCTTTTTTAACCTGTTAGGAAACCCATGAACGTGTACACTGTGAAATGATCGTGGTTATTTCTTTGTTTTCTGGTTAGCGGTAACCCTCATGAGCAGAGATGGGCCTAGAACTTGTGAAAGCGTTCAGTGCATGGACATTAGCTATGTACACTCAAAGGCATTTCCCCCCTTCTCACCCCCCTCTCCCTACTTCCTACTTCTATCGTTTTGATTGGTCATGAGGAAATACCTGAATCAAAATATAAATATTATGAGTAGAACAGGGGTCCGCATGCAGGTCAATTGCCACGGTCAAATGTTGTCCTGATTCTATGCTATTACTTTTCAAAAGAGTTGGGGGTCAAATGTTAGACTTCATGAGAGTAAAATGTATTTTTTACTTTCAGTGAATTTCAACAACTGAGTAAGTATTGTATTTTTCTCTCAAAGATCTGTCTCTTCGATTCGGGGAGAGTTAGTCCCGTATCTCGTCCGCAAACAGTTCTCTAAATCCATGACCTCTCCGAATGTCAACGATGAAGCTGATCAAAAGCTTAAGAAAAAGGATGGCAATGCAAACGTAGGTAATGAAACCATACTTGAACATTTGAAGAGAGTTTCCATAGCTAGGTTGTAACTCACCTCATGCACACACACACATACACACTCAACTGTGTGTATCTGCTGTCTGTGTGTGTAGAGATTCAGATCTGGTCCAGGGATGAGGTGCTGCTGCAGCTAACCCGGGAGAGGTCCTGTTGGAATGACCATCGTGGGGACATGACTGAGGCCTACCACGGAGGACTCCTGCGCTGCTACGTGCACATCATGGACGAGGGCATGTGTTACCGCGTCAACACGCTAGCGGCCTACATCGAAGCCAATCGCCTGCTAAGTGAGAGAGTGAAACTAGATGTACTGAACATGTATTCATCTGTTTCTGACTGCTTCATGGCTAGCATGCTCTTCTCGTACACTGCTTTCTTTACCTGCCACATCAAACTAATAGCCTGCTCTGTTAGTAACCCTAGCTTACAACTTTTAGATGTGATTAACATTACCTTTTATCTGGTGAGGACCATGCTCCCTGTACATTACTGGCATTATTGTTTTATCCTCTTCTATGAACATGTATACCTTATTGTCTTGTGTTCCAGGCCCCGAAGCTGTTTGATGAGCCTGCAGTCCATCCATCAGCAGCGATATCTGTGCGCTGTCTGGTGTGTAGCTAGCCTAGTAGCTAGATGGGTGGTTCTCTTAGATGTCTGGTACGATGTGTATTTTCGGACTGCATCTGAGTCATTAGCAGGTTGTAGTAGAATGAGCGTTGTGATTGAGGATGCCATTAGAGTGAGTGTGCTTTGGTTAGTCAGATGCTATTCTTGTTAGTTGTCTATGAGGGAAGATGCTTTAAGTGTGTGTCATAGGGGATTAAGGAGCATAAGAGGCAGAGGAGGCCACTAGCAGAGGCCCTCAGCTCCTCTTGTCCTGTTCAACAGTTGGGGACATTTGGCAACTACACCTCTTACAGATGTAGGACCATTGTCATGCTGGAGGGTCATGTCAGGATGAGCCTGCAGGAAGTGTGCCACATGAGGAAGGAGGATGTCTTCCCTGTAACGCACAGTGTTGAGATTGCCTGCAACAACAAGCTCAGTCTGCTGATGCTGTTACACACCGCCCCAGACCATGACGGACCCTCCACCTCCAAATAAATCCCGCTCCAGAGTACAGATCTCGGTGTAACGCTCATTCCTTCGACGATAAACACGAATCCGACCATCACCCCTGGTGAGACAAAACCGCAACTCATCAGTGAAGAGCACTTTTTGCCAGTCCTGTCTGGTCCAGCGACTGTGGGTTTGTGCCCATAGGCGACGATGTTGCCGGTGATGTCTGGTGAGGACCTGCCTTACAACAGGTCTACAAGCCCTCAGTCCAGCCTCTCTCAGCCTATTGCGGACAGTCTGAGCACTGATGGAGAGATTGTGCGTTCCTGGTGTAACTCGGGCAGTTGCTGTTGCCATCCTGTACCTGTCCCGCAGGTGTGATGTTTGGATTTACCGATCCTGTGCAGGTGTTGTTACACATGGTCTGCCACTGCGAGGACGGTCAGCTGTCCGTTCTGTCTCCCTATAGCGCTGTCTTAGGCTTCTCACAGTACGGGCATTGCAATGTATTGCCCTGGCCACATCTGCAGTCTTCATGCCTCCTTGCAGCATGCCTTAAGCACATTCACGCAGATGAGCAGGGACCCTGTGTTTTTCAGAGTCAATAGAAAGGCCTCTTTAGTGTCCTAAGTTTTCTTAATTGTGACCTTAATTGCCTACCGTCTGTAAGCTGTTAGTGTCTTAACGACCGTTCCACAGGTGCATTTTCATTAATTGCTTATGGTTCTTTCCCATGAACAAGCATGGGAAACAGTGTTTAAACCCTTTACAATGAAGATCTAGATTATTTGGATTTTTACGAATTATCTTTGAAAGACAGAGTCCTGAAAAAGGGACGTTTCTTTTTTTGGTGTGTGTGTGTGTGTGTGTATGTGTGTGTGTGTAAGAGTTTGATTTTTACACTGGAAATTTGACTAATATAGTAGTGTATGAAGGGAACAGAGGGAAGTGTACATTCTGGTGTGGTCTTTTCGGCTTATGATCTCTTTTTCCTGACTTCGTTCTACCACATCTGGTTATTGTCTGCCAGATTGGTGCTGACAGCATAATAGGAGCATCCTGTCAAATCTCAGACAAGGCATCCATCAAGAGATCAATGATCGGCGCGTCCACCACCGTCAGAGAGAAGGTCAAAGTAACCAACTCCATCATCATGCACGGAGTCACCATCGAGGAGGGGTGAGTAGAGCCTCCTGTATACAGGTCTGGACTATTTCTACCACTGTGTCCTTAGACTTCAGAATCTGTGATCCCAGGACATTTTACCAGGTAGTCACAGATGACACTTTATGGTAGAGAGAAAGCAGTGTAACACACACACTGTTATTTCCATTTGGAAAAGACCGGGTAGTAAACTCCCTTCTCCAATTATGCCCAGTATAGTTTTAAACCACAAAGTTGAACCATTAGGTTTTAGAGGCCAGAGTGTATGGATGACTCCGGAGTATGTGTGTCTTTTGGTTTTACTATCTTGTGGGGACCAGAAGTCCTCACAGGGATAGTAAAACAAGGAACATTTGCACAAGTGGGAACATTTCACCGGTCCCCACAAGCAAAATGCTTTTTTAGGTTTAGGATTAGAATTAGGAGTTAGGGTTTGGGGTTGGGTTAGGTTAGGTTAAATGTTAGGGTTAGGGAAAATAGGATTTGGAATGGGAATCAGTTGTTTGGTTCCCACAAGGAGAGTAAAGCAACCGTGTTTGTGTTTGGGTGGGCTGCAGTGCGAGGAGGGGACTGACTGCCTGAGGCTTGTTTTATGTGATATGTGGGGGAAACAGAGAACACTATGTTGACAATGTCCATTGGTGTGCAGTGAACCAGAGCACGCTTACAATGGCATACATAAACACATAGGTGATTAATATACATGGTTAAACTATGCTGTAACTAGATTCTCAGCAACAACGTATTTCACTTCCTTCATATAACTCACAAGTGGATTTAAAAAAATAAAATAAAAACTTTTACCTCAGTTTTCTACCTTTTTTAAAGTGTCATATTCAACTATTAATTGTGGGTGGATTGCTTACCATGTAAACCTACTATGAATCGTTTTTTTTTTTTTTTTTTTTTTTTTTTTCAGTCTAGCATTGGGAGACATTTTTAATTAAAGTATTTTCACTCGTGCTGGCTGGTTGAAAGGATGTCCTGGCTGGTGATTGAAAACTGCAAGCATGACATGAATCGCAGGAGAGAGGCCACTGAGAAGTAGAAAAGGACCCTGTTATTTTAAATTCAGACATCCTCAAATCCTGGGGAAGAGCTTTATCTGGCAGAGTTGGGCTTTAGCACAGTCTCTCTTAAAGACAGGGAGGCCTGAGCCAGCGGGGGTACCCTCATGTCCGAGTTAGTGCACGCATAAAGAGAAAGAAAGAAAGAGAGAAAATAGGAAAATAAAGAAATGGCAATTATTTCGCAACATAAAAAAAATGTACGAGGGGATTAGCAAATCCCTGGCATGTTAAAGAAGGCACTTGCATTTTTTGGCCCCTTTGTTTGCATGTAGGAGTGCTTGTTTACAAAGCAGAGGCTATTTGGGGGGGCTGCGGTCGAGGTCGCGGGGAAGCAGGCAGAGGATGTGGGTGGTTGAGGTGTGGGGGTGGGGGGGTCACAGCGAGGAGGAGCACAGTGTCAGTAATTAGTGGTGTTTCAGTTGGGCTTCTTTGGTGGTCTCTCAGTTTAAAACTCCAATCCTTGTAATCTCCCATTGCCATGAACCCCCCACCCGGTTCCCTCCCTCCCTGCTCACCCCCCTTCCTCTCCCTCCAACCCTTCCACCACCACCTGAATAGCCCCAGTGCAGCAGCAGCAGCCAATACAGACCTGCCTGTGTTAGTGGCTGCAGGGCCAAGCTCGTCAGTCTCTCTAGGAGGGAGAGACATACATGTTGCTCCCCAGCCTGCCCCACAGAGCTCACTCTGTTTCTATCCTCCAGAGGAGACTTTATGGTGGCCTTAGTCTGGACTGCCAACCCAGGTGGTGCAGAACATCAACCATCCCCGGGCAGGGTTGTCGGTTCCCCTGCTATCTTAAACTAACCCCAACCCAACACAGCACCAACACCTCACAGACTTTCCATCTGTTGATATTCTGATTGTTAGCATGCCTTTGCCTGTCAACCAGGGTCTGGAGTTTCACTATGACAGTTACACAAAGGAAGATGAGATTCAATCCTGAATTGAGATTCATTGATTAATTCAGGATTTTCTCTATTATTGATCAAATAAAATCATACCAAACTTTAGTTAAACATTTAACATCTCAGTTTAAATGTAGAATAGACACAATCAAGGTAATGAAGGAACAATTAAGATGTTTAAAACATGATATTAACAGTTAATGAGGAATTTGAAAGATCACGGTCTACTTACCATAGAGAATTGCTACCCCACTCAAATGAATGAGTATACTGCCTACCTAGACATCACATAAGCCTAATGTCTGAAACCCACTATTTAGACTGAGCTCAGTACCCATAATAATTATAACATAGGATCCAGAATGGGTTTTTTATTTCGACATGGGGCGTGTGCTTGGTCTCAGCCTTGATGAACACCTGTCTATAATGTTTTGTCACCCCCTGCCCTCAACAAAATAAAAAATAAACCTGACGATATCGAATACCTAATATTCTAAATGTCGATGATAGTGTATCAATTTGCACACACAAGGTAGAGGCTGGTGTTTTTCTTTAATATGTATGCTAATCTAGTTTCTTGAGGAAAATAAAACAAGACAGCTGAAAACTCTAAGGGGTCATGTTTCCTTTAAGGGAGGGGTTAGAGGCAGGAAAGGACAAGGCCCTCCCTCTGCTGTGCAATTAGCTGAAGACATGAAAGAGAAATTTCATTGTAAATATGGTCTTCATGCATCAAGAAAAAAAAGCTGGCTTGGCCCAGGCATGTTAAGTAAACATCAAACTGTGCACATAAAGTTATAAAGTTTTATGGTGCCAAAGTGATCCCATGAAAGAGTGTGTGTGTGCGCGTGGATTAATGAAAGCCTGTGCAGTTGAAAGCATCTTCTCAAATATTGCATCCAGAAAACGTCCTCCTTGAAAATGAAGCCTGGTCGAGTAGATGTTCAAATAAGGTACACAAGACCAGGATTTTAACTTTGCATTAGGTCAGAGAGCAAGTGTCCAATGGCCAGCAATCAACTCTGGGATGTCTTCGCAGGTACCCACAATCTGCACAGTGTGATAGTGTACTAGTTCTCAAGGGGAAGTATGGTTGATGGTGCTGTGTGTTTGTTCTACAGGTGTAACATCCAGGGCAGTGTGATCTGCAGTAACGCTGTGATCAGCCGAGGTGCAGACATCAAATATTGCCTGGTAGGGAGTGCCCAGCGCATAGAGCCAGAGGGTGAGCATACTACTGCCTCACCTTGCCATCACACACTCAAGTCCCACTCACCTCCACTTTATCCGGCAACAGTAGGGTTGCAAAATTCCAGTATCCCAAAATTCCTAGGTTTTCCAGAAATACTGTTTGTAAGATTCCTGGAATAAGGACATAGAGAATACGTAGGAAATCTGGGAAACTTCCCAACTGGGATTTCTGAAGAATTTGGGGAAAGGTACCTGAGTTTTGCAACCCTAAGAAGCAGGAAATAACACGTTACTAGCCAAAGTAGCATGTGTGAACTTGTGTGGGTCAGTGTTTTATGTGACTGATGCGTTTTATTCTATGCTTTCTTAGATGGCATTAAAACTGAACCCTCTGTGTATAATTGAGCTTTTACTTGTTTTATATTCCTAATCCCCTTGTTCATACTCCCTAGATGGAGCTGGGGGGGAGGGGGGTTGTGTGTGTGTGTTTGTGTTCCTGTGATTTAGTCAGTGTGTGTTTTTGGGATTGGGGGGTGGTGTGGGGGAGGAGGGGTCTGGGGGCTGTTGAATTCCGGGTGGTCCTGGCCTGTTCTCTAACCTCTCCATCAATGACACTGCCAGAGGCGCCCCTAAAATGTCCAGGGCCTGCTCTGCCTAATTGACTGAACAACAGGGTGTTGCTACACCACGGCCCCCTGCACCAAATACTGCAACATTTACCCCCCTCCCAACCAACCCCCTTCCGTCCCTCCCCATCCATGTTCCAAGTTCTCAGCCCGGCCCAGTTATCAGAGTGCGACTGGACCTGATTAGCCTGCCGTAACCTGGAAAGCACTGACTTATGGAGCGGCTCCCAGAAAACCCAAATTACAAGCTAGACCCTTGTACTTCCCACACATTCAGCCCCACAGCCCAGCTCAACACAGCCCAGCACAAACCCCCCACACAACTCCTTTTAAGTTTAAAGCACAGAAAGAGCACAATTCAAAGATATCCACCAAAAAAGGCTAACCGAGTCTGTAACAGAGCAGAGGTTAATGTAACCTATCATTATAAAAGCATTACTTATAATAACTGCAATAAATGTCTCTAAATAGCCTGGAGGATAACAACAACCGCTGTCTTTAAGTTCTACACTCAAATGCCCTTTGATTTCATCATATCAAAGCTCCAATTTCCCATTCAATTTGAATGTTATTAATCTTAATGAATTAAAAAGTAACATCCTTTTTTTCTACGGACTGGCTGTGATTCCGGATTTTCTGAACCTGGAAGTTTTCTGCGCATGTTTGGGATCCTCTGCGCGCTTTCCCATCAGAATCCTTTCAGCTACTGCTCAGTGCTCATTCTCTCTGTGACTCCGTTGCTGCTTCTTCGAACAAACGTAGTTCTTTGTCTGTTGTAGCAGTAATCAAAGCAGACATAAGCACGACACAACAGGCAGTCTAGCGATTTCATGTTCTTTTTTCAGGAGGGGAGTTAGCCTCCATGCCGCTATTTAGGTTAAGTGATATGTTATAAGTTATATGTACACAGCATATCAACAAGCAAGACGCAGACAGGCAGTCAATAGGGATTTAAAGTGCAAACATTAGCTATTGTAGTTATTTTTTCAGCAACTCTGACTATATGCCAGCATAACTATAAAGATTACATCACACAGAAGGCAGAGTTTTGCTCCAATGCAATGTGTAGAGACTGCGTCTTGCTTGTGCTATGGCAATATCTGTAACAACAGCCTTCATATACAGTACCAGTCAAAAGGTGACTACCTCGTGAAGGTTGTTGAGAGAATGCCAAGAGTGTGCCAAGCTGTCATCAAGGCAAAGGGTGGATACTTTGAAGAATCTCAAACATAAAATATATTTTGATTTGTTTAACTCTTTTTTGGTTACTACAATGTCCCATATGTGTTAGTTTAGTTTTGATGTCTTCACTGTTATTCTACAATGTAGAAAATAGTAAAAATATAGAAAAACCCTTGAATGAGTAGGTGTGTCCAACCTTTTGACTGGTACTGTGTGCATACATGTAAACTCAGCAAAAAAAGAAACGTCCTCTCACTGACAAATGCATTTATTTTCAGCAAACTTAACATGTGTAAATATTTGTGTGAACATAACAAGATTCAACGACTGAGACATAAACTGAACAAGTTCCACAGACATGTGACTAACATAAATGGAATAATGTGTCCCTGAACAAAGGGGGGGTAAAAATCAAAAGTAACAGTCAGTATCTGGTGGGGCCACCAGCTGCATTAAGTACTGCAGTGCATCTCCTCCTCATGGACTGCACCAGATTTGCCAGTTCTTGCTGTGAGATGTTAGCCCACTCTTCCACCAAGGCAAGTTCCCGGGCATTTCTGGGGGGAATGGCCCTAGCCCTCACCCTCTGATCCAACAGGTCCCAGACGTGCTCAAATGGATTGAGATCCGGGCTCTTTGCTGGCCATGGCAGAACACTGACATTCCTGTCTTGCAGGAAATCACGCACAGAATGAGCAGTATGGCTGGTGGCATTGTCATGCTGGAGGGGCATGTCAGGATGAGCCTGCAGGAAGTGTACCACATGAGGAAGGAGGATGTCTTCCCTGTAACGCACAGCGTTGAGATTGCTTGCAATGACAACAAGCTCAGTCTGATGATGCTGTGACACACCTCCCCAGACCATGGCGGACCCTTCACCTCTAAGTCGATCCCGCTCCAGAGTACAGGCTTCGTTGTAACGCTCATTGTTTCGACGATAAATGCAAATCCGACCATCACCCCTGGTGAGACAAAACCGTAACTCGTCAGTGAAGAGCACTTTTTGCCAGTCCTTTCTCGGTGGGTTTGTGCCCATAGGCGACGTTGTTGCCGGTGATGTCTGGTGAGGACCTGCCTTACAACAGGCCTACAAGCCCTCAGTCCAGCCTCTCTCAGCCTATTGCGGACAGTCTGAGCACTGATGGAGAGATTGTGCGTTGCTGGTCTAACTGGGGCAGTTGTTGTAGCCATCCTGTACTTGTCCCGCAGGTGTGATGTTCGGATGTACCGATCCTGTGCAGGTGATGTTACACGTGATCTGCCACTGCGAGGACGATTAGCTGTCCGTCCTGTCTCCCTGTAGCGCGGTCTTAGTCTTCTCACAGTACGACATTGCAATTTATTGCCGTGGCCACATCTGCAGTCCTCATGCCTCCTTGCAGCATGCCTAAGGTGCGTTCACGCAGATGAGCAGGGACCCTGGGCATCTTTCTTTTGGTGTTTTTCAAAGTCAGTAGAGAGGCCTCTTTAGTGTCCTACGTTTTCATAACTGTGACCTTAATTGCCTACCGTCTGTAAGCTGTTGGTGTCTTAACGACCGTGCCACAGGTGCATGTTCATTAATCGTTTCTAGTTCATTGAACAAGCATGGGAAACAGTGTTTAAACCCTTTACAATGAAGATCTGTGAAGTTATTTGGGTTTTTACGAATTATCTTTGAAAGACAGAGTCCTGAAAAAGGGACGTTTCTTTATTTGCTTTGTTTATATGTCAGTATTCATGCATACAGTCCACTCGGAAAGTATGCAGACCCCTTGCCTTTTTTCACATTTTGTTATGTGACAGCCGTGTTCAAAAATTTAGTAAATATTTTTTTTACTCATCAGTTTACACACAGTCCCCCATAATGACATTTATAAAAACTGAGTATCACATTTCCATTAATATTCAGAATCTTTATTCAGTACTTTGTTGAAGCACCTTTGGCAGTGATTACAGCCTTGAGTCTTCTTGGGTATGACGCTACACGCCTAGCACACCTGTATTTGGGTAGTTTCTCCCATTTCTTCTCTGCAAATCCTTTCAAGCTCTGTCAGGTTAGATGGGGAATGTTGCTGCACAGCTATTTTCAGGTCTCTCCAGAGATTTTCGATCAGGTTCAAGTCCGGGCTCGGGCTTGGCCACTCTAGGACATTCAGCGACTTCATTGTCTTGGCTGTGTGGTTAGGGTTCTTGTCCTGTTGGAAGGTGAACCTTCACCCCAGTCTGAGGTCCTGAGCGCTCTGGAGCAGGTTTTCATCAAGGATCTCTCAGTCCTTGCCGCTGAGAAACATCCCCACAGTATGATGCTGCCATGGCCATGCTTCATCGTAGGTGTGACTTTTTGCATTCAGGCCAAAGAGTTCAGTCTTGGTTTCATTAGACCAGATAATCTTGTTTCTCATGGTCTGAGAGTCTTTAGGTGCCATGTCTTTAGGCTGTCATGTGCCTTTTACTGAGGAGTGGCCAATTTACCATAAAGGCCTGATTGGTGGAGTGCTGCAGAGATGGTTGTCCTTCTGAAAGATTATCCGATCTCCACAGAGGAACTCTGGAGCTCTGTCAGAGTGACCATCGGGTTCTTGGTCACCTCTCTGACCAAGGCCCCATTCCCCTGATTGCTCAGTTTGGCCGGGTGGCCAGCTTTAGACTGCGTCTTGGTGGTTCCAAACTTCTTCCATTTAAGAATGAAGGAAGCCACTGTGTCCTTGTGGACCTTCAATGCTGCATAAATATTTTGGTACCCTTCCACAGATCTGTGCCTCGTCACAATCCTGTCTCTGAGTTGTACGGACAATTCCTTCGTCCTCGTGGTTGGGACCTTATATAGACAGGTGTGTGCATTTCCAAATCATGTTCAACTAAATCAACTAAATGTTTTGAAAATGTATTAATTTTCCACGGTTTACCATAAGACATGAACAGAAAGCATCAGTGATTTGTGTGTTCCCACAACTTTCTGAAGAGGCAACGAGAATGCCCCTTGTCTGTCTGTGCGGTGTCTACCAATTTGTGTAGCCGTTAGCTAATGAAAACAGTCTCTGGTAGATAGAAAGGCTTTCCCAAAAACCTTCAATTTGATTTGACTTAAATGTTAGCCCAAAAAAGTATCCTATGCTTAACTGGCAGAATGATATAATGATTATTATTATCAATCCAGTGGGTATTTGGTTTGCAAACTCATGTGTGCTACAATAACACTGCTAAACACAGCCTCTTGCTTCGTGCTCAATTGAATTAAAGGGTAAAAAAAAATCTACATTCTCAGCTTTTTCCCAGACCTCAAAAGTGGTGACCTGATGTGGTTTAAACATTGTTGTGCACTTAGAACATCTAGTGTGGTTTTTGTGTAATTTTGAGAGTGGAAACCTGACATAACTGGGAAAAACAGAAACCTGGGAATATGTGGGCTATTTACTTATTTTTTCTGTTTTAATAAAATAAATAAAACATTTATTTTTTTATAAAATACATAAATCAGTCAATTTAAATAAATAAACTAGGCCCTAATCTATGGTTTTCACATGACTGGGCAGGGGTGCACCCATAGGTGAGCCTGGGAGGGCATAGGGAGCCAGGCCCAGACAATCAGAATGAGTTTTCACCCACAAAAGGGCTTTATTACAGACAGAAATACTCCTCAGTTACATCAGCTGTCCGTGTGGCTGGTCTCAGACGATCCCGCAGGTGAAGAAGCCAGATGTGGAGGTCCTGGGCTGGCGTGGTTACACGTGGTCTGCGGTTGTGAGGCCGGTTGGACATATTGCCAAATTCTCTAGAACAACGTTGGTAGAGAAATAAAAATTCAACAGCTTTGGTGGGCATTTCTGTAGTCAGCATGCCAATTGCACACTCCCTTCAAACATGAGACATCTGTGGCATTGTGTTGTTTGACAAAACTGCACCTTTTATTGTCCCCAGCACAAGGTGAACCTGTGTAATGATCATGCTGTTTAATCAGCTTCTTGATATGCCACACCTGTCAGGTGGATGGATTTTCTTGGCAAAGGAGAAATGCCCACTAAAAACAAATTTGTGCCCAAAATTTGAGAGAAATAAAAAAATAATGTGTATGGAAAATGTCTGGGATCTTTTATTTCAGCTAATTAAACACGTGACCAACATTTTACGTTTATGTTTTTGTTCAGTATAAATTGTAAAGTCATGACTTTCTACACAATATAACAACACATTTTTCCAATCTGGGTGGTGAAGTCGATAAAGTATTCAATAATTTCACTGTGTATTTTGGATAGAATCATGGCATTTGAATGTACCCGAGGCCACCAAAATAGTGCTAATGCAAAAACATGTCCTGGCTGTCTACTTTTTCTGGTAACACTTTACTTGACACCCAGCGTCATATGTCATAACAGCTGACATACTTTATATCCTGTTTATAATATGGTCATAACACTGTCATGACACATATTTAGACCTGTTGTGACATCTATTGCATTATTTTATGGCTGGTTATGACATCTACAGTACCCGTGAAAATGTTGGATACCACTACTCATTTCCAGGGTTTTTCTTAATTTTTACTGTTTTCTACATTTTTTTTATAATTGTGAAGACATCAAAACTATGAAATAACACATATGGAATCATGTAATAACCAAAAAAGTGTTAAACATATCAAAATATATTTTATATTTCAGATTCTTCAAAGTAGCCACCTGGAATGCATTTCAATTAATATGTGTGCCTTGTTAATAGTGAATTTGTGGAATTTCTTTCCTTAATGTGTTTGAGCCAATCAGTTGTGTTGTGACAGGGTAGGGTTGGTATACAGAAGGTTGCCCTATCGGGTAAAAGACCAAGTCCATATTATGGCAAGAACAGCTCAAATAAGCAAAGAGAAACGACAGTCTATCATTACTTTAAGACATGAAGGTCAATACGGAAAATTTCAAGAGCTTTGAAAGTTTCTTCAAGTGCAGTTGCAAAAACCAACCACTATGATGAAACTGGCTCTCATGAGGACCGCCACAGGAAAGGAAAACCAGAGTTACCTCGGCTGCAGAGGATAAGTTCATTAGAGTTATCAGCCTCAGAAATTGCAGCCCAAATAAATGCATCAGAGTTCAAGTAACAGACACATCTCAACATCAACTGTTCAGAGTAGACTGCGTAAATCAGGCCTTCATGGTCGAATTGCTGCAAAGAAACCACTACTAAAGGACACAAATAATAAGAAGAGATTTGCTTGGGCCAAGATACACGATATTAGACTGTGGAAATCTGTACTTTGGTCTGATGAGTCCAAATTTGAGATTTTTGGTTCCAACCACTGTGTCTTAGTGAGACGCAGAGTAGGTGAACGGATGATCTCCGCATGTGTGGTTCCCACCGTGACGCATGGAGGAGGAGGTGTGATGGTGTGGGGGTGCTTTGCTGTTGACACTGTCAGTGAATTATTTATAGTTCAAGGCACACTTAACCAGCATTGTTACCACAGCATTCTGCAGCAATACGCCATTCCATCTGGATTACTCTTAGTCCCACTATAATTTGTTTTTCAACAGGACAATGACCCAACACACCTCCAGGCTGTGTAAGAGCTATTTGACCAAGAAGGAGAGTGATGGAGTGCTGCATCATATGACCTGGCCTCCACAATCACCTGACCTCAACCCAATTGAGATGGTTTGGGATGCGTTGGACCGCGGTGTTAAGGAAAAGCAGCCAACAAGTGCTCAGCATTTGTGGGAACTCCTTCAAGACTGTTGGAAAAGCATTCCGGGTAAAGCTGGTTGAGAGAATGCCAAGAGTGTGCAAAGCTGTCATCAAGGCAAAGGGTGGCTACTTTGAAGAATCGAAAATATATTTTGATTTGTTTAACACTTTTTTGCTTACTTCATAATTCCATGTGTTATTTCATAGTTTTGATGTTTTCATTATTATTCTACAATGTAGAAAATAGTAAAAATATAGAAAAACCCTTGAATGAGTAGGTGTGTCCAAACGTTTGACTGGTACTGTACATATTACATACAACCTGAGAACAGTGGTTCTCTTATACAGAAATGCTATCCAAATGAAGCAAAGAGCAGTTGCTTTATATACACTGCTCAAAAAATAAAGGGAACACTAAAATAACACATCCTAGATCTGAATTAATGAAATATTCTTATTAAATACTTTTTTCTTTACATAGTTGAATGTGCTGACAACAAAATCACACAAAAATGATCAATGGAAATCAAATTTATCAACCCATGGAGGTCTGGATTTGGAGTCACACTCAAAATTAAAGTGGAAACCCACACTACAGGCTGATCCAACTTTGATGTAATGTCCTTAAAACAAGTCAAAATGAGGCTCAGAAGTGTGTGTGGCCTCCACGTGCCTGTATGACCTCCCTACAATGCCTGGGCATGCTCCTGATGAGGTGGCGGATGGTCTCCTGAGGGATCTCCTCCCAGACCTGGACTAAAGCATCTGCCAACTCCTGGACAGTCTGTGGTGCAACGTGGCGTTGGTGGATGGAGCGAGACATGATGTCCCAGATGTGCTCAATTGGATTCAGGTCTGGGGAACGGGCGGTCCATAGCATCAATGCCTTCCTCTTGCAGGAACTGCTGACACACTCCAGCCACATGAGGTCTAGCATTGTCTTGCATTAGGAGGAACTCAGGGCCAACCACACCAGCATATGGTCTCACAAGGGGTCTGAGGATCTCATCTCAGTACCTAATGGCAGTCAGGCTACCTCTGGCGAGCACATGGAGGGCTGTGCGGCCCCCCAAAGAAATGCCACCCCACACCATGACTGACCAACCACCAAACCGGTCATGCTGGATGTTGCAGGCAGCAGAACGTTCTCCAGAACGTCTTCAGACTGTCACGTCTGTCACATGTGCTCAGTGTGAACCTGCTTTCATCTGTGAAGAGCACAGGGCGCCAGTGGCGAATTTGCCAATCTTGGTGTTCTCTGGCAAATGCCAAACGTCCTGCACGGTGTTGGGCTGTAAGCACAACCCCCACCTGTGGACGTCAGGCCCTCATACCACCCTCATGGAGTCTGTTTCTGACCGTTTGAGCAGACACATGCATGTCATTTTGCAGGGCTCTGGCAGTGCTCCTCCTGCTCCTCCTTGCACAAAGGCAGAGGTAGCGGTCCTGCTGCTGGATTGTTGCCCTCCTACGGCCTCCTCCACGTCTCCTGATGTACTGGCCTGTCTCCTGGTAGCGCCTCCATGCTCTGGACACTACGCTGACAGACACAGCAAACCTTCTTGCCACATCTCGCGTTGATGTGCCATCCTGGATGAGCTGCACTACCTGAGCCACTTGTGTGGGTTGTAGACTCCGTCTTTATGCTACCACTAGAGTGAAAGCACTGCCAGCATTCAAAAGTGACCAAAACATCAGCCAGGAAGCATAAGAACTGAGAAGTTGTCTGTGGTCCCCACCTGCAGAATCACTCCTTTATTGGGGGTGTCTTGCTAAATGCCTATAATTTCCACCTTGTGAAATGTATTGTCAATCAGTGTTGCTTCCAAAGTGGACAGTTTGATTTCACAGAAGTGTGATTGACTTGGAGTTACACTGTGTTGTTTAAGTGTTCCCTTTATTTTTTTGAGCAGTGTATAAATCACCTGAAGCAATTGCTCCTCAAGGGGCTCAGTATGCCTCTGAGCACCATCCGTATCAGGTGGTTTGCCTCTCTCATCACAGGATAAATGAAGAGCGTGGCTGGTAAAAGCATTACGCCTCCACTCACGAAGCAGTTAGATGGAAGTGTCTGTCTTCTGTAGAGAGAGACCACCCTGTCAGGCAGCCACAGACAGACTTACGTCTGCTGACTGCGCAGACAGGCAGGCAATCTGGTGGTGGTGGGACTGCAGGTGTTGCTGCTCCTTCATAAAGAAACCAGACTGTTCTCCAGGCTTCTGGGACACAGACACGCTCTTCTCTCCTCCACCTAGCCCTCTCCCTCACTGTCTCTTGGAAATATACTCCTCTCCTAGTGTTCCATGCTCTATTTCTCTTTCCTTCAAACTCTGAATGTAAAAACAGAGCCTTTTGGAATCCTTCACACTAAAATATGTCTTTATATGGATCATGAATCACTTTCCCCACAGTTTAGTTTGGATTAGTTGTCTTTGTCTGGATGGATAGCAGGCTCGCCTTGTGTTTGTGTTTCAAAAGGCTGTTAGGCTTCACCCTTATTTGAAGCAAGGAATTATCTGTTTTCACCTTGTTTTTGTCCTAAAATCCTAGTCCATCTGCCATATTGAAGTGTAGATTTGGCACATCGTGAAGATATACACTTTTTGTCTGAGTTGAGCATGTTAACTACCTTATGACATTTAATTTCCGCTTGAAAACGCACTTCAAAGACCAGAACATGACTTCAGTCTATCAAACACTTGTTTTACAAAAGGGTCATTCCACCTCAAAAAGCACAAGAAATAGGATTTTGACACCCTTCATCTCAGATTGTTTTGAAATCGTTTCTGTTAGAAACGGATAAGATTAACATTCCTGCAACATTATTTTGTTGAAATATTTGTTTTCTGAGAAATTAAGCTAATTGATTGCACCCAAATGGCCCATTTTTAATTCATAAGATTCCTATAATATTCAATAAATATAGTACCTAACATCTGATTTGGACCGAACTTGTTAGTAACAATGAATTAGAGATGACTAATCCAAAGAAATGGTAAAAAGCCATCCACAGGACCACACCACACGCCAATCCCACCCCAACATCAAGTATACAGTATCAGTTCTTAATATAGTATGGAGCTTATTGTTTCTTCATCCCATGTATTGTATTCTCAGTTACTTTGGTGATGACTTTCTTTCCCTGTTCAGAAAATGTTTTATTTGAATTATTGAATTAGTAATTGTTAGGTTCATGTCCCATCCTATTTCCTCGAAGATGGCGCCGACAGATATGGCAGCTCTGCTTCTAGCTCCTAAGCAACTTTGCAGTATTTCGTTTATTTGTGTGTTATTTCTTACATTGTTAGCCCAGAACGTTTTTTGTGTTATTACATACAGACGGAAATAACTTTTGGATATCAGAGCGGCAGTAACTCACCAGCATTTCTGACCAGAAATAAGACTTTCCCGAATTGTATTCTTTGTTCGTACCCTCCAGTGCAATTGAACTTATCCCAGAGGCTGCTCCAAGACTCCACCGGCAGAGAAGAGATATTGTAGTCGTACTCAGGGGGCGTGTACACCACCCAGACGAGCTCATTGTGAGGATCTCCTTTCAGAGAGACATCAGGGACTGTAACATAGTCTTTTTCACTGAATCGTAGCTCTTTCTGGATATACTGTTCTCGTCCATACAGCCAGCTAGGTTCTCAGTACATTGCACAGACAGGAATAAAAAACTTTCCAGGAAGAAGAAATGCGGTGGTGTATGTTTCATGATTAACTACTCATGGTGTGATTGTAATAACATAGAGGAAATTAAGTCCTTTTGTTCACCCGACATAGAATATCTCACAATCAAATGTCAACCTCCAAAGAGAATTGTAGCTACCGAAATTTTATCGACACATTGCTTGTAGTACGCGTGCTACAAAAGCTCTTGACCATTGTTACTCTCCCTTCTTAGATGGCTACAAGGCCCTCCCCGCCCTCCCTTTGGCAAATCAGATAATGACTCCATTCTGCTCCTCCCTTCCTATAGGCAGAAACTGAAACAGGAAGTACCTGTGCTAAGGTCTATTCAACGCTGGTCTGACCAATCAGAATCCATGCTTCAAGATTATTTTGATCATGCGGATTGGGATATGTTCCAGGTAGCCTTTGAGAATAACATTGATGTGTACACGGACACGGTGACTGAGTTCATCAGGAAGTGTATAGGGGATGTTGTTCCCAATGTGACTATTAGATGGCAGCATTCGTGCAAAACTGAAAGCGCAATGCACAGCATTTAACCATGGCAAGGTGACTGATAAATATGGTTGAATACAAACAGTGTAATTATTCCCTCCGTAAGGCAATCAAACAGGCAAAACGTCAGTACAGAGACAAAGTGGAGTCGCAGTTCACCAACTCAGACACGAGACGTATGTGGCAGCGTCTACAGACAATCATCTATTACAAAGGGAAACCCAGCCACGTCGCGGACATGAACGTCTTGCACCCGGACAAGCTAAACACGTTATTCGCCCGCTTTGAGGATAACACAGTGCCACCGACACGGTCTGCTCCCAAGGACTGTGGGCTCTCGTTCCTCGGCGTACACATCACTGACAATCTGAAATGGTCCACCCACACAGTGTATTGAGGAAGGTGCGACAGCGCCTCTTCAACCTTAGGAAGCTGAAAAAAATTGGCTTGGCCGCTAAGACCCTCATGAACTTTTACAGATGTACAATTGAGAGCATCCTGTCGGGCTGTATCACCGCCTGGTACGGCAACTGCACCGCCCGCAACCGCAAGGCTCTCCCAGAGGGTGGTGTGGTGTGCCCAACGCATCACCGGGAGCACACTGCCTGCCCTCCAGGACACCTACAGCACCTGATGTCACAGGAAGGCCAAAAAGATCATCAAGGACATCAACCACCCGATCCACGGCCTGTTCACCCCGCTATCATCCAGAAGGCGAGGTCAGTACAGGTGCATCAAAGCTGGGACCGAGAGACTGAAAAACAGCTTCTATCTCAAGGCCATCCAACTGTTAAATGGCCATCACTAGCCAGCTACAACTCGATTACTCAACACTGCACCTTAGAGGCTGCTGACTATGTACATAGACATGGAATGACTGGCCACTTTAAATGGAACACTAGTTACTTTAATCATGTTTACATAGTGTTTTACTCATTTCATATGTATATACTGTACTCTACTGTAATTTACTGAATGCCACTCAGACATTGCTTGTCCTAATATTTATATATTTCTTTACTTCATTCTTTTACTTTTAGGTTTGTGTGTATTGTTGTGAATTGTTACATACTACTGCATTGTTGGAGTTAGAAAAACAAGCATTTCGCTGCACCAGCAATAACACTCTTGGCATTCTCTCAACTAGCTTTATATAGTGGTCAGAGTCTGGTAATGTCAAAATCAAATCAAATGAAATCATATCATTTTAAATGTGTGTGACCAATAAAATGTGATTTCATTTCATTTGATTTTGACATTACCAGGCTCTGACCACTATATAAAGCTGGTTGAGAGAATGCCAAGAGTGTGCAAAGCTGTCAAGGCAAAGGGTGGTTACTTTGAAGAATCTCAAGTATAAAATATATTTTGATTTGTTTAACACTTTTTTGGTTACTACATGATCCCATATATATGTGCTATTTTATTGTGTTGATGTCTTCACTACTATTCTACAATGTAGAAAATAGTACAAATTTAGAAAAACCCTGGAATGAGTAGGTGTATCCAACCTTTTGACTGGTAATGTATATACACTGCTCAAAAAAATAAAGGGAACACTAAAATAACACATCCTAGAACTGAATGAATGAAATATTCTTATTAAATACTTTTTTTCTTTACATAGTTGAATGTGCTGACAACAAAATCACACAGAAATGATCAATGGAAATCAAATTTATCAACCCATGGAGGTCTGGATTTGGAGTCACACTCAAAATTAAAGTGGAAAACCACACTACAGGCTGATCCAACTTTGATGTAATGTCCTTAAAACAAGTCAAAATGAGGCTCAGAAGTGTGTGTGGTCTCCACGTGCCTGTATGACCTCCCTACAACGCCTGGGCATGCTCCTGATGAGGTGGCAGATGGTCTCCTGAGGGATGTCCTGCCAGACCTGGACTAAAGCATCCGCCAAGTCCTGGACAGTCTGTGGTGCAACGTGGTGTTGGTGGATGGAGCGAGACATGAGGACCCAGATGTGCTCAATTGGATTCAAGTCTGGGGAACGGGCAGGCCAGTCCATAGCATCAATGCCTTCCTCTTGCAGGAACTGCTGACACACTCCAGCCACATGAAGTCTAGCATTGTCTTGCATTAGGAGGAACCCAGAGCCAACCACACCAGCATATGGTCTCACAAGGGGTCTGAGGATCTCATCTCAGTACCTAATGGCAGTCAGGCTACCTCTGGCGAGCACATGGAGGGCTGTGCGGCCCCCCAAAGAAATGCCACCCCACACCATGACTGACCCACCGCCAAACCGGTCATGCTGGAGGATGTTGCAGGCAGCAGAACGTTCTCCACGGTGTCTCCAGACTGTCACGTCTGTCACATGTGCTCAGTGTGAACCTGCTTTCATCTGTGAGGAGCACAGGGCGCCAGGGGCGAATTTGCCAATCTTGGTGTTCTCTGGCAAATGCCAAACGTCCTGCACGGTGTTGCGCTGTAAGCACAACCCCCGCCTGTGGACTCCGCCCCTCATACCACCCTCATGGAGTCTGTTTCTGATCTTTTGAGCAGACACATGCACATTTGTGGGCTGCTGGAGGTCATTTTGCAGGGCTCTGGCAGTGCTCCTCCTGCTCCTCCTTGCACAAAGGCGGAGGTAGCGGTCCTGCTGCTGGGTTGTTGCCCTCCTACGGCCTCCTCCACGTCTCCTGATGTACTGGCCTGTCTCCTGGTAGCGCCTCCATGCTCTGGACACTACGCTGACAGACACAGCAAACCTTCTTGCCACATCTCGCATTGATGTGCCATCCTGGATGAGCTGCACTACCTGAGCCACTTGTGTGGGTTGTAGACTCCGGCTCATGCTACCACTAGAGCGAAAGCACCGCCAGCATTCAAAAGTGACCAAAACATCAGCCAGGAAGCATAGGAACTGAGAAGTGGTCTGTGATCCCCACCTGCAGAACCACTCCTTTATTGGGGGTGTCTTGCTAAATGCCTATAATTTCCACCTGTTGTCTATTTCATTTGCACAACAGCATGTGAAATGTTTTGTCAATCAGTGTTGCTTCCTAAGTGGACAGTTTGATTTCACAGAAGTGTGATTGACTTGGAGTTACGTTGTGTTGTTTAAGTGTTCCCTTTATTTTTTGGAGCAGTGTATTTCTGTATTTCATTTTCAATACATTTGCGAACATTTCTAAAAACACTTTCACTTTGTCATTATGGAATATTGTGTGTAGATGGGTGAGAAATAAAATCTAATTAATCCATCTTGAATTCAAGCTGTAATGTAAAAAACATGTGGATTAAGTCAAGGGTTATGAATACTTTCTGAAGGCACTGTGTAACAATGAGTTACACAATCCATTTTTAGATACTTTAGGATAACCTGGATATGAAGTGTAAAAATTCTAAAATACAGTGCATTTGGAATGTATTCAGACCCCTTGACTTTTTCCACATTTTGTTACATTACAGCCTTATTCTAAAATATATTCAATATTTTTTTCCTCATTAATCTACACAAAATACCCCATAATGACAAAGCAAAACGTTTTTTGAAATTTTTGCAAATGCATAAAAAATGTAAAACCGATACCTTTTTCACATAAGTATTCAGAGCCTTTGCAATGAGACTCAAGATTGAGCTCAGGTGCATCCTGTTTCCATTGATCATCCTTGATATGTTTTTATATCTTGATTGGAGTCCACCTGTGGTAAATTCAATTGATTGGACATGATTTGGTAAGGCACAAACCTGTCTATATAAGGTCCCACAGTTGACAGTGCACATCAGAGCAAACCCCAAGCCGTGAGCTCGAAGGAATTGTCCATAGAGCTCCGAGACAGGATTGTATTGAGGCACAGATCTGGGGAAGGGTACCAAAAAATGTCTGCAGCATTGATGGTCCCCAAGAACACAGTGGCCTCCATCGTTCTTAAATAGAAGAAATTTGGAACCACCAAGACTCTTACTAGAGCTGGCCACACTGAGCAATCAGGGGAGAAGGGCCTTGATCAGGGGGGTGACCAAGAACCAGATGGTCACTCTGACAAAGCTCCATGGTTCCTCTGGGAGAATCCATCTCTGCAGCACTCCACTAATCAGGCCTTTATGGTAGAGTGGCCAGTCGGAAGCCATTCCTCAGTAAAAGGCACATGACAGCCTGCTTGGAGTTTGCAAAAAGGGACATAAAGACTCTCAGACCATGAGATATAGGGTTCTCTGGTCTGATGAAACCAAGATTGAAATATTTTGCCTGAATGCCAAGTGTCACATCTGGCGGAAATCTGACACCATCCCTACGGTGAAGCATGGTGGTGGCAGCATTATGCTGTGGGGATGTTTTTCAGCGGCAGGGACTGAGAGACTAGTCAGGATCAAGGGAAATAAACAGAGTACAAAGAAATTGTTTATGAAAACCTGCTCCAGAGCACTCAGGACCTCAGACTGGGATGTGGGTTCACCTTCCATCAGAACAAAGACCCTAAGCACGCAGCCAAGACAACGCAGAAGTGGCTTCGGGACAAGTCACTGAATGTCCTTGAGTGGCCCAGCCCGAGCCCGGACTGTGGCTGGGTCTTTCAGCATGACAATGATCCGAAACACACCGCCCGGGTAACGAAGGAGTGGCTTGGTAAGAAGCATTTTAAGGTCCTGAAGTGGCCTAGCCAGTCTCCAGATCTCAACCCCATAGAAAATCTTTGGAGGGAGTTGAAAGTCCGTGTTGCCCAGCAACAGCCCCAAAACATCACTGCTCTGGAGGAGATCTGCATGGAGGAATGGGCCAAAATACCAGCAACAGTGTGTGAAAACCTTATGAAGACTTACAAAAAACGTTTGACCTCTGTCATTGCCAACAAAGGGTATATAACAAAGTATTGAGATAAACTTTTGTTATTGACCAAATACTTATTTTCCACCATAATTTGCAAATAAATTCATTAAAAATCCTACAATGTGATTTTCTGGATTTATTTGTTTCATTTTGTCTGTCATAGTTGAAGTGTACCTATGATGAAAATTACAGGCCTCTCTCATCTTTTTAAGTAGGAGAACTTGCACAATTGGTGGCTGACTAAATACTTTTTTGCCCCACTGTAAATCCTATAAATTAAAATTGCCAATTTGGGTGCCATCAGTTAAATGATATTTCATTTAAGCAGGAAGGCTATTCTTATATTTCTATTATTCTTTTTTTTCTGGTACCGCCTTTTTCTTCCAACTTCTTGTCACCCAACTTCTTGTCTCCTCGCTGCAACTCCTCAACGGGCTTCGGGAGAGGCGAAGGTCGAGTCATGCGTTCCCCGAAACATAAACCGCCAAACCGCGCTCCTTAACACCCACCCGCTTAACCCGGAAGCCAACTGCACCAATGTGGAGGAACACTGTTCAACTAATGACCGAAGTCAGCCTGCAGGCGCCCAGCCTGCCACAAGGAGTCTCTAGAGCACGATCAGCCAACCAATTAACTAGTCTAATGCTACACCTGCTAAATACCAGGTTCTACAGAAGGACAAGGGGTCATAATCTTCTATCTCAAATGTCTAATTGTGAGTGCTTTCTTCTCACTCTGTAGCGGAAAGGACTAACGAGGTGATTGTTGGAACTGACCAGCTGATGGAGATCTAGACCAGGGGGAGACTGACCGAACGACCAGTCCTACACATTGCTGGTCCACAGTGATGGCCCATTGTCTAAATAAAAGCAACTTTGTTTATCCCTAGGCTCAGTTTCAGTGGCGTTCTTTGTGTGAATCTTGTCTGTTGTTTCTGGGTGATTCTATAAAGTTTTGTTGGGTGTTTGTTCAGTCAGTGTGTTCTCATCTATACATACATTCCTCCACACAACTATTCAGCCTAGGAGTCTTTGTGTTCGTGCTGTGTGGTGCAGCAGAGGACCAGAGAAGCACAATGGGGGTTAAGTTTATTTGTACACAAAAATGGTGGGCCGGACCACCCAATGAGATCTCATCAAGTAACACACAATCCCTCCCACTTTCACAAACTGATAGAAACATAAGAGTTGCTCTCTTTGTTTTTAATTTTTCTTCTTACTCTTTGCTGTCAAAGATTTATTGCATTCCTTTGCCAGCTCATTTCTTAAATTACAGGTCTGAAGTTCCTTATTGACGAACGACAGATCTCCAGGAAGAGGCTCTGTCTACATCGTGTGATTTAGTGGCCTGCTTTATAGTGTGTCTGTGACCAATAGAAGTCATTTAGTGTCATTGGGAGAGTAGTTATGTCTCTTGTCTTTTCTCATCTTTCCTCTTTTGATTTAGTCGTTGGTGACGCTAGAATAATTACTTAACTTTTAACTCACTGTTGCTTTTTCATTTTGACATCCAGAAAATGGATTCAAGTCCCGAAATAAAAGTTATTGTAAACTTTATTTCTGTTCTAATCGAAACTGCCAACCACAATCTTAAAGACCCCTGTTTTGTGGCCATTTAAAGGCATAAATAAATAAATGGTTATTCATAAGATAAAGATCAAAAGTGCCATGCAAACAATATAATTATCACAAAACATTTTGATTTGGATTATTTTTCTTCCTGCTTTAAACTTTAACCCTTTGAGCAGCCTCTGACCTGAGCATCAAGTCAAGTTTATGAGATCTGGCATGGGTTGTTTTGGAAAGCCAGGTTTGTATATTTATACAGCAGCCTACTCTGAGTCCCTGTGGCTGTGCTGGTTTGGTTAGGGGCTATCCAGCGCTGTGTTCAGCGTCAGTCCCCACCCCTCTGGGCTAAATGTGACAGATGCTTGTGTTTTCCAGGGTTCGGGATCAGATGTCATCCAACATATCATATATCAGCTGTCTCTAGGTAGATCTGGGTTAGTCTGCAGGCCCAGGCTGAGTTAGTCTCCATAGGGCTATTTGTTACTATGATATAACAGGCCCTACCACCATGGACAGACTATAAAGGTTGAAATTGATCAGAGTGGTCGTTCAACAGAATTGGGGGACTTTTTTGAAGTGATAATCAAATGTCCATGTTATATGTTTACTAGATCTACAGCTGTAATTGTTTTTTGTTGATTCCCTCTCTCCACACCTCTTCATACCTCTGTGTCAGCTCAGCTGCATAGTGTGAATGTTGGCAGGCTCTCTCATCCAAATGAAGATGCTAATGTTAACAGGCAGGCAGTGGTTCAATGTGCCTTTGGCAGTTACTGTAAGTAGTGTAAGTGCAGTGGTACTTGCGAAGCCCATGGTGGCATAAATCATGAATACATGATATAGACAGTGATATAAATACTGCCCAGGAGCTGGTCCAAGAGGATGTATCCCACATGGAACCCTATTCCCTATTTAGTAGTACATTGGAGACGCACCTACCGCCTGCTCTGGTGGAGCAGTACCCTGCCCTGGCCTACTGGGTGGTGGTCACACTGACCACTGATTGCATGGAACTGCCTTCCAACTCATAAAGCGCAAATGAACAGCAAACCTGGTTAAAAAAACAACGTGAGGCAACACCTCATGGCCCAATGCCTCTCCCCCATGTGACCTACTTTTTGTGTGTATATATTGACGTGTAACTGAAAGCTGCATACTGCGTATTTTTTGATATGAGTAACTGTCGCCATTGGCATTGGCTAATGAGGATCCTAATAAAATACAATTAAACCAAATGGCAGCTAGGGGAGAGAAGTTTCAGAGCCTTGAGCAAAAGAGGCCGTCACCCGCTCTGCTCAAAGGGAGGAGTGTGTGGTGGGGTGGAGTTTGGGACTTTGAGGGTGGGTGCAAGGTAGGTGGGTGGTTTTGGGGCTGGAGGGCTGAGCGTGTTGGAGGGTGAGAGACTGGTTAGGCCACCCAAGTGGCAAAAACCTGCGTGTTTGTGGCTGACCCCTACACATCAACAGAACACTTCCTCTGTTTGTCTTCTGTGTTCTTGAGGCACAAACCAATTTCCTCCCTTTTTGCTGCACTATCATTTAAGACACTGCTGCGTCCCCCACGCCTCCCTCCAGCCCCACGCCCACCGCCAACGCACAGACACACACACACACACACAGTATCTTTAAGCAACTCATCAGAAAGAACACTTGCATATGCTACTTTTACAAAGGCTTTGTGTGGAGGAAGTAAGAGATTCATCTAGGGGATAATAAACTATTGGAACATGTGAGGCACACCTACTCAGATATCTCAGTAGTACACCACCGTGGCTTTCAACGAGCTACTAAACAAGGCAGTAGGTTTGATCATTATCAACACCACAGTGCACAGCTTTTGTCACCAGCTAATGTCTTCAATTGAGTCAGACAGACAGCTAGTCTGGATCATTCTCTGTTTTTGTAAATGACTATTTTAATTTAATGCTACCAGATCAAATGCATTCCCCGGTGTGATATGTTGTTTTCTTTTATGGATGCAAAGGTCTTCTGAGTTACTTAACTGTTACTGTCTGGTGATATATGATATATGTTCTTTGCTTGAATGTACCAGCCCTGAACTTTTGTCAGTGTTAGGAGCCAGCTACCACCCAGTACTCAAACCTGTACCTTAGAGACTGCTGCCCTATGTACAGTCATTCAACACTGGTCACTTTAATGTTAACATACTGTTTTACCCACTTCATACACTGAGTGTACAAAACATTAAGAACACTTTCCTAATATTGAGTTGCCCTCAAAACAGCCTCAATTAGTCCATTAGTTGCCCATGTTGACTCCAATGCTTCCCACAGTTGTGTCAAGTTCGTTGGATGTCCTTTGGGTGGTGGACCATTCTTGATACACACAGGACACTTTTGAGCATGAAAAACCCAGCAGTGTTGCAGTTCTTGTCACAAACCGGTGCGCCTGGCACCTACTACCATACCCCGTTCAAAGGTACTCAAATCTTTTTTCTTGCCCATTCACCCTCTGAATGGCACACATACACAATCCATGTCTCAAGGCTTAAAAATCCTTCTTTAACCTGTCTCCTCACCTTCAGCCACAATGATTGAAGTGGATTTAACAAGTGACATCAATAAGGGATCATAGCTTTCACCTGGATTCACCTAGTCAGTCTGTCATGGAAAATATCAGCTGTTCTTAATATTTTATACACTCACTGTATACTATTTTCTATTGTACTAAATGTATGTAGTCCTTGAGCTGTTCTTGTCTATTGATATTCCGTATAATGTCATTCTGTATTATGTTTCATCTTTTGCGTGGACCCCAGAAAGAGTAGCTGCTTTTGCAACAGCTAATGGGGATCCTAATCAAATACCAAATACCAAGGCTCATACTATATAACTACTGCTGTACATACCTTTTTTATTCCTATGCTGTTCATAATGTCTATACACACCCTCGTATACATATATATTTATATTCCAGACTCTTGACATTGGTTGTCTTGATATTTCTTCATTATTTTCTTAAAATGTTGGGGATTTGTGTGTATTGTTAGGTATTACTGCACTGTTGGAGCTAGAAACACAAGCATTTTGTCTGCGATAACATCTGCAAAATATGTACGCGGCCAATAAAACTTTCTTTGATTTATGTTTCAATGGATCATGATACAAAGATATGTCACAGTGCACTGACAACACATGTCAAAGCATTTGATCTATAGTCTGTTCTCCTTGCTTTTTCCTTGCAGTTCAACCCATCTCACAATATAGTCACATAATGGTCCTCAGATTCATAAGTGATAAGTTGATGAGAGCCCCATAAACAATCATAGTCTGATTCTGCCTTAGTTGCCACATGCTAAAGTCTGACAATACCTTTGTTAGAGAAACACAAACAAAGATGGACAGAAAAGTGTTGTTTTTTTTCTTTAAAGAAACCATTCACTACAATGACAAAGGGGGAAAGAAATACATTATCATAATGAATCTTATCTCTGGCTGTGTGGCAGGTCTCTTCTTTTATAGACTGACAGAACCCTTACAATACTGATCTGTACACGTCATTCTGTTACAATGCACTTTTTGGCTTACGAATATTTAAGAAAGCCTTTTGTAAACATTCATTAAACCTGCACTCACGGAATATTGGTTTAGTTTGTCTTTTTGTTGCTCCAAACAGTAGGCCAATGGTAGAAGTAAACATCACTTAAAATAAGGTGATTTAAGAGTAAATAGGTCCCTCAATGGATTGAACACATGTATATTTGTGTTGTGTGCTTATTACTGTGTGTAAATATACTACTGTATATACTACTGTTATTACTGTTATACTCTTATAACTTGTTGATTCAAATACATGATTGTCATATGTTTTTTGATTTAATCAAGCCAGAAATCCATTTAGTTAATAGTGATTGTAATAGATTATGGGTTCTGTTTAGATAAATATTGTTTTAACGTGGACAATTTGTGTAATCTATCTAATGCGTGAAGGAAAATAAGTTATCCTTATACCACGGGCAACATTGTAATTACTTTGGCTACCAAAGTCCTGTACTCACACATACAGTAGCAGCAATAGATTTACACATAGCCCATCAGCCAACGGAAGTTACAATTAGTTGCACTAGTGTTAAGAAAATGTAAAATAATGTATCTATAGAGCTTTAAAGTTACTTATTTTGTTGACTTTCAAATTATGTACCAAAAAGGCACAACGTGTCAATTTATACTCTTATGGGGTGGTTTCACGGACACAGATTAAGCCTAGTCCTGGACTAAAAAGATAACTCAATGGAGAATCTTCATTGGGGGCCAATTTCCCATACACAGATTAAAGACATTCTCCGGTACTTCTCCGTATACTTTTTAGCCAGCAGTTCTATAAGTAGTGCTCATGAGCCAAAAGTGGTCCCCGAAAATTGCATAGTACGTCACATATGTGCAGATATGTGCACCACGTCATTGTTCTCTCTCTCTCTCTCTCTCTCTCTCTCTCTCTCTCTCTCTCTCTCTCTCTCTCTCTCTCTCTCTCTCTCACTGTTGTTGGTGCATCTTGCTAGCTGTCACTCAAATGGCGAGGGGCTGAAACTCATTGTCTAGAACTCATATTGGGGGCTGGCCCACTTGGGGGGAAATGTAGGAAAAATGGCACAGCACAGCTTCCAGAAAAAACGTCATTTTCAAACTAGGGATCATGTCAAATTAAGGTAAAATAGTAACTCTGCTCATAGATTATGCATGTATGAACTACACATTAACATATCCAGCCCAAAGTGGTAGTTTTTTTTTTTTTTTTTTTTAAATGTAGTCGCCAAAATTCCGGAGCATGTCTTTAATCCTAATCCTGGAATAAAAACCTATTTTCAGGGAGAATTTCCATTGAGCTTGCTTTTTAGTCCAGGACTAGGCTTAATCTGTGTCCAGAAAATCAGCTCTTCTTAGGTTTTTAAACTTGAACTTCTCTGCATATACTATTTCTCAAAATTGTTTCCCACCTTGTATGTGCTAACTTCAACTGCAAATGATTTAACCCTGTTAGTTCATGTGAACTCTAACCTAGTAAAATGTGTGCCTGTCTCCACTGGGCCATATGAAAAAGAAATGCAAGCACGCCTAGGTTTACGATAAATAAACACATGGTCGACTGCAGCACAGCTCAGCTGTCATGTGATGCGTGAGTGTGACAGTGGTTCTGTACTTTGCAATTGCACATACAGAACCAGGGCTATGCAGGCATGGCCATGGGCCAGAGAGAGCGGTTTATGTTGGGAGGCCTTGTGATGGCAGATATCTGGACAGCGCATGGTCATCTCTGGGGTTTATTTATCCAAGGCCTTTAGACCTTGGACCAGACCTCCCTCAGTTTGTTAGGCTTCAAGGGGCCACACAGGGCAATTCCTCACATTCCACATTAGCTCCAATTTCCAGCTGCCTTTTCCCCTCATCCAATTCAACAAATTGAGAAACTAGCTGATCATTAGTACCACCCCTGCCTGCCACCATGATATGAAATTAATATTGGGCTTAGTGTGTCCTTTCCCACACATCTCTGTCCACTCTCACAGAGTATTCTAGACTAGGCACGTAGGTAAATTATATTGTTGCTATTGTACATATATGCTTCTCAAATATCAAACATTTGAAAAAAGTGAATCTAAATCAAATTCGCAGTCCCAATTGTCATCTTGAAGGGCTGGGTTGAAAGTGTTCTAGCTACATGTTATCCACAAACTGAAATGTTTGTGTAAGTCGGGCAAATGATGAGTGGACTAAAAGTCAGCGTATATCTCAGTCATGTAGGTGTGTGCTAATCTATTTTAATGTGAAGCCATTGTCTTCTCAGTCTGGACAATGTTCCAAATGAAAGTGTTATAGAGCTGTAGTCTCTTTAATGGTTTCATAAAGTGGCAACTATTGCTGTTGCACATCCAGAATGCAAGTAGCAAGTTTCTTTCATTTAGCAGTTTGTTGTCCAAGCTTGATACCATATTCATTTGTCGTTATTTAAAAAAAAATGTAATAAAGTGGTTATGAAAACAAGGGAATGGATTTTTTTCCACTCCCTACTGACTTGTATTAAACCAATACAGTAGAGCACCAATATGTATTTGATTCACTAAGCTATACTGTTTATTGTTTTTGTGTAGGCCTGCACCAAGCTGGTGTATACATGTCCATTGTTCACTCTATAATAAACGATATTGCCTTGAGACTCGGGTAAACAATGTTAGAATAAAGTACTTGACAATGGACTGTGACAGAAAGGAAACAAATAACTACCTGGTTTAATGCCTTAATTAATCCAGGGTTGGTAGGTCTACAGCTGTCAATGTTAAAGACCCACACCACACACACTCATCACAGCTGTTTGGCAAACTGCACAGCACAGTGGAATTAAACATGTGTCAGTAAGTCCTTAGCAATTAAGTATAAATATACAAGACAACTACACAGATGATACAGCAATGAAGGGATTACGTTGTTTTGTGAAATAGTGAGATTGGTATACATTAGTCCAATCAATGAGCAAAGTCAAGCAAATGAATTAACTTTGAAAGTGTGAATGTTTAGCTACTTAACGTAACCTTGATTGTAGTACAGTTTATAATACTGAGTTTGTTTCTGAAATTCTTGCCAATGAATAAAGCTAGTTTAGTACACAATTTCGCCTATTCAGTCTTTTTTTTCCCCTTTTATTTGTGTGAGAAACCACTCTGGATTAATTTAGAATTTTGTTTATGTCAGACTGGATTAAATATAAAACTGTGTCTGTTGTATCAATATATGGCATGTGTGATTGCTTCGTATAACAGAGCTAAGGCAATTGGGAATGTGCAGAGCAGAGCCGGCAACAGTGTGCTGAGTTTATTGAAAGAGTTCCTCTCTCTGACGCCCCTTCGTTCTCCCCCCTCCCCTCGATTTGAAGGGCTGCTTGGGTGGTCTCCCTCTCTCTCCACTTTGGTGAGCTGTTGCTTAGCAGCTAATAATAGGAGATGTTTGCTAAGTAATTTGCCTCTTCCTTGGCCAATGAGAACCAGATCACTTTTCCACCAAACCACCCTTTTCACGATTTGCAGAGGGGCTAGCTTCTCCAAATGTCACTGCTACGGGAACAGAGGCAGACTTAAATATCTGCTCCAGACTTTACTTCGAAAAGTTGTTTTATAAGCTATCAGGACGGATGAAGACTCAAGGATCTATACGGATTTGGGCACATAATGTTGGGATGGAGTTGCAAGACTTTGGCTCAAGGAAAGACTAGTATATATTCTCCTAATTTCTACCGGGTGGATGCGCTAGTATTCTATCTTGGATTATTGTCGCTTTTGCTGAACTCGCACTGTTTCTCTCTCGCTTCGCTCTGTGCTTTGTTTTTCTTGTTTGGACTATGGCCTCGGATCCCAGAGTCCCAGGGGCCGGTGTTTTTGGAGATTTACCCCCAAGTTATACACGTTCTCCGCCGCGAGTAAACTCAGATCTTCTCCGGAGACCCAGTTACTGCCACGCTGCTTTCGCATTAAAACAGATTTCTAAGGTGACAAAATGCTTTCAATGGAATATACTTTGCTGTTTCATTCATCATCTCTGTGAATACGTGCTATGTTTTGGTACTTCTGAAGAAACGAGTGTTACTACCACTCGAAACGAGGAATATTTTAGGGAGTTTTATGTCCAAATGTGGTACAAAGTGATATGCTGCCGTTTTCACATAATATTTCGATGTTACATTGTAACATTTACGAATCACTGGCACGCACATATTTTAACCTTCGATCCAGATCCCACTCTGAATGAAAATAACTTTCTCCGTTAATTTTTAGAAGCAATACAACCCATAATAGTTATTTCTACGTGTGTGGGATCTGTTCAACTCTATTAGTAAGAAGTTAGACTCGGGGTCCCCGTTGTAGGCTAGTTTGTTTAAGGCTAGTTGGTTTGAAAATGCGGTGGATTTTAGAGGAGTTCACTGATTAAGTTTTATCTGACAAAGCATCACTGGACCGCATGAACGGTTGGATATGTGTCAAAACTCCCAAGTGAAACCAAAACATCTGTCCAGTGTGTCTGTACTAGACCGGTGACGTTGTTTGTAAAGTTTGAATGGGTATAGTAGACGGTCTTCAGCCAGTGTTTGAATCTTAAATGATAGGAGTAGGGCTTTTTGATATAGGAACGGCTTATTGTCAAATCCCTGCATAGCCTTTTAGAAGCTGTGTAGCTTATTAAAGAAAGTATAGTAGGCTACATAACTCCTGACTCAAATATGTGCAATCTTGTATCTTTCAACTTCCACTTAAAACTAGGCATTAGTGCCCAACAGCATTAGGTTTCATAGTTTTTCCCAGGAGGTTGTTAGGGTAGCTGGCTGAGCATTTAAACATTAAATATAGGAAAAATGTTAGTCCTAGTCCAAATGCACAAAAGTGTTGTCAAATATATAGCCCCCAGTAGACCATAGATACTTATTTCATCCTAGTTGTTATTAGTGTATTATATATGTGTGTGTAATAGGCTACACCAGAACAGCATAGGTGACTTTATATCTCATTTGACAAGTATGCCGTTTTGTTGTTGTTAAATCTGAACCCATGTAACCATAACTGTGAAGTCTTGTGTTTTGACTCCATAGCAAACCCCCGTGCCTCTGGTGATGAGTGGTTAGACTCACCTGGCTTGTGCCAACTGTGAGGGCCTAAACCAAAGACTGGTTGGTCATTGCTTTACCCTCTTTGGTGTTGGGCCCTCAATTACCTACCATCAAATTAGGGTATCTTCTGACTGGTTATATTCGGATATTCTCGTGGTATCTATATATGACATCACTTCAGGTGATCCAATTCACATATATATGATTTGCTTACAGGACACCTGACATGAAGACATATCACTCACGTATCTATCTAGTACAGGAGATACGGTAATGTTGAACATGCCCTTAAGTATGCCACGCTATCACAATCATACTCAGGTTATCTATTTTATTAGTATTCTCTGCCCTAGTAGGTCATTCTTAGTAATACTTGAAATACCACTGTATTGATAGTTTATCTTACTTTTATAGAATTTTTATGTAACCTTTATTTAACAAGGCAAGTCAGTTGAGAACAAATTCTTATTTACAATAACGGCCTACACCGGCCAAACCCGGACGACGCTGGGCCAATTGTGCTCCGCCCTATGGGACTCCCAATCACGTCCGGTTGTGATACAACCTGGATTCGAACCAGGGTGTCTGTAGTGAAGCCTCAAGCACTGAGATGCAGTGCCTTAGACCACTGCGTCACTCGGGAGCAGTTAGTGAATGGTTGTACTTGTCTATGCCATATCCATGCAGTCCATGTATAGCAATATGTTGTTATTAATGTGTAATGAAAATGTTTTCTCTCTCCTCCTGTCTCTTTAGGGGACGGCTGTGGGTCAGAAAGCCCCGTTGTGGATTCGGGCGAGGTTCCAGGCTCTTCTCTTTTCTTTGGGCTGTCACATCCAGCGACATTGTGGAAAAGTCCTTTTCATTGGACTGCTTGTGTTCGGTGCCTTGTCTGTGGGTTTGCGGGTTGCTGCCATTGAGACGGACATTGAGCAACTATGGGTGGAAGGTGAGTCAGGCGTTCAGTTTCGGGGTATGGTTTGAGGTGTTGTCTGGAAAGGGGAGAGAGAGGGGTATTCTTTTGCCCAAATTAACTTGTTGTAGACATTTTTCCATCCAGGCTACTGGAGGGGGGCACAATAAACTGTGTGGGTGCTGTCTGACTGACTTGTTGCGTCAGTATTTTTGCTCTAGTTTTTTTGGGGGTGCTGCTCTTTAGTTGTTATTCGTGATTGGGTGGTGGATACTATGAATTTGTAGTTTTTTCTTGAATTTGACCATAACTTAGTCATTTTTGTATTGAAAGTTATTTTAATGTATTCTAACCTCTGCACCTTTGTGTGTGTTGTTTGCTGATGGCAAAGCTGCTTTACAATGGGAATGGAGAGTAGTTCAAGAAATTCCAACTTTATTGCATACAAGGAGCTCGTGTTGTTCCTTGCACACGCAAGCCTTCTCTTGTTCTTCTCATCAGCCTTGTATTGTTTGCCATGGTGGTTCCATGTTCCATGTTTTATTTGCCGTCCTTTCTGTGTGCAGGCTGGGTTATCGGTGCATATTCGGGCAGCTTTATTTGGTTTTCACACTGCCAAATTCCTTTTAAGCCCTCTAGGCTTTTGCCGCACTCCTGATCCCAAGAGCAGATGGGCTGTGTGAATCGTTAGCCATCTTTGAGGTGCTGACCCTCCCCCCTAGCTCTCTGTGTGGTCCTTAACTATTCTTGGATTCCATTCAACAATAAAGGCACCCCCTTTCCTACAAAAAATAAGTGAATACAGCTGAAGTTTACCCACCTGTTTTGCACACTCTAAAAAGAGTCACAACAGTTGTAGGATACTCTTAGAAAAAAAAGGTTCTGCGGCTGACCCCATAGGATAACCCTTTTTGGTTCCAGGTAGAACTCTTTGTGGATAGGGTTCTACATGGAACTCAAAAGGTTTCTACCTAGAACCTAATGGGTTCAACCTGGAACCAAAAGGGGTTCTTCAAAGGGTTCTCTTATGGAGACAGCAGAGGAACCCTTTTGGGTTCTAGATAGCACCCTTTTTTCTAAGAGCGTATAAACACTCCCTTTATTCATTCCCAAAACGTTGGCTGGTAAGGGCTTAGATGTTGTCAATTAAATGCTTGTGGTCTGACACTGTGTTTGAGTTTTGGTAAAATTGGTGAAGCCAAAGATTTTCAGATTTGACTCATTCACTTGTCAGATTGTAGTTAAGTGGAGTCTGACTCACAAACAAGATATGAAATTATTGCAGTGTAATTTGTCACAATCATAGTATTTTGTTCATGTACTGGTGTGTATTTCATACACATTAAAGAAGCTAACTGTTGGTCTTCTGAAAGGAAGTTGTTAGATAGGGTTTGTTGTGCCTAATCATGGAGTCATTCTGAGAGTGAAATACCCAAATGCTGAAAAGGAATGCTGTTCCTTTAAGAGGCAGTGGCCATGTTTCTAAAGTTTCTGCCTGCGTTGTTTCCCCAATAGCCCATTGACAAAGCTGCTCAGAGCTCAATGGAGAGTAAGTGGTTTGGTAACAAGGAGAGGTTGGTTCTCACACACGCACACACACAAACACACACACACAGAGAAACACATGCACACATCGCTCTCTCTCCCTCTCACTCACTCTCAAACACATACACATGCACACAAACTCTTTCACAAAGAGATATATTTCTTAATAGGACAGAGAATTGTATTGCTCTCTAAGAAAAGATGAGATGAGTGTCCAGGCAGCATCATTTTTTATTAGTAGCAGTCAGAGCAGTATATTTTTATTTTGAAGACAGGCATGTTTAAAGCTACTTTATAAATCAACAGCTTACAGTTGGGCCTCAAACTTTCAAAATAACAGGTGTTGCAGGCTTAGTATTTTCTCAACAGAGAACGTAAGTCTATGTGGTCTTCTTGTCAACACATGCGGAGGTGTATTCTGACCACATATGAAGGATGAGGGTGCTGATATGAGGCCTCCTGGGCTCACACTCGGCCAGCTGGGAGTGCCTGGGAGCATATGCTTCCCATCATATATCCCCAGGCCATATCTGTCTCCCACCCCCACCCAAATGTCATGTTTGCCACCTAGCTAGGGTAGATGACCTGCTGTGTGTGATGTCAGACCACCAGGCTCTTTTTAATTGTTTCCTCTCGCCTACCCTAGCGTTACCCTACCTTACCCTAGACTACCCTATACCCTGCTCTACCTAGCTTACCCCATCCCACCCTAGCCTAGTTTGCCCTACCCTAGCCAAGGATATTGTGCTAACACTTGGGCCATAGGACTGTGGAAAATAATGTTTTGGAGAATATTTGTTTTCTCAACCTGATGCAAACCCTCCTGTACTCTGTAGCTTTGTCTGTTCTGAATGTTGATAGGATATTGGTGGTAGTTAAACCAGTAGTTGGTGCCAGTCAGAAACATATGGGAGAAGGTGTAGTAGTTAAAAACAAGGTACCTGTTGTGAAAGGTGTTCATACTGTATGTAGTTATAACCGATACTAGTTCAACTGTTCCGTCTCTAGGTGGGTAGACTCATTAGACTGGTTGGCTAATACAGGCAGAGTGCAGAATGATAAAACACACTAAATTCAGCTAAGGACATTTTTTTGTCAGTCATGTTGTTTTCTTTTGGACGTTTATTTGATGAAGTTTTCTACTGCAGAAGCAATGCAGAGCAAGAAATAACACAGGAAAATGGCCTGGCAGTCATGGGTGGGACCAGGGGGAGAATGTGACCTAGAGTGCATTGTCTCGAGGAAGAAAGGGGGGTAATAAAGAGGTGAAGTGCAGGCAGATGAGGATGGGGGTGGGGGAGCATTAGGGGCGAAGGTTTTAGGGGTATACACTTTAACATTTCCCCATTCCCTAAAAACAACAGTGTGGCCTCTTTCTCAGGACACATTTCTTTCACCAATTCAAGCAGGACGAAGAAGAAAATGTATATTTGCTGGGTAGGGAGTTGTTTTTTCTGGAAGTAATATAAGCTTAGCTAGCGTTATTACTATTGCAACAGTCATGTAGATTTCCCAAAAGGTTTGATATTTGGTAGTGGGTAGAATTAATACCACCAAAGAGCACCACGCAGTTTTGAATAGTGCATTTAGATGGGGAAATAAAGGTTTACAAGTATGCACTTGTAGGCTAGCCCACATTAACTAAACCCATCTTTCTCGACACAGTTTTGGTGATCTTGACAGACATGTACACACAGACAAGCTGTGCAAATATTGCAACGTGCCAGGCCGCCATATGTTTTAGAAAGAGACTGTGTAGAATGGGGGAAAAGAACATATACACAGCATGAATGAGCTACTCCACATGGCGAGCAGTAGGTACCTTCCAGAGCCCTAGCAGCACAAGCCAGGCCTTTCGGAGGGGAACATGTGGACGTTTCAATGTTTGGAACAGTTATCTAAACAAAAATGCAAGGTAAATGCTATAATTCATCAGAAAATACAGTCTTCCAGTTCAGGGCCTGCTAAAAGAGAAAGAAAGCTCTATGAGGCATTATTGTAGGTGAATGGAACGCCACAGTGCCCCAGCTAGATAAATAAACTCCAACTGCTGAGCCTCAGACCTCACCAGTAGAAAGAACAAACAAGGCCAGAGTCAACCTGGGTCAGTTGAAAATGTTTATTTCACCCCCCACCCTCTCCCTCCTTCCATTCATCCCCCCCACCACCTCCCACCAATCTGCAGTCCTCCAGCCTCAGTCCTCTCCTCAAGGAGCAAACACATGAGCTGAATACTAAACTTCACCAGATCCCTCCATTACTGAAGTCGCCCTTAACCGCCCACTGTGTACTGCATTAATACACCGTGCTAATATCCTTTTTGGATATTTACAGTGTTAAAGCAGTGACTCGTATAGCGGTGTAGGCTTTCCCATGTTGTGTGGTGTTTAGTATTCCAAGGTATATAATAGAGATGAGATTTTATGGTACTTGTCTTTTTTACATTTACAGCAGTGCATCACATTTACAGCAGTGTATGTAACCATATACCTGTTTAGTGTCCTGTATTTGATGTTGCTTGAACGTCACTGTAGACACTGGGCCCATTTTTGGGGAGTGCTGAAGGACTATCTCTGTTATAGAAAGCACTGTCTCACACATCTCCTTTACACTCTGTGTGTTTATTGCACTTTGACACTTTTTATATCATGCCAAAAGAGATTGTTATCCTTGGTCCCACTGTAAATGAAGTTACACCAGTCACCGTTTTGGGGTAGAGTTTGTCTGTTTTCCTCTTACACCATTGGCCCCCTCTGGAAAAAGACGAAGGGAGAAAAACATTTTCTTGGTATTTGGGGGGAAATAAATGGTGCTTGGGCTCAATAAATTCATTTCTAGGCTGAATGAGACCAGCAATGTGGAAAATTTTTGCCTTTCACCATTGGATGAATGTATGTTTCAACCACACATTAAGCTGCATTAGCAGCCAGTGGAGTGCCTAATGTGACTATTTTTCACAGCAGCCAACACTAGGGATGATTAGCATAATTAGTACAGGCAAGGCTATACATATGGAAATAGCAAGTGCCTAACTGCCAACACCAGTGGAAATGTATGTCAATCCTGACAGAAGTATCAAGATCTGAATAGATTGTAACTGAAGCAGATTATTTTTGCCTTTTACTTTTGATGGCATTTTTACAGTTTTCCCTCTCAAATTGAACTTCATTTGTCATCCTCTCACTTTTTTTTGTAGGAATACCTCAAATTGTCCTTTTCCCACCCTGTCCAATTCACACACTCTCCCCCTCAAACACGGACGCACAGACACACTGTATTTCTATAGGTAAGGTAGAAAGCCAAGCCCCCCACGCCTGCATTGTTTTATTTGCTGGGAAAAAGTCTTGGTCCATTTGCTTTTGTTGTGAAAGTTCCCTCTTTATTTTTTCCTGTTTGTTGGGAAACATCTGAAAGAAATTCAGGAGAGGAGTGACAAAAGCCTGTATTCAATCTCTTCTGCCCTGCCTGGATTTTCTCTGTATAAGGAGCTTCTCCATCTGCTAAGTAACACATTGGACTGGGATGGGGAGGTGCTGCAGCACTTGGTAAAGGATGGCCTATTGAAAAAATGGCAGTAGAACTGAAGCTCGATTTCAATGAAGACTTGTTTCGCTGTGCCAGTCAGGGCCAAATCTATCCCTCTGGTTTTATACTGCATGCTTTTTAAAACCATGTTAAATGGATAACGAAGTGCAGGGAATGGGCAAGATGAGGGACTGACAGTTCCTAAGCAGAACCGGTCCAGCAAAGTCTACTTTCTGTGTGAATGTATAAGTGAGGGAGTGGGTGAGTGGCGAGGCTATGTGTGCATTTGAGTTTGTACATTTTGTGTACTATAATCTGTGCTACGTTACAGGTAAAGCATGGTAAAGCATGTCTCTTCCTTGTGGGACTTCCTCCAAAGCAGCATGGATCCTTTCAGTGGCTACATAATCCAGCTAATCTGGCCCACAACACTTTGAAGGTGGTCTCTGCTAATGGAGAGTGGATTTGGACCTAGAGCTAACATGTGAATGGTGTTGCTGCTGGTTCAATCCTATTTGTTAATTGTTTCAAACAGTTGTGTTTTAGTGACGGCGCCTAACATCCTCTGAGCCAAGCTGGAGAAATAGCTCGGCTACTTGTGTGGGACTTCTTCCACATTTGATTGGATACATTGTGCTGCCTGTGACCAACACTTTTGGAAGATACTGTTTGAGTTTGATGGCAAACGTTTACAATCACTAAACCTGTGCACCAGTGTAGGCAGACAACATAGCATACAGGCAGACATGGAGAGGAAATACATTGATACAGTACAGTATGGCAACGGATCCCATACACAGACAGAAGCTCTTGACGACCACCAATCACGGAGTCTGAGGTTTTATTTTAACATAAAATATCTTGATGGTAAAATTTAGTCCATTTTAGCAGTGAATGTAACAAATTAAAGGCCTATTATTATTCTAAACATTCAGTGTTATGAAAAGTAATGTTAAATTGCTTATAATACCATTAATACCTCCACCTGTTATTCATTTTGGATGACAGGTTGGAAACCACTGCAGTATGGTAAGGGAAGGAAAGGGGGATACCTAGTCAGTTGTACAACTGAATGCATTCAACTGAAATGTGTCTTCCGCATTTAACCCAACCCCTCTGAATCAGAGAGGTGCGGGGGGCTGCCTTCATCCACGTCTTTGGCGCCCGGGGAACAGTGGGTTAAATGCCTTGCTCAGGGGCAGAACGACAGATTTTTACCTCGTCAGCTTGGGGATTCGATCCAGCAACCTTTCGGTTACTGGCCCAACGTACTGGTGTCTCCTGTGGTCTCCTGAGGTCTGTGGGGCTGGGCTAGGTTGGGTGGTGGTGGGCTGGACATGAGGGAGATTAGAGCTGACAGGGTCCAACAGTGGTCTGACACCAAGGAGCAGGGGGCTCCTTCTCCTTGGTTAATTACATGCCACTTTCTATACTGCCCACTGAGAGGGGAACTAGCACTCGCACATACACACACATCCACACAAGCCTGATAGGCCTGCCTGGCCCTGTGTCCGGGCTTTGGACGGGAGGCCTTCTCCCTCATACCTGCTACCCTTGCCTGTCTGTCTCTCTGGCCAGCCCCAGCCTAGTCCCACTGAGAAGCAGTGAGAACCCCATCTGGATGGAGATTAGCTTTAGCATAGGAATGGCTAGTCCTCACTCCAAAATGCCTACGCTATAAAAAGGGTTGATTGATGGATCGTGTCCCTGCATATGCTTAGAAGATGAGATGGACCATAATTGTGGATAATTGGGCTGTATGGGGATGTCACCTCCGGGGGTTGATGTGAAAAATGGAAGAGAGGGAGAACAAATGGAGGTGCTTTGTTTGGAGCGCAGCACCCTGAGTGGCTTTGTGAAGAAGTATGAGCTCCCTGATCTCTTCTACCATGTTATGATATTATTTACAGTTATCTGATTTCCCCGTCCAATATGGGATTGTTGAAGGATAACTACGTGTTACGTTTTGACAGTCTCCTCATGAAAAATGATTTGGGCCTAATGCTTCACATGTGATTTCGCTCCACTTTTAATGTCAAATATTCAGAGAATCACAGGCCCCAAATTCCATACACTTTCCTCAAACTTTTCTGGCTGCTTGGTGAGAAGTATTTGGGCGACTGTCTCTTTAAGGGCTGTTGGTTGCAGGCCGAGCGGATAGGAGCAGAGCGGAGCAGCCTCCATCTGGTGAGTGGCTGAGCTCTCTCTCTCTCGGAGCAGAACAGTGACTGAGTGGCGAGGCCGGGGCTCTAGTTGGGTGGTCCAGATGGGCGGAACAAGACACAAATAGCTATAATTTACTTCAGGAGCCCTGTAATTACAGGCCCAAAGATTGAAAATCAGTTCCTGTAGATTCCCCCAATGTATTAAATATGGGCAGAATGTCTCAAGTGAAACAAAAGTGTCTGTTTTTAAGCGTGGTTTGATTCTGTGAATTCACAAAGCCAACTATGAAGGCTAGAAGAAAGCCCAGAAAGATTTTCCAACCCAGTTATAATCTAATCTTACACTTCGAGAGCCGGGGAGAGGATCGTTTTTTTCTTCTCCCTCAATTAGAGGAGCTGCGTCTGGATTGGGTAAGGTGGTGCCAGGAAGAGAGGGAGAGGGGAGACAGAGGGAAAGAGTGGAAGAGAGAAAGCCAGGGAGAGAAGCTGAGAGGCGAGGTGGCTACAGTGAGAGCCAGCCTCTGCAGGATTGTCATGTAGTGGAACACGGAGGGGCAGACGGGCCCACTCTGATCCAGAGCGGTGCGTTTCATGTGCCCTTGGCATTGCCGCAGATACCCTGCTCACTCTTTTCAGGGCAGCCTCTGGTAATTACGGGGCTGGACTCCAGAGTTTCCTCTCAGGGCTTTGATGCTTTCATCCCGGCTCTGCATACCAGATCAACAGCATTTCTGCCTCGTTGTTCTCTCCCATCCAACCCTGCTACCACCCTTATCTCTCTCTCTCTCTACTAGAATCTCCCTCTCCTTCTCTGATGGGTTAGTTCTGGTATGGGGAAAGTCTGCTGTAAAAAAATTGATGGTATGTTGTGCCTTCGTTTTGTACTGAAACAGTCTGAGTAGGCTAGAGGCTGTGTTTTTGACCGTTGTCAGTTTCTTACATGATCAGGTCCCAGGTGAAATAGACTGTGAAACTAGGGATGGTGGTGCTGCCATTCCGTGCCGTGTTGTTAGTGATGGGGTTTGGTGTTTGGGCACCAGGGCACAGTGAGGAGGAATTCCCTAACAGGACACATCTGTTTCACAGAGGGAGCCAATGAGAAGCTTTGACCAATTTCTCTTGGCTAGACGTCTTGTGTCTGAAGTGCCTTCAAAACCAACACGGGCAAGGGCGTTGGCCGATCTGTGTTCATGTGTATGTGCAGTGCATATGTGTACCACACTCACTATACTCACGCCACAGTTGTTTCAATACAGGGATCCAACTCGGAACATGTGTGTGTGTTCGCGTGTCTGCAATGCTTGTTGCACTAGTGTGATTATAATATGAGCTGTGCATAGTCATATCCAGCAGATTTCTCTCCCTGTATATCTCGCCCCCCCCCCCCCCCCCCCCCTCTCTGCTGTGGGTCTCTGTATCCTTTGGACCTGTGCCAAGGACTCTGGTTTGAACTACACAGCTATTTAGAATCCAAGTCTTGGGGAGTCGGAGGAGGGTTGGACAGAAATATGAAACTTAGAAAAGCAGCCTAATTAGTGGCTTTTTTTCCCACTACCGAGGCTGCAATTAAATTAAACTGTGAATCTTAAAAAGCTTCATATCTATCCCCAAAGCCCCCAGAACTGTACACTCTGTGGACCTTTCTGTGCTTCATTCGCTCTGTTGATTGACGTTTTAGCTTGCATCATGCTTCCTCTGCAGTGGTAATGAGGGTCAGTTGTCTTGTCAAATCGCAGCGCAACGAAGAGAAATAACCCAATAGCTCTTATATATGTGGGAGATGAGATGAGTCTTTAACCCAATCCCCCCCCTCTCCATTTCTCTTCTTCTTCTCCCTTCTAGCCGGTAGCCGAGTGAGTCGGGAGCTGCGCTACACCAAGGAGAAGCAAGGAGAGGAGTCTGTGTTCACGTCGCAGATGCTCATACAAACCCCCAAACAGGAAGGAACTAACATTCTAACCCAGGATGCTTTGCTGCTTCACCTGGAGGCAGCGCTCTCGGCCAGCAAGGTCCAAGTGTCTCTGTTTGGAAAGTAAGTAGACCCATGGGTCACTGGGGATTACCCTACAACTAAATAAAAGGGGGTTGTCTGTGGTCACATATCTGATGTTCTGCATGTCTTCTCTCCTCAGATCATGGGATCTTAATAAAATATGCTACAAATCTGGAGTCCCTATCATAGAAAATGTCATGATTGAAAGGGTAAGTTGAAAAAATGAAATATCCCTCCCTGTTATTTTCTGTCCATTGCAATCACCATGCATGGTTTTGGTTATGGATCTGTTTTATGTACTTTTGATAGGGGATAATAACTGATGACTGTATCCATGTTTTGCAGATGATTGACAAGCTGTTCCCCTGTATGATTGTTACCCCACTGGACTGTTTCTGGGAAGGTGCAAAGCTCCAGGGGGGGTCAGCATACTTACCGTAAGTTCCAGAATATTTGTCCTTCAAATGGTGCAAATTATTTTCTTCCATATTACTTGGAAATACAGAATGTTTTTTTAGTGTTTTCAAAAATCAGCTATCTTGAATCCCAGTATTAGAGTTACGTTAGGGCCCCTGTCCAGCTAGCTTGGCCCCTTTCACCTTATTTATACGTTGGGTTTGGCAGGGGCCAGGGAATGTGGCTTGGCTACAAAATCTCAATTGACCTCCTGGTTCTCACACACTCTTCTTAACAAGAGGCTTTAGTTTGGATCCAATACAGTGGCAGCAGTAATAACCTACAATGGTGGCAGTAATAACCTAACATCAAGCTGTGACTAAAGAGCCGGTTAGCCCTGTTGTTAGGAAGAGGCCTACTTCAGTTGTCACCTATGCTTCTCCTGTCGTCGTAGCTCTGAGTGGTCTAACACACACACACACACACACGCTCACACACACGCACGCACACGCACACACACACACACACACACACACACACACACACACACACACACACACACACACACACACACACACACACACACACACACACACACACACAGTCCCCCAGCCGAGCAGGGGAAGGCCCTCATGGAAAGGGGACAGGGAGAGGGAGGGAGGGAGAGATGGAGGGAGGAGATGGCTGCTACTGGGTGGGTTGGTAAAGGGGGGGAGGGGAACCTTTGGGTCAGACAATGGTAAGCATTCTTTCAGTTTACGAGTGAGTGTCCATCAGTGAGGGGGCCCTGGAGGGGGGCTCAGCTTTGTCAGCAATGGGTAACACTGTGCATTCTCATGGTAATCGCCCGGGCTCTGAGCTGTAAGTTGTCCAACAAATAAAATGGGCATTATGCTTGGTCCCCAAAGAGCGTACAAGAAATGAACAGTGGAGTTTGGTTATTTTAAGATGCTTTTTATCATATTCCTTGCGGGGGAAAAAATCCTAAAAGATAAGTATCACACTCTAAATTGATATTTCAATAACTCCAATTGTTTTCACTTTCCGCATATCAAATATATTGATTATAAATTCAGGTAAAACCAATAGTTCAGTTTAAGGGTTTTGAAAATAGTTTTTTGCAGCCACAGGCGTGCACATTGAACAACAAACAGTGTTTTCTCCATTCACCTGGCAGGGAGCTCTCTCTCTCTGTCTCTCTCTCTCTCTCAATTCAATTCTAAGGGCTTTATTGGCATTGCCAAGCAAGTGAAATAGATGTTAAATAGAAATGAACAGTGAACATTACACTCACAAGAATAGAGACATACAGTACATTATGGCAATGTACGGTATTGTAAAAATGTGCACATAGTTGAAGTACAAAAGGGAAATTAAATAAACATAAATATGGGTTGTATTTACTTTTGCTCATGTAGTGTGAGAGGAGAGAGAGGGGAAGGGCCTTTGATGATCACAGATCCACAAGTATTCCCCTAAATCACAGTGTTGAAATATTTTCTTAAAAAATGTCTGTGTTGTTATTTATTTGCCATTTATTTTTGCTGCGCTGAAGAGAGCTGGGGGTGGCCTGGCCACTGAGGCTAATGTCCCCTCTAGCTTCCGCTTCAGTTCAGCCGAGTTTTTTAATGCAAAAAGAGGGAGAGAGGGAGAGGGAGAGAGAAAAAAACTTGAGAGAACAAAGAGCAGCAATCTATGGAAAAACAAAAGGGCCTAGGCCGGTTCACTCGAGCAAAAAATAGCAGATAAAGGAGCCTCTCTTTGCAAGCAGGAGCAAAGGCGCTTGGTATGTGGGAATGGGAGAGTAGCAGCTTTATTTGAAGCCACTCTCTTCATGAATCATTGGAGTGAGGTTGGGCCCAGAGTTAGGACACTTTGGGGATTCCTTTCTCTCTCTACCAACTAAAGTAAATGGCCTCAAATGTAAATGGCCTTTTTATATGATTGGTACAGCATTATTTTATGACTTGTAATGGTCTGAGTTCTTGTTTCTTGTATATTTTTTGTTGTTGATAGTTTGATTATTGGATTTTTTTTGGAGGTGTGAGAATGTAAATTAAAAATAAAATAATTCAATTGACCAAGGGGGTTATATATATATATATAAATGGTACAATTTTAACACAGGAAGGAGGGAAAAGTAAAAAACATTACGAGCCGGGAGACATTACGACCTTATGGAGCCGAGGCCATTTCTGGTTGTGTGGTGTATTATGGGTAATGTGGTAGAATACAGATGTTGCAAGGGCAATCCTGTAAAGCAGAGGATGCTTCCTCTTGGCAAGTACTCTCTTTGTACTGGTGGGAGCCACTGAGTTAGCGCACTGTACTAAGTTTACTTGGTACAGCAAAAGCTGTCAACTGACACCAAAGAGTTATCCCTCAGGCCACATAATTGCCTGCTCTTTGGAGAAAATTATAAATGTAGCATGGAGGAGGACCCAGAGGCAGCAGCAGCGAAAAGCCTTAGGATTAGGCATTTTGAAAGGCTCTGTGAACATCACACCACTAACCAGCGTGAGATGCAGGCAGGCAATCAACCCAACAGAGAGAGCACACAGACAGACTCCCTGCTCAGCTACCCACCAGCCAGCCCTCTCACTGCTCCACTGCAGCCTTATCAAGATGTTTAGAGGCAGAGGTAATTGTTATGACTCGATGCACAAAGTTAAGAAATAGGCGCGAGCAGCCTGCCGCCGTGTTTTTCCCTCCGCATTGTGGCCCCCGTGTAACAGGATAATAAACGCTACTTTATAAACGCAGTATCTGCAGCTCCTCGTCACCAGGGAGAGCCCAGCAGAGGCGGGGCAAGATCAGAACCAGCCAGTAGCATACAGGAAGGGAGATGGGGAGGTGTAGGTACGTACGGTGGCATGGGTGCAGCTGGAGGAGGAAAGGAAAGAAAAAGGGAGGGGCAGAACGTGCTGCAGAAAGAGCACAGCTGAACTGGACTTAACAGGACTGTATATAAAGTGATTGCTATAGCCATGGCATCGCTCTACTGTGCCCTGCGACTCCCACTGAGCCTGTATGTTGTTGTGTTCCTCTACAGGGGGATGCCGGACATCCAGTGGATGAACCTGGACCCTCTGAAGCTGATGGAGGAGCTCAGCCAGTTCACCAGTCTGGAGGGCTTCAGGGAGATGCTGGACAAGGCCCAGGTGGGCCACGCCTACATGAACCGCCCCTGCCTGGACCCCAATGACTCCGACTGCCCCCTCAGCGCACCCAACAAGGACCTGAGAGAGGTAGGCTGGTTCCACCCCACCCCCCTCCTTTTAAAGAGGAGGGTATTCTTGTGAGTCCGATGTGCCTGGTTGTTAAATAAGCTAACTGTTAGCTCTGCCTGTCTGTCTCCCTCCCTCCACAGAGTCCTGACATTTCTGGGCAGCTCCAAGGCGGTTGCCACGGCTTCTCCAAAAAGTTCATGCACTGGCAGGAGGAGCTGATCCTGGGCGGTCGGGTCAAGGACACCCAGAATGCTTTGCAAAGGTGAGAGCGGGAGGGGGTGTACACCGGGGACAGGGGGAGATTGAGGGCGAGGGTAGTGAGGGCCTAGCTAGCACTGAGGAATGCTTCTGACTCCTAATAACCTCACACATCTGAGGAATGCCTCTGACTCATAATAACCTCACACATCTGAGGAATGCCTCTGACTCCTAATAACCTCACACATCTGAGGAATGCTTCTGACTCCTAATAACCTCACACATCTGAGGAATGCCTCTGACTCCTAATAACCTCACACATCTGAGGAATGATTCTGACTCCTAATAACCTCACACATCTGAGGAATGCCTCTGACTCCTAATAACCTCACACATCTGAGGAATGCCTCTGACTCCTAATAACCTCACACATCTGAGGAATGCCTCTGACTCCTAATAACCTCACACATCCGAGGAATGCCTCACATGAAGCAGGATCAGTTTCCTCCTCTGACCCCTGCGTAGGACAGACCAATTAAACATGATGGACAGCCACATAAACTAAGGACAGATTTGTTGTGGAGGAGAGTGGGAGAAAGGTAGCCTGTCCTTTTAAGTCAGAGAAAGGAAAAGGGGACACCAACAATAATTTACAATACAGGGGTGTACACATTACAAGGATTTGTAAAACATCTTGAGATACTGCCATATGTGTGAGACATGATTCCTGGGCTCTTTTGAGTATTCTGAATACTTTCTTTCATTTCAATTGAATTTAAAACCACAGCACAAGTATGAATGGAGTGACAGTGTTGGGCCACTGCCCGGATCACGACCCTGGCAAATCTGGAGGGAAGTGATACAGTCCTTTAAAGCCACAGACTTTATTCCATGATTTGATTTACGGTAATCTCAATCACATTTTTACCCCAGAACTCCCACATCGGTGCCAAGTCGCCTTCAGGGCCATCTGTGCTCGCTGTGGAAAGGCAGCAGGACACCTGCTTTCCCCCGTTCAGGAGTTAGAGCCTGAGAACACTAGCCAACAGCTGACTTCTCCACCCACTTACACTGTATACAACCACCTTTTGGTTGATATGCCACAGATCAGAGTATGTAATATCTATGACAGCCAAGACAGGAGTCTCTTGACAAGAGGACTCCTAAGGTTCCTCTGTAGTATTTGGGGGGGTCTTGAATGGGGGGAACATGACTCCTGTGTGTGGCTTGAGCTCACTTGGCCGCAGGCGTCTGACTGTGTCTCTCTCTCTGTCTCCTGCAGTGCGGAGGCACTCCAGACCATGTTTCTCCTGATGAGCCCCAAGCAGCTCTACGAACACTTTAAGGACGACTATGAGATCCATGACATCAACTGGAACGAGGACAAGGCCACCGCCATCCTGGAGTCCTGGCAGAGGAAGTTCGTGGAGGTATGTGTGGGTCAAAAGTAGTGCACTAAGTAGCGCACTATACCTGTTCAATTTGGGACATAGCCTATGTTTCTGGCCCCTAGCTCCCCCGCCTCTGCCACCTGCACCTTTCACCAACCTGTCTCGACCCATTTGAGTAATATACCGGCAAATAAGAAATCAGAGAGCAAATCATAGTGCGTCCTTAAAGTTGGCCTCGGGTTGGCTTGTTTTTCCCCTACCCTTTTAAGTATGAGTCATCCAGTTTACCTGCCACATGCATAGAGGAGGGGCTTTGGCCCAGGGACTGCAACGTCTGCCTGAATTCCATCAATCCTCAGCTGCCTAGTAAACGGAGTCCTCCGAGGAGGCCACTGACAGACTCCCAGTTATAGGAACAAGCTGTTTTTGTGATAGCTGACACCCAGCATGCTGACTGAATGGCTGGGGGGTCATGCCTCCAGCAATACCAGCTCGCAGAAGAGGAAGAAAGAGGGAGAGGAGAGAGGGAGAGGAGGGTGAGAGAGGGAAAGGAGAGGGGAGAGAGGAAGAGAGAAAGAGGGAGAGGAGAGAGAGAAGGAAAGGAGAGAGAGAGATTGGGAGATGAGGAGAGGGGGATGGTCACTGTAAAAACAAAGTGCAGGGTGTTGGGTTCCCCTAAGGTTGTCGGCCATTCATGTTGCTGATGGAGTAGCTTGAGAGACCATGTGATCTCATTTGATCCCCCTGACCTTTGCTCTCTGGCATCTGTGGTCATTATTCCTGTTGTCAAGCTTCATAGGGGCTCAGCCATATCTTGTTTGCGTGTTGTTGATTTAAAATATGAAGTCATCTTTGAAGAATACATTGTTTGTATGGGAGAAGAATATCAAGAGGAATTTAAGTGTTAACTGACATGACCTCACGAGCCACAACCCAAACTAGGTCACTACTACTGGTGTACGTAATTAAAATAAAAAATAAACTGTACATTCTCTTTTTGACCCCTAACCTGTATTTAAAGAAAGTTATTTTATTTTCCCTCCAGGTGGCTCATGGCAGTATCCCCCAAAACTCCACTTCAGAGATCCACGCCTTCTCCACCACCACCCTCAACGACATCATGAAGTCCTTCTCTGATGTCAGTGTCATTCGGGTGGCTGGAGGCTACCTGCTCATGGTAAGTAGTAACCTACTCTCGCTACTGTAGGTTCATCATAGATGTCAATAGTTCTATACTGATTCCTGTTTGCCTGTGCTGAGTTCAAAGTTCAAACTCTCAACCTCTCTCTTCTCTCTCGTCTTAATCTAGCTGGCCTATGCCTGTGTGACCATGCTCCGTTGGGACTGTGCCAAGTCCCAGGGGGCCGTGGGGCTGGCTGGTGTGCTCCTGGTGGCTCTGTCTGTGGCAGCTGGCCTGGGGCTGTGCTCTCTGCTGGGCCTGTCCTTTAACGCTGCCACCACACAGGTTCTTCCCTTCCTGGCTCTGGGGATCGGTGTGGATGACATGTTCCTTCTGGCCCACTCCTTCACTGAGACTGGCATCAACATCCCCTTTAAGGTAAGCTAGATACCTCCCCTCCCCATGCCCCCTAGTTCAATCACCTGTTGACCCACTGTAATCTTGTCCCAAAAGAGAGACACCCTATTCACTATATAGTGTACTACTTTTGACCAGCCAGGGCTCTGGTCAAATGTAGTGCGGTATATAGGGAATAGGGTGCATTCTGTGATGCATGCTTAGTTATGTTAGTTAGAACAACAACAGTTACTTATATTCTCTGGCTTGTCTGGTATGAACTGTTGGCTGTGTTTTGTCCCTGCAGGAGAGAACAGGGGACTGCCTGAGGAGGACTGGCACCAGCGTGGCGCTCACCTCCATCAACAACATGATCGCCTTCTTCATGGCAGCCCTGGTCCCCATCCCAGCACTGCGCGCCTTCTCTCTGCAGGTACTAGACTGTGCTGTATGCCCCACTGTGTTTACACTGCCTAGCTCTGCCATGGAACCAGTAGTGCCAGGCACACACACCAAGGGAAACACACACACACCAAGAAAAGTGGGCCGCAGGCCTCTGCCACAAAGAGAAAGAAAAACTTTTCAGAAGTGACATTTATTCAGAGGGGGATCTTTGTTCTTTTCTCTTCCTCTTTTTATTGCTCACTGCACCTACAGTGCCAGGACAGCCCCCCCCCCCCCCCCCTCTCTCATGTGGGGAGGGTAGGGAAATAATCAGAGGAGGAGTGGATCAGTATATCACTGGGCCGTCAGCCTCTAGCTCTGTGATCTTCCCGCCTCCCCCTGGGTGGTCCTTGGTTCCTTGAAACCATACCGACTATAATGTCACCCCCAGGGCGGTAGAGTAGGGAGGTAGGAGGGGTCCTGCACAGACTCGCAGAGAGAGCAGCAGCAGCCTTTTCCTTTACCTCAGTTCCCTGGCTTGTTGACTATTTTCGCTGGTGATTTAGGGAGCACTTTTTTTTCTTTCTGGGACTGAATCCGAGGCACTAAAACAGCAAGGGAGCTTGAATGTAAAGCCCTTTTTTTGTGGAGCTCAAGCGGCAGCTGTGGAGTCGGGTGGCGGCGTGGAGCGATGTCATGAACAGGGTTGGCCCCTCTCCTAAACAGTATTTCTCTCTCTCCTTTATTTCTCCCCCTCCTTCCCCCTCTCTTTCTATCTCTCTCCCTAGGCGGCCATTATTGTGGTGTTCAACTTCGCCATGGTGCTTCTTATCTTCCCGGCCATCCTGAGTTTGGACCTGCACCGTCGGGAGGTCAAACGTCTGGACATCCTGTGTTGTTTCTACAGCCCCTGCTCCTCCCGGGTCATCCAGATCCAACCCCAGGAGTTCTCCGATGCCAACGACAACACCACCCATAGCCACGCGCCTGGCGCCCAGACTACAACGACCTACACAGGCTCCACCATCACCACTAGCACCCAGATCACCACCACCGTCCAGGCCTTCACCCAGTGTGATGCTGCGGGCCAGCACATAGTCACCATCCTGCCCCCCACCTCCCAGATCTCCACCAGCCCTCCATCTGTGGTGGTGGCCACCTCCCCCGCTCCCCCTTCCCCCACCGACCCCTACGGCTCCCAGCTCTTCACCCCCTCCAGCTCCACCCGGGACCTCCTGGCCCAGATGGACGAGTCCAAGGAGGCCAGGGAGTGTGTTCCTCTCCCCTTCTTTCGCTGGAACCTGTCAAGCTTTGCCCGGGACAAGTACGCTCCTCTCCTCCTAAAGCCAGAGAGCAAGGTGGTGGTCGTGGTCCTCTTCGTGACTCTGCTGGGGCTCAGCTTGTACGGAACCACCATGGTTCATGACGGACTCTACCTGACCGACATTGTGCCCCGCGACACCAAGGAGTACGACTTCATCAACGCCCAGTTCAAGTACTTCTCTTTCTACAACATGTACCTGGTGACCATGGACGGCTTTGACTACGCCCGCTCCCAGCGTCTCCTCATCCAGCTGCACAACTCTTTCACCTCGGTCAAGTACGTGGTGAGGGACAGCGACCAGCAGCTACCCCGGATGTGGCTGCACTATTTTCAGGACTGGCTAAGAGGTAAATACAGGTTGCCTAAAGGAGATCTTGTTTTATTTCATAGTGATTCTGTTATTAGGCCTAGTCAGTCAGTGTGTTTGAAAAGGAGCTCTGTTTGTGGATTCTTCCCCTGGCGGTATAGCGTTTTAGTGATGTCAGGGTCTTTAGAGGGAGAGGTTGGTTTTTGATGTTTACCTTCAGTGTAAGGACGAGGGTGGAGGTTGGGGGGTGAATAGGAGGTGAGAGAAAGCCTGCGGCGGTGAAAGTTCACCCCCATCCAGCAGGGCTGGAGGCTAGATGATGTAGAAGAAAGGCCAGAGGTTATGTCCCTCACCTTTTGGCCTCTTCCCTCTGGCTAAAATATATTGGAGGTCCTAGACTAGTCATGAGGAAGTATTAAGCTATGAGGCGAATCGAGGCTGGGCCGCGGGTAACCAGGCTCGGCTATCCAAAACATGAGAAACAGAACTCTTCAATCGATTGAGAACTGGAGTGACATAAAAGCCTCTCTCTCTCTCTCCACTCCTCCCTCCATGCTATTTCCTTTCTAGTCAGGTTCTCCCTGTAATTAGAGAAAGGCTGTCGAAACTGTTTTTTAACTGCCGCCAGACTTTGTCATTTAGAAAACACGAAAGGCTTTGCTGGTTAGTTTATTCAGCCCACAGACATATTAGGAACAGAGATGCGTGTTTTTGGATGTGTTTGTGTGTGGTTTTGTAGGAGGTTAATGTTCAGAACACTCTGTAAAACGTCTTATTTTACTTAGATGACTCATTCTAAACGTACCATCGTGTTTTCACTACTCTAAAGTATAACTCCTGGCATAGTGCTCCAAACATCTCAGCCTATGTTGTGGCCCTGTCAGCTGTATAATATAATAAACATGAGAATGTGGTGGTGGATCAGATCGGTCTAACTCTGTGCTCTCCTGTGTTCTCTCCCCTCTAGGACTGCAGGCTGCCTTCGATGCAGACTGGGAGGCAGGCAGGATCACCTGGGATAACTACCGTAATGGCACTGAGGACGGTGTTCTGGCCTACAAGCTGCTCATCCAGACCGGCTCCAAGAAGGACCCCTTCAACTACAACCAGGTGTGTATTGTCACAGTACCATGCTCCTACTGCCTTCGATAGAACTCTGTTCCCCAGGTCTCCCTTAGGAAAAAGGTCTTCTGACCTCAATGGGACTTCCTGGTTAAGTAAAGTTTAAATGTAGCTTGAATATATTTGATGGTATAGTCCCAGTCAGGCTACTGAGAATGCTAACCCCAGTCCCTCTCTAAATGTCTAAAAGCTGACTTCGCGTCGTCTGGTGGATGAGGACGGTCTAATTCACCCAGACGTCTTCTATATCTACCTGACTGTGTGGGTGAGCAACGACCCCCTGGGCTATGCTGCCTCTCAGGGTAACTTCTACCCTCACCCCCGTGAGTGGATCCACGACAAGTACGATACCACCGGAGAGAACCTGCGCAGTAAGTCTCCCACTTGGCCTCTCTTTAAATTCACATGGAAATGCACCATTTTTAATGAAGTTTCTACCATGAGCCAAGGTCATATGGTCTAACCTCTCGTGGTGTATTGCAGTCCCTGCCGCAGAGCCCCTGGAGTTTGCCCAGTTCCCCTTCTACCTGAACGGCCTGAGGCAGGCATCCGACTTCATTGAGGGTATTGAGAGTGTGCGCACCATCTGCGAGGAGTTCACCCGTAAAGGCGTGCTCAACTACCCCAACGGGTACCCCTTCCTGTTCTGGGAGCAGTACATCGGCCTGCGACACTGGTTCCTTCTGGCGGTCAGCGTGGTGCTAGCCTGCACCTTCCTGGTCTGTGCCATCCTCCTGCTCAACCCCTGGACCGCTGGCATCATTGTAAGTCCCCTCAGCTCAGCCCCCCTCTCCTTCTCTTTCTCCTTCTCCTCTTTCTCCTCCTACTCCTCCTCCTCCCAGGCCTCCCTCCCTCAGCACAGCTCAATAACCCTGCCACAGAGGGAGCTGAGGCCCCATCTCTGGGGAGGGCCCTTGGCGTGTTGGCCAGAGGGTGCTGCTCACACCCCCCAGGCCTTTGTCATTCTAATCTGTTCTGGCTGGGTTTAGAAAAGGAAATGCAAAGGAGCTCTCCTGAAGACTTTACCTCCAGCTCCCTTTGTCAAAAATTGGGGACAGGACGGATCTGCCCAGTCGCGACCTTGGCCTGCTAAACCCATCCATCAGGCCTGGGAGGGAGACGGCCTGTCAACTCAGCGGCTGGGAAACATTTCACAAAGCCTGGTGGTGAGGGGAGGGTCCCTGGGCCGCCCGCCTGGTCAGACCGCACTGAAGGGTGACTCTCGTGACCGACCATTGGGGCTGTAGTGGCACAATTCAGTCAGTGTGGCACAAGTTTCAGTTGGAATTGGAATGAATTTAACTTCTCTATTTAAGTAGTCAGTCCTACTGGAAGACAGACTGCACAATCTTCAGAGAGATTGAGAGAGGAGAGAGAGAGAGAGAGAGAGAGAGAGAGAGAGAGAGAGAGAGAGAGAGAGGGGGAGGGAGGGAGGGAAGGAGGGGGGAAAGGTCCTTTCAGGCCTACATGTGCACAGTCACATTGTCTCTCTTTAAGCTGGAGCCTCTATAGTTTCACTGCTTATATGTGGCCGTGCAATAAAACAGAGTTTTATCATTTCCAATTTAACCGTGACCAAATTGGGACCCCTACCAACATCAAAGGTTCACGAGGCTAAGAATTCAAAGTCCTTTCTCTCTATCTTGTTAAAAAATAGGGGAATATAACCCCGAGAGGGAGCAGCCCGGGAGGGTGAGGAAGAGGGCTAGGGAGAGTGGGACTAGGGCCTGAGTGTAATTCGATGTCATGCAGATGACAGTGAGATCCTCCCAAATGTCGGGTCAAATATTCTGTTGTGTAAGACTTAACTCTTACCTAATAGAATCAGGTTGTGAATCAGGTTGTGGGTGCAAGACATGCTGTGAAAATGATCTCTAACAATTATACCTACTCTTTAATGGATGTGTTTCATTGTGACTCCAGAGTTTGAGGCAGTGTCTAACCAACCCGTGTTCCTCTCCTCAGGTCTTCATCCTGGCCATGATGACGGTGGAGCTCTTCGGTATCATGGGCCTGATCGGCATCAAACTCAGTGCCATCCCAGTGGTCATCCTTATCGCCTCTGTAGGCATCGGCGTCGAATTCACCGTCCATATCGCACTGGTAAGCATTTCGCTGCACCTGTGATAACATCTGCAAATGTGTGTATGTGACCAATAAACATTGATTTGATTTGATTTGATTTTGGTACGGACTTTTCCTCCCTCACTCTATGGACAAACTAGGAGAAAGTCAATGAAGATAAGAAATAGAGATACACTACTACCATGGATGGAATGATGATGTCGCCACGAGCCACTACTTTTTCCCCATGAGTCTGTTCTGGACAGCCTGACCCTAACCCTCTGCCTCTGTCCTCTCTCTTGTCCCCAGGCCTTTCTGACGGCCGTAGGGAATAGGAACAGGCGTTCTGCGGTGGCCCTGGAGCACATGTTTGCCCCTGTGATTGACGGGGCCATCTCTACTTTGCTGGGGGTCCTAATGCTGGCTGGCTCCGAGTTTGACTTCATCCTGAGGTGAGTGTGAAAGGCTCCAATTCCTCCTGGGCAGATTCCCTCCAGTACTCCATATGTCGCCTTACGGAGGAAGTGCTAGTGTTGTGTTTATGCTACTGAAGGGGGCGGATGCATGGAGACAGTTGTCTGTTTCCCTCTGGGGGAGGGAGCCAGGGTGGGTGGTGGGCCACAGCAGTGCATGCAGGTGGGAATGCGCTCCCCCCCACCTGGCACTGTCTGTCAGTCCTTCGTGCTGCTGCCTGCAGGCCTCGCTCACCGCCCAGCGGCCTAGTGGCCCCACCCTCACAGGAACAACAAATGGAGAAAACATCAAGGGTGTGGAACAGCTGCTCATAAACATGGACATGTTCTACTACCCACTGAGGGGTGGTGACTCGCACACACCACACATATGAGCACAGACACACACACACACACAAACATGAGCGCAAACACACACACATACCATTCTCATAAGGAATCTGTAAACTTTCCAATCATCCGGCTGAAAACATTTCTGCCCAAATAGGGCACCACAATAAAAAAAGTCTGGGTTTGAGCTGGTCAGTGGTACCCCTACCAGTAGTCACCACCACCACCTCCAACCACCCCCCCACCACCACCCTCACCCCCAACCAAGGCTTCTGGCTTCTGTTGGAGGGTTCTTTTTCACTGCTAAAATGCTTCAGTGGAAAAAAGCAAATAGCAATGTTTTTCAGCTGAATCTGGCCTCAGCTGGAACCAAACCACAGCCTTGAGAGCAGCCTCAAACAGGCCCATGACATAAAAATTGCTTACTGAGAAAGCAGGGCAGCACATTGAAAATATAAATACGTTCAGGGTGGCTTTTTGGCAGAAACGCTCCAAGCATTCCCATTCTGTTTTTGTCAAGCGACATGGAGGAACTGGAAAGGATCATTTTTCCACCAAGAAGGGAGAGAAGGAAAAAAAAGAGGAGAGGAGGAAGGACAAGAACAACAGGGTGGGAATAGAGAGTTGTTAGGAGGAGGAGGGTAAGTGGTTCTAGGAGAGTGGTGGAGCTTGGGAGGTTGGTTGGAGAGCTAACTGTGTGCATTGTGGCGGTGGGCTAGCAGGCAGCAAGAGGAGGGCATTCACACTAGGAGGTCCTGTTTAGATGTAGCAGAGCAGAGCCGTCCCTCTCACTGGGGAGTAGCATAAATACGTTGTTGTAAACATCTCCTGGCGGTGGTACGCTGAATAAATAGGCCAGCAAGCTCAGCTGCCCCTATCCAAAGAAGCCACCCCTTCCAACCCCTGACTCCAAATGGAAAAGATTACAGTTTCTATAAACAACAGAATTCCTAACACTGTCTTCTTTGGAGGGAACGTGGATAGTTAAGGGTCTCTTTTTTAACCCTTAAATAAATCAAGCTCCACTTTCGGAATGTTGACATTGTAAAATAAACACGTGCCTTTTTCCCTTGACTTTTCACGGACGCAGGATAGTCATAGTGAGTGGCTGTATCTAACGAGTTGAACGGTAACTAGAGGTGAACACTGATGGTGGTTCCTGTTTCATCTGCTTTTCTGCTCTTCCTTATGGCATGTGTGTCTTCATTTCAAACTACTTTCAAGGGCATAAGAAGTGACCAGTCACATTTGGGCCTCTTTTTGAAGTGAGGCACGGTCATGGCTGAGAAGACTGAACTGAAATGTTTGGTGAAGTATTTTGTCATAGCAAGTTAAGTTGACTTCCCAGAGTAAAACGGAGCGGACTCCATTGGCCTTGTTGCAGAGACAGACACAGGGAGAGTGGAAGAGTAAATGGGAAGGCACAAGGGAAGGTGCACATGAGGTTGCTGAGAACTTAAAAGTGACCTTCCCTTCTGAGGTGTGACACCAACAAAGCCGGAGGGGTAGATTCAGGTGGGGATGAATGAAAGTTCCAGAATGCTATTATCCTTGTTCTTGTTTTTCATGATCCACTCTATTTTTCTTACTTAAGTCTGGACCGCAGTTAAAAGAGCCGAGCCCTCTGTTTTCTGTTAGCGTTTAAGTGGAGTCCTCTCTAATTTTCTCATACACTCTTTCTTGTGGCAACCGCAACCCTTCCTCAGAGCACAGAGAGGCTCACAGAGAGCCAGGCAACCTCACAGCTCTGTGGCCCATTACAGAGCACCCTTCACCACGCAATCATTTAGGGCAGAGCTAGGAACCACAACAACTCCATACAACTCCAAGAGAGACAAAGAGAAGGCTCTTAACAGTACTACGAGCATCAAAGGATGTTTTTGTTGGAGCATGTTGAGAGTCTGATTTACCCCCTGCCCTTAACACACAAACACACATTTTCTTCCAGAGCAGCTTCCCATCCACTCCGGTTCCCTTCAGATACTAGACAGAGCATACAGTTCCCTCTCTGTTCTCACCACGAAGGGACACTGACTGTATATACACTACATGTATCTCTACTACCAATTGTGGCCCACTCCACACACTGACCAACAGTAGTAGTGTTCAATATAAAACACGATAGTAGTAGTAGTAGTAGCGCTGAGTGAGACTCATCCACCCAACAGGCCTTTGTTTATCTCTCTCATGTAGTGTCTGTGAGGTGTGAGGTGATGTGGCTGACATAGGCAGGCAGGAAGAGCAGGCAGGAAGAGCAGGCAGGCTCCACTGGCCAGCCCAGTATAAACACAGAGGTGCCTTGCCCTCGCCACGGTGAAATTGGAGCTCATTGACTTCAGATATTAAGTTGTTGAAGGGAAAATTACATTAGCGGCAGCAGCGGCTCGGAGGCCAGAAGAGGGACACTTCTTCTCCCCAGCCAGCAGTGAGACAGGGAGGGGAGGGAGGGCCCTGGCGTTTCTGACGTGTAGGATCTGCTGGCTAATGTAAACACATATTTTCAGGAAGTGGCAGTGCTGTGGTGATAGATGAGGGCTCCCAGGCGGAGAAGATGGAGCCCAGGAATTTTCTTCCAACTTGTCAAGTTGCCAGTAGTAGAGAGGGACGGACAGAGGGAGAGAGGAAATGCAGGGGAAGGGAGGGAAAGAGAAGGAAATGGGGCCAAACATAGGGCTTGAGAGAGGGTGGTCTGATTCTACCCCCCCAGCTCTGCAGTGTCCTCCCTTCCACTGTGTCCTTGTGTCGCCTGTTTACTAATGTGGCTGAGTGCTGGTGGCTCCGCTTATTCCCATTCAGAAGGAGCCTTGGTGACTAAATGTTCTCTCTGTGTTGGTTGTGTTCCAGGTACTTCTTTGCGGTGCTGGCTATCCTGACCGTGCTGGGGATCCTGAATGGACTGGTGCTGCTACCCGTGCTGCTCTCCCTCATGGGCCCACCCCCGGAGGTCACCCCGTCCGACAACGGCAGCTGCCTGTCGCCGGAGCCCCTCTCCCCTCCCATGACCCACCACGGCTACTACGCGGGACACGGCCCACTCAGCCCGCGACAACAGGCCTTCTCAGAGTCCTCCGAGTCAGAGTGCTACTCTGAGACGACTACCACGTCAGGGATAGGGGAGGAGTACAAGTACGGTGACCGCAGTCCTTACATCACCCCTCCTACCTCCCACATACTGCTGGAGGCCAGCAAGAACCCCAGCTTCCCCAAGCTCACGGTATGAAAGCACCCCAGTATTAGTTGCTACTTCATACATAATACAGCCCAAATACAGTATGATGTGCAGTACATTATTATTAACAATGAATATCATGATTGTAATCATGTCTGTTATTGTTCTGCTCTTCCAGGTGGTGAAACCGTTCCAAGGGAACCAATCTGTAACTGCTCAGAAAGAACTCTTAAATGAATCTTCTCCGAATGCGGTTAACTCGGTCAGCTCTCAACTCAAGCAGTGGGATAACAAATATGATTACAATTCTGACCAGGGACCCAGGAGGCAACATTTACCCAGTGACAGGACCCAAGGTCCTGGGAGGACTAATCACTGTGGTCCCAGGTCTCAGACACATAAAGGGCCTCATCAGAACAGGACTAAGATGCCGGCCTATAATGGCGGTACCGTGCCCAGTAGTTCTGTTACTACCATGGTTACGGCCACGGCCTCGGTGACTGTGGCGGTGCACCCCAGCGTACCGGGGGCCTACCAGGGTTACATGCATGAGGGCTACGAGGACAGTGAATCAGACTGTTTTGAGGACACTAAGAGGACTTCACAATCTTGTGGGAAAGCTCCCCAATCTTCCAAGCGTGAATCCTTGGAGCTTCAAGACCTGGAATCTGTACAGAACCACTATCAGGCAAACCAGGCACAAGGTGAGTCTAACACTGAAACTTAAACACACTTTTACAGACTTTGACTTTTCATTTTATGGTAGATCAACATTAGACTATATTAGAATATTTTCACATTAACATTCTGTACATAGGCTGTCTGTGAATATGTCTGTGTGTGCAGCTATGACTGGTGTTCAACAATGGTTCTCACAGTTTTCTTTCTTCCTTGCTCTTGTGTTCCAGGTGGCCCATGGATCCAGGCAGCCAAAGATTGCTAGACACCCTGCTACCCCACCCTGCCCCTATGTCTGGAATCCTTCTCTGGCTGCCTCCGATACCCAGCCCGTTCTCTTTGATCTGTACATAGACCTCACACAGACAAGAGGATTTATTTGTAAAGATATTAAAAAAAGGTCTTGTTTTAAGAATATATAAATATATGAGTATATATTTTAATACTAAAAAGAGGGAAACAACTATTTAAAAGAGTACTGTATAACTTGGCTATTCTCTTGTGTAGAGTCAGATATATAAGATGATTGGGGGGGGGGGGGGTCCTCCCTTTGTATAGATTTAGAAGATGCTATATGTAAAACAGTTCAGAGTCAGGGGTTATTAAGATATTAGGTTGTTGAAAATACAAGGCCAGTGTTTGTTTTTTTGCTGCTACACTTAAAAAAAATTGAAATAATTTGCAGTACCCCCCTCCCCCCGATCTAAGTTGAGAATTAACTTGAGATATTCTAGATGTTCTTACACTGAGAGTGGAGGGTGCCTTATTGATTAAGCTCCGTAACACACACACACACACACACACACACACACACACACACACACACACACACACACACACACACACACACACACACACACACACACACACACACACACACACACACACACACACACACACACACACACACACACACACACACACTAGCTATGATCTATTCAGATGATCCATTGTTGGTCATTGATTGCACTGTACAAATACAAACAAGCTCAGTAAATCTTTTCTTCCTCTTCTACCAATAACAACCATTGTGCCTTCACAACACCTACCCTCTTGGAATTCATAAGCACAGTATATATATTCAAAGTTGGATGTAAATATGATATTTGTCCTGTTTGTTTGAGAGCATAATTTCATACCTTTTTTTTCATGTTAAGAATCCCCTGATATGTACAAGACGTGTTTTCATTTACTGGTGTGATATGATGCAAATACTATTAGCAAAACAATAGCATATTCTCCTTTGGTTTCTTCCATAATACACAGGCTGCTCATCCAGAATAAAGCCCGTGTTCAGACAGTAAATTAATATATTACCATGTATTGGTCCATTTCAATCACCTGTAGCTCTGTATGTCTGTATGCAGTCAGCAACTTGACTTGGTGTCACTTTGGGTTGAAGTTTCTTGAGCGTCGTTCATTGTGTCCCAGCTCACTGGCATGTTGCATTATGATCGTTGTCTCGTTGTTATTTTGCAGTCTACATGTTTTATTACTTGAAGGAGCTATGAGAAGAGTTTTTTTTCTTTCCTGGGGTTATCTAAGCTGTACATTGGGTAAGGCTAACTTTGTCATCCCCCCCCTCGTCCTCCAACTCAACTGGGGTCTAAGGGGTAATATTTGACTAATGCTGGTTGTTTACCCAATTTTATTCTGAAAGGGAATTTATATCAAATGCAAAGGGAGGTTTTTGTTTTCTCTTAAATGTTTTGGCTGCTTTAGGTTTGTGGTAGACATTATTTCAACCCTGTGCAATTGTTGACTAGGTAGTGCATTTTGTGCAGAGAACTACTCCAAGAACCACTTACTGTCTCTCTCTCTCTCTCTCTCTCTCTCTCTCTCTCTCTCTCTCTCTCTCTCTCTCTCTCTCTCTCTCTCTCTCGCTCTCTCACGTCGTTGTAGCTCACATGCAAGCCAGCATTTCTGTGATTTAGTTTTTGTTTAATTTGTACGTTTGTATTATGGACAAAGTTCAGTCGTTCAGTATTGGTCACATCACTGCCAATTTAAATGCAGGGAAATGTAATAGATTTAGGTGGCAGCTTGGGTTTCTTTGGTACATAGAGTTATGAAAGAAAAATAAAGTAGCTACTGTGCATTCTGGAAGTAAACAACAAAATAATAAGAGAACAACCTACATTCATTCACTGCTTCAATACAGAAATACCTGAGTGTGTAAGTTATATGAGTGGGAGGGTGGGGGTTCGTTCAAATGTGTGTCATGCCATATAAATTATTTATATAAAATTTTATTTTTGTAGTTTGTACAGATGTTAGTCACTAGACTGAAGTTCTATTTTTAAAGAGTAAATATATATTATATATAATTATATCTATTGTTACAGATTTGTTTTTTGTTGTTTTTGTTTGTTTGGTTGCTATTATTTTTGTGAGGGGTGGGAGAGCGGGGGAGGGGGGGTGGGGGGAGTGGGAGGGAGTTGTACACAATGAGTAGGGGGGGTTTCAGACAGACCCTGTTTTGTTTTTGTTTTTTGGAGAGAAGGGTACACTTGGAAAATGAAGGAGAGGTGTGGCAGACACTGTCCACCATGTTACGTTTCCTTACCTTTCCTTCTTCATTTAATGATTTGAAGTTGTACTCTTTTTGTCGATGTCTAAAACACTGTGACTTCCGAAAACTATGCTCAAGAAAACCCTTGTGTGACCATTATTTTCCCTCACCTTCTATACGAATTTAACTAACAAAATAAATTCAAATGAAAAAAAATCATGTCTGTTTCAATGTGTCTTTTCTCAGTCAACTTAGTCTGTTATGGTTTTTCTGTTAGCTTCTATTAGCAAAGTCAACAACTTAATGCCTCCCTAGGTCATCTTACAATTCTTAGACTTCCTGCTTCATTGTTACGACTTCAACACCACTGTCTCCCACAGGCCCACCTGTGTAGATGAAAGCTCTATGCTGTAAATTCCTGTACTTCCCACAACATCTCAGTTGTCAGCTACCTTGGGCTTGTCTGAATCTGATATGTCTGGGACTTCTGAAGTTACTGTCGTGCCCCTAGAGCCTTGGGAGAGGGAAGGTGGGTGAGAGGAAGGCTCCTTCAGTATTAAGTACACCGTGCATTACCTTCCTCAACATATTATACTGTGAAAGGAGCTTCAAAATGCTAGGATTTAGTCAAAATGAAGCATACAATAAGCACTATTTTACTCCAGAGAAAAGTCCAAAATTCTTACAACGTCTACGTAAAAGCACATGTATTACCAATACGTTACAGTCATCATTTCAGATAGAGGAATCAATGTGAAAGTGGTTATTCAAAGAGAGTTTATTGTCTACTTTCTATTTCCCATAATAATTTCTATGTAAAAAAGTAGTTGAAAAAGTAGCCGTCACTATTTACAGCTGCACAGAGGTGCTGGCGACCATGAAGTGGGAGAAGATGTTGCTTTCTGACCTCTATTGGTCAGCGTAGTGTTTGCTGAACTCCGTGGAGTGCTTAGGACTGTGCGACTGCACCGCACCATCTGGTTAACCTCAAATTGTGGTTTACAATTCTCCTCCAAACAGTGTCCAGACAGTCTGAAACCTACAGGGCTCTTCTGTCGCCAACCCAAGATTCACTCTCTCTCACCCTCACAAATGTAGTTTAATTGAGACAATGCTTACAATATGCATGGCTGGATGCATTTAGAAGGAAGCTGTAACACTCCATACTAGGGGATAAAAGCAAAACGTCCAGTTTTCGATGGCATTGGTTCAGTCAAGTTAATTTAGATATGTTTTTCCAAACAACTAGAAAGCCACGTTTTTTGGGGGGGGGGGTGATGGCACTGGAGGTCTAAGGGACACGTTTCACAGCCCACAGAGTTTGGTCCTGACATAGTTTTAACTGCTTCTTCCTGTGGACCTCCGTGACGTAATGTATGGTTTCAACAGTAAGCATCAGGCTGATGGTGGGAGATGATATGGCACTGCTCATTCATGCCTGCTCCCTGCCTGGCACAGCTCTGACTGCATAGGCACTGAAGCCAAGAATCAGACTGAGTGGCACTTTGGGCAGCAGCAAAATCATGGGGGAGCTCTATTCTGTGAACAGTTCTCTCTCTTTATCCCTCCCGCTTCTATGAACTTTATCAAGACAGATTAGTGTTGAAGTTTGAAAAGGGGGTGGAAGGGAAGGATAGCGTGGGGGAGAAGCATGTGTGTGTGTGTGTGTGTGGGGGGAGAGGGGGAGTGAAGCTGTGCGTATGTGTGTCCATTAGGTGGGGAAGTGTGGAGGCAGGGGACAGCAGCTGGCACTAGCTGAAAGACCTTATCCCCCTTAAATAGCCAGCAATATGTGGGTGAGATAACAGCTGACATCTTTAACAACAGATAACTAGATCTTGAAGGCAAAAATCAGGACCAACCAGTCTCTGTACAGAATTGGCTGAGGAGAAAAAACATACGGGGAACAAAAGAGCTAACATGATCTGCTTGTGCATCTTGGGTGGCCTGAGGATGAGCGGCCATTGTTGTTAGAATTCAATAGGGCTGATTAGTAAGAAGTGTGTGTGTGTGTGTGTGTGTGTGTGTCTATATGCACTGGAATACTTGCTTGAGTGTGTGAGGGGGTTCTGTGTTTGCAAATTTGCAGCAACAGTGGAAAAAGTTAGGATGAATAGAATGACCAATGAAAAAAGGAAAAAATGTACTAGTTGAAACACATCTCCCAAATCTCATTCCTTCTGGGAAGTCTTCAATTGGATTAATACCCCTAAAGCATTGTGAAACATTTTTAACAGAGTGAATAACATTGCTTTAAAGAGGTACAACTCAAATTACTAATGCTATAGTATTCACTGGCAATCACTATCTTCAATAGAGTATGCCACACATTTTATTACTAACTTAATAGTAGTGGCAAATTAGCACAATATAAAACTTGATGCAATTTGCATTGTGTTTGTGCAGGCAGGCACCTATGGAATGTTGCTCCTATAGAATGTTCCTCCATTTTGTTTCTTCTAATCAGTCATCTGACTACACTCCATCACGCAGAGATCAATATTTACAAAATGTACGTCAAGCTAACAAATGTGTTTGCAATTTATACATTCTCTCTGACTGGAGGAACAATATGAATTTCCAGGCCGGCCCCTGCAGTGTAAACATGTTTTAAATAAACAGGAACCAACGTAATGCCCTTTTAATTGATTCATTCTGGCCCGCCATGTTTACAGAAGGGCCTAAATATGAGCTCGTAATGCAAACCTAGTGTTTAGAAGTGGTTTGTTTGGTTAAAACAATAACAATTTGAATGCCAGCCACATCGGGGTTGATTGCATTGTGTTTCCATGGCTGGGGCTGCGTTTTGGGATGACAGACTAGCGAATCCCTGCTGGCTACTCTTTTACAAATTACACACCACATCTCAGTGTGACTGTGAAATAACATAAGACTGGGTTCTAAATTCTAAATTGGAATGAATAATCATAAGGTGGCATAGCATTGTACAGTGATCTGGAGAGGGAGAGAAGCAGAAGATTATAATTAAACACATGCAAGTGGCAGTAAAAGCTAATGAATAGTGCAGACTGGCAGGCATTTAACGTGGCCGGCTCAACATGGCGTATAGCTGTGGGAGCTGCACCATATGTCCCTCGCTCTGCGCAAACATCTCAGTTCTGTCCATAAAAAAAGATGCTTGAAACCAATGCTAACAGCACACTGATATGTTTCTGCACTAGCTATTTATGTTCCTTTTTATGTTCTCCCTAGGCTAACATACCTCTCTTTCTCTGTTCTGAATCCCAAGCGAATAGAATAGGATGTGTTATTAGCCAAAACAGCATATGTTATATCTTTATCCTAACGATGATTTCTATAGTCTAAAAACTACCTTGACTAATCATTTTGAGGAATGCATCCCAAATGCCACCCTATTCCCTGTATAGTGCACCACTTTTGACCAGACTCCTATGGGCACTGGTCGAAAGTAGTGCACTAAATAGGGAATCGGGTGCCATTTTGGTTTCAGGCCAGAGCTTTGGCCTGTTCTGTTCTATTCCAAACCAGAAGTCTGTCTGCTCTCAGCTCTACACTGAAGACCGACACAGGGTGGAGTATCAAATCAAAGTTTATTGGTTGCATACACAGATTTGCAGATGTTATCGCACGTGGAGTGAAATGCTTGTGTTTCTAGCTGCAATAGTGCAGTAATAATACCCAGCAATACAAAACAATAGCACACAATCCAAAAAGCGAAAAGAAAGAAATTAATAAACATCAGAACGAGCAATGTCAGCGTCTGGAGTATATATGTACTGTATAATGCATAAAATGGTGTGTATAGATAGTATGGTCAGTATATGAATAGAAAAGGTGTGTACAGCAGTAGTTACCATATATAGGATGTGCTTTGACTAGAAAACAGTATGTAAACATTATTAAAATGAAGTGTTCAATGACTATGTATATAGAGCAAAGCAGTCTCCAATGTGCAGGGCAGAGTACTGGGTGGTAGCTGGCTAGAACAGTGATTAAGGTTCAGGGCAGAGTACTGGGTGGTAGTTGGCTAGAACAGTGATTAAGGTTCAGGGCAGAGTACTGGGTGGTAGCTGGCTAGAACAGTGATTAAGGTTCAGGGCAGAGTACTGGGTGGTAGCTGGCTAGAACAGTGATTAAGGTTCAGGGCAGAGTACTGGGTGGTAGCTGGCTAGAACAGTGATTAAGGTTCAGGGCAGAGTACTGGGTGGTAGCTGGCTAGAACAGTGATTAAGGTTCAGGGCAGAGTACTGGGTGGTAGCTGGCTAGAACAGTGATTAAGGTTCAGGGCAGAGTACTGGGTGGTAGCTGGCTAGAACAGTGATTAAGGTTCAGGGCAGGGTACTGGGTGGTAGCTGGCTAGAACAGTGATTAAGGTTCAGGGCAGGGTACTGGGTGGTAGCTGGCTAGAACAGTGATTAAGGTTCAGGGCAGGGTACTGGGTGGTAGCTGGCTAGAACAGTGATTAAGGTTCAGGGCAGGGTACTGGGCGGCTAGTGGTGACTATTTAACTGTCTGATGGCCTGGAGACAGAATCTGTTTATCAGGTCTCTCGGTCCCATCTTTGATGCACCTGTACAGTCTCCTACTTCTAGATGGCAGCGGGGTGAACAGACAGTGGCTCAGGTGGCTGAGGTCCTTGATGATCGTCTTGGCCTTCCTGCGATACCAGGTGCTGTAGATGTCCTGGAGGGCAGGCAGTGTGCCTGATGATGTATTGGGCTGACCGTACCACCCTCTTCAATGAGACTGAGGACCAATAGGGAAATTGAGAAAGACAGAGTGGCCCTACGGACTACTTACCACATGTAGAAAGGAGGGAAACTCAGCTCAAGCATAACAGCAGCTCCAGGAAAGGCCTCTGGAAAAAGACTGTTCAAGTGGGGACCTACACTTCTAACTCTAATACTGAGTAGAGCACTGAAGGTCATCAAAGCTACAAGTCTTACAACTGTAGTTATTAGATTAGTTCACGTTATATGACTGTTATACTTAACTCTGCACTATAGTGCATAGGAAATCATGTTGGAAGCTGTAAACATAATTTCTAAAGGCTGACACTGTTTTAGGTCTTAAGGTGCTAAGCACAATTAACTGTTTTCAGCTACAGTGTAATGGTTTGACTTGGAGGTTGATGAGTACGCCATGCTAGAGGAGGCTACAAATCCTTAACCAAATGGCTTTCATCACCTAAATCCATCAGTGGTGGGGAGTAGGTTGAGCTCTTCTAGGAGCCCAGCCTACCTAGCCCCAACCCCAGTTCACCCAGCTCCAGCCCAGATTGCATGCTGCCTGTCCCAGAGTTGACTCACTGGGTGCCCAAAAGGGCCTTATCACATGAAACATGGGGTCTAGGCCAATGGCCTGTTCACAAAGACACATAAACTCAGCCAAAAAATAAATGTTCCTTTTGCCCGTCTTTCAAAGATAATTCGTAAAAATCCAAATAACTTCACGATCTTCATTGTAAAGGGTTTAAACACGGTTTCCCATGCTTGTTCAATGAACCATAAACAATTAATGCACCTGTGGAACGGTCGTTAAGACACTAACAGGTGGCTGAAGTCCTTGAATGGCAATTAAGGTCACAGTTATGAAAACTTAGGACACTAAAGAGGCCTTTCTACTGTCTCTGAAAAACACCAAAAGAAAGATGCCCAGGGTCCCTGCTCATCTACGTGAATGTGCCTTAGGCATGCTGCAAGGAGGCATGAGGACTGCAGATGTGGCCATGTCCGTACTGTGAGAAGCCTAAGAAAGCGCTACAGGGAGACAGGACGGACACCTGATCATCCTCGCATCAACACCTGCACAGGATCGGTACATCCGAAAATCACATCTGCGGGACAGGTATAAGATGGCAACAACAACTGCCCGAGTTACACCAGGAACACACAATCCCTCCATCTGTGCTCAGACTGTCCGCAATAGGCTGGACTGAGGGCTTGTAGGCCTGTTGTAAGGCAGGTCCTCACCAGACATCACCGGCAACAACGTCACCTATGGGCACAAACCCACCGTCGCTGGACCAAACAGGACTGGCAAAAAGTGCTCTTCACTGATGAGTCAGGGTTTTGTCAAACCAGGGGTGATGGTCGGATTTGCGTTTATCGTTGAAGCAATGAGCGTTACACTGAGGCCTGTACTCTGGAGTGGAATCGATTTGGAGGTAGAGGGTCCGTCATGGTCTGGGGCGGTATGTCACAGCATCATTGGACTGAGCTTGTTGTCATTGCAGGCAATCTCAAAGCTGTGTGTTACAGGGAAGACATCCTCCCTCATGTGGTACACTTCCTGCAGGCTAATTCTGACATGACCCACCAGCATGACAATGCCACCAGCCACACTGCTCGTTCTGTGCGTGATTTCCTGCAAGACAGGAATGTCAGTGTTCTGCCATGGCCAGCTAAGAGCCCGGATCTCCATTCCATTGAGCATGTCTGGTTCCTGTTGGATCGGAGGGTGAACGCTAGGGCCATTCCCCCCAGAAATGTCCGGGAACTTGCAGGTGCCTTGGTGGAAGAGTGGGCTAACATCTCACAGCAAGAACGGCAAATCTGGTGCAGTCCATGAGGAGATGCACTGCAGTACTTAACTGCAGTACTCTGGTGGCCACACCAGATACTGACTTTTGATTTTGACCCCCCTTTTGTTCAGGGACACATTATTCCATTTGTTAGTCACATGCCTGTGGAACTTGTTCAGTTTATGTCTCAGTTGTTGAATCTTATGTTCATACAAATATTTACACGTGTTAAGTTTGCTGAAAGCTAACGCAGTTGTTTATATATTTGATATTAACCATATTTAAGATTCATGGAGGGAATTCCCTTTCAAATGGGACAAGACATTTGTTTCCCTTCTGAGCATGACAACAGGAACCTTACGTAAGCCCAAAGATATAGCTGAGGGAAAGGGGAAAACTAAACAGTTGCACAGCTGAATGCATTCAACCTTAATCAAGGTCCATGTCGTCAGGGAGTAGGTGTTGTTGGAGAGTTAACAGCCTTGCTCAAGGGCATAATGGCAGCTCTTTCTTACTTACTTGTCGGCTTGGGGATTAGAACCAGCAACCTTTTGGGTTACTGGCCCACCGCTCTTAACCACCAGGCTACCTGCCACCCCATAGAGGACTAGACACTTCACATATCACTTCATTACTGTAAATAGGATCTTGAGTAAATGTGCTGCTATAATTTGTTGTGTGTAGGGAAAACATTTCTCCTGAATTAAGTATTGTAGGCCTAACTCAATGTGTGGATGACATGTGAAATCATTAGCAGTGCTTGTTGTAACTACTGGTCAAACAAATAGTATTTGGTTGCACCTGTGTGTACCAAACTGACAAAAAGATTTTAGCAGCCAGCTGGGCAAAACTACACTAAAATGGGGTGTGGTTGAGCAAATGTGGATGGATTCAGTAAGATGTGCATACAGTGCATCATTCTTGAGAACTGACAAATCAAACGAAAATTACATCTATGCATTCGGGCAAAATTCTACAAATGTGACAGGTTGGACATTGTGTAAAGAAACAGGGCATTTCAGGATAGGCCACAATTTACAAGTATATACAGATTTTCTAGCATGCAGTTCTCTTTATTTAATCCCACTGAAAGATTGTATGAGTGGCCTACTTCATAGCAGCCCCTGTATGTCTCCCCTGGTTGCAGTTAGACTGACCTCTGCTGGTTAAACTGCAGAATGCATTATGAAACTCAGCACTCATACCAAAAACAGAGCCAATATTTCGAGCCAGGCAATTACAATAAAAGAACAAAATGTTGTACAGATTTATTTTACTAAAAGTGTCAAGAGAATGTGACTAAGGTAAACAATCGTGTTAATCCAAATAAAACATGATTTAATTGCATCATAGGTAAAGACAATACATATATAGGAATTAAAACTATGCTTTCAGTCCCATGTTTGGCTTATGTATCCATAAGTGGGTCCATTAAAAGGAACAGCTTGGTGTTTAGTGCTGCAGACAGACAGGACTAATGTTGACAGACACATACACGCTAGTTCAGATAACAAACACCATAGAGACAGACAGCAGTCCTGAGAGGATTACAAGAAGAGATAATCAGAGGGAACAAGGGAAGGAGGCAGGAAGAAAAGAAAAACAAGGGCTGGCCGGCGCTCCGCCGATGGACTAACTCACTGGGTGGTTTGTCTGTTTATTTAGTCTGTGGAGGTGATGGGAACCGAGCAGCAGCCACTGCCAATTTTCTTTGCACAGAGAAAATATTCATGTGGACAGCTGGAATCCAGGGAGCAGTCAAAAATGGGGCACTGGTCAAAAGGTAGCACACTATAAAGGGAATGGAGTTCTATTTGGGATGCATCCAAACAGTCTCAGAGCCAAGAGATACAAGTCCCAGCTCACATGAAACAACGCTCCCCATTCAAATCTCAGCATCGATGAGGATTTTTTTTTTAATTTTATTTTTTTACACCCTCCAAAAATCTGAAAATAATTTGGAATTTGAAAGGAGACATAAGGGGATTTGGCAAAGTAATTAACAATTCCAAGCAGAAATGATCAGTGTTGTGAAATAGTAGATAAGAGTGAATTAAGGTCTGAATCATGAGCCTATGACCACCTTTTACAAATGAAAGATTCAACAATGTACTGCAACTGCTAGTCTCAGAAATGATTGTGAAGTAAATGCAGTAGGTTGAGGTTCTGTTAATCCACTATACAACTGAATGTGCCTTTATAAAACCAACTATACTGAACATCACTATAGAGATCAGAGTGGTTCCTGATATCACTGTATTTTGCATAACAAAAGTGAACAATATGCTACCAGACGACTGAAGCACACAGCTGAGGGTGAGCGAAACAATTCAAATACATTTTGGCAACAACACGAGATGGACATCAAGAAGCTATAGAACTTTCAACAACTTGATGTGGCTACGTGCGGTCTGTTTTCAAATAGTTTTCTAAGCGATCAAAAAGAAAAAAAGGCAGAGCTACATATCACCACATATAATAAAAACACTGCTTGTTAACCATTATTGAGACGCCGAGTTAAAAGAAAGTTAATGTGTTATACTAGGCCATTGAAAACTGTTTTGCATAGCACTTGCCTGTGAGAACGGGCAGACAAGACTGCTGGTTGGGGGAGGGTTGGTTCGGGAGAAGGGAGGGGAGTACCACCCAGTGAGATAGGGGTGGGGGTTGTGCTCATAGGAAACAGTTGTGCTGCATGCAAGGCCTCACACCATGCTGTGGGGCCACCCAGTCGCCAGCAAAATTTGTTTATTTTTATTCTTTGGGGAAAATTGTTCAGTGTGAGATGTTTATTAGAGCTTTGATATGTCATGTGTCAGCTTTTGCTTGCAGGGTATGTGTATACACAAGCTGGACTTGTGTATAGTGGAGGTTGGGGTCGAGAAGCAGAAAGGAAGGAGGAAAAAAAGGGAGGTAGAAACAAAGCCCCCACACACAGTGCTAGGCAGATGTGCACGGGTCATCCACCAGCGGTCTAGGTTGATGTCATGGGGCTAGAACACAGCTCCGTGGTATGGCATGTAATACAAACACATTTCTCAACGGAAATTAAAGAGCAGTAGCTAAATGGTTGGTTGATAAATGCTACAAAATAACATATTGGTAAATACCTTTATTATATTCACAAATCATTTAAATGCTGGACAAATCTCCAGTTTGAATACAAATCCATTTAAAACATGAACTGTTAACATACTTTCACAGAGATCTATGGTATGTAGTGAGAGGCTTTACACATTAGAGGTAAGGTTCTTTCATGTACCATTAAATGAAAGTTAGCAGAAGGGAATTTATGCCCAATTGAACAATAATGAATAGTTACTGCATGATAAAACTTATCAGAACATTATTCCCAAGTGAACAAGTTGAGGGATGTCCCTCTCAGCAATAACCTGATTTGGGTGACATCCTTGCCAGTCGCTCTCCATCAATGGCAGACTGCAATGCCAGGACCGTGTCTGCGAAAAAAAAGAAAAGAAATCAGCCAAGGCCACAGTGTTATAAAAGCTAGACGATACTTGGGATGAACTAGGCTGAGAATGTGTTGTTGATGGAATTACAAATGTAGCTGGTCTGTTAACACATCCACACACCCAGTAATTTTCTTGCGTAGTCCACAATATCAGTCGCCCCAGCCTCAATGTCATATGATGGCATCTCCATTTGCTTGATAATGTTACTTGCTCCCTGTACAACATAAGACAGTGAACTGAGTGATCATTTTTTTAAAATAAAATAAAGCCATTACACAGTATAATTTAAAAAAATGTAACACTACAGTTATTTCAAGTCCAGTTGCAGTGATTGACATGAACTTCTCAGCCACTTGTCCTTTTTTACTTGTCCAAAGGCTCAAGTCACTTGCTCCCTCACCCAAAAAAAGGTCTAACACCATTGACCAAAAAGGTGATTGAAAATGATGTTGTATGATGCAAGAACCACTAGACAGAATAACCTTCATTATTATCACTAGTATTGACAATGGAAGGCTGCTGGTCTCTGATCCCATGTATTATATATCTCCTGCCATTGAGGCCTTGAGCAAGGCACTTAACCCCCCACAAAGTAAAAAACAGCACTGACAGGCTACTGTATAAAACACATTGGGTCCAACAACCCTTTATCCAACCTTGCTTAAACACACCAAACTCAGATTATCTGTTGAGCAGCTGATTGTTCAAGCAGGCCTGGAGCAAAAGCCTGCACCCCCAGTATCTCTCGTGGATTCTCCAGGAGGGTTGGTCACGCTGCAACATTATTTTACAAGTACTTTTAGTCTTCATAAAATAATTCCCTCATTCAACGAACTAGGGATCAACTCGCTAAGGTGGACGAGGTGGCTAACAAAATACGTTTATCTATTGGTAAGGTTAAATTTTTCAGTGTTCATGGGTAATCTTGACAGCATAGGAGTTACTTGTCAATTAAGCTATTCTAAGAATATTTTGTCAGAATTACATGGTTAGTATTGAATAGTGGAGAAGCCTAGCCAATTTTGAGTGCTTGAGAGACGGTTTAGAACCGGAGTATGCAGCATTGGTTTCATTAACTGTTTTGGCCAGTTGCAGTTAAACAATAGTGCCAGTGAAAACTTATTTTAGGACATGGGACATGACAATGACATTAATGCATGCTAACAGCTAAATAGTTCATTAGTGAGATAACCAATTCAAAATTGTGTAGGTTGGCTGGTTATCATCTAGTTAGTCTGTTGTATGTCATTATTTTACCTGCTGCACAAATGTCTTGCTCACTCCCTCCTCTGGCAACTCAAACGCAGGTGATGCACACATTATGACTTTTCATTGCTAACCAAAACTTTGCTACAACTGGGAAAATAACTCACTAGCAATTATCAACAAATGTGCAAACGCAGCTAGGCTCATTTTGACCTTAAAAACACATCTGGCAACTGAATGATTGAAAGACAGCTTGTGCTGTAAATAAATATACTCTGATGCGTTCTGCTGCGATTGGGAGGACAGTGAGTAAAACATCACATCTGCACAACTGATCTAATTATGATCGGAGTAGCCTAATTGTTTGACAGCAATTTCTTTATTTTACTTGTCCGCTCAGACAACTTAAATCTATAGTCTGCTTGTCCAACAATTTGTTTTACTTGACCCGGACAAGCATTAATGTCAAGCCCTGCAGTTGCATCAAATTATATTGCAATTCTAGGTCCAGGATGTGTCAAACAAGGAGTCTTTGGGACAGAGATATAGGTATACCGTCAACTCCTCGTGCACCCTCTCCTCCAGCTCAGAAACCTGGGATATGGCCTCATACACGTCGGTCATGGGTACAATGGAGTCCTGCAAAGACCAGAAGTTAATAACATGCTCAGTTTAGTACTAATATACATATTTTTTAAAGGAACTCAGACCGGTTTTAAACTTACTCTTGAAAGTAGTAATAGTAGAATGCACAAGGTGCAATTTGGAAATTGGGTCGTGCATCAGCTCCTCTTGTCATGTCAGCCATTGCATACTTTAGAGTTATTTATAACAGGAAATGTCCAGATCAGGTAGCCATGTCAGTTAACATTTTTTGATTTAGTTCTTTTTTAGCCCATAGATATTGTTGTAGTTTTTCACATGAATACACACTAGACATAGCAAAATGTATATAATTGCAACAAAAAGTTAGCTTTAAACCTGTAAAGTTCTCTCCAACAACAAGAGGGGTGTTTTTATTTTTACTAGACAAGTCAGTTAAGAACAAATTCTTATTTACAACAACTGCCTACCCAGGCCAAACCCCAACGACGCTGGGCCAATTTTGCGCCGCCCTATGGGACTCCCAATCATGGCTGGTTGTGATACAGCCTGGAATCGAACAAGGGTCTGTAGTGAAGCCTCTAGCACTGAGATGCAGTGCCTTAGACCGCTGCGCCACTCAGGGTGTGAACAGTTTGCCTCATGAACAGTGCTTGTTCCCATAGAAATAGACATGGCATGTGCAGGGGATGTGCACGAGATGTTCCCCAATGCTGGAAGAGCACCCCCCCCCGCTATAACACAGTCTGTCCCCTGAGGACCAATCAGTGGTAAGCAACTAAACAGGGGTTGCATTTTATTCTCTATATAGCGCTCTAATTTCAACCAGGGCCCATGAGGGGCCCAGGGTCTTTTGAGCTCACCTCTTCTGATGAGGAGCTGTTCTCCACTTCCATCTCATCAATCTTCTTGGGAAGATCCGCATCATTCATCTTTAACGTTCCATTCAGTTCCTTCACTCTAACAATAAATAAAACAAGTTAAATTTACGCCTACTACTGGAAATATCGATCGATCAATTGTTTTGACAGTACCTGTCTGCATAGCGTAGTGTGTTCACAGTGGAATCGCATGAGGACATTCCAGGAGACACCATTGCAATCTGGAAAATAAGAAAAACAACAATAACATTATGGCCAATATTAGGTCTACCGTCTAGTAATGTAGGGAAGGAAGGCCAATCGTTTTAACTTTGCTAAAATAAAACAATGTCTAAAAAAAAAAATGGTGAGCACATTATCCTTTTCAAGAGGGAAAAGAGGGGGGGGACCACCACAGCTTAGCCTGGTCCCAGATCTGTTGGTCCTCGTGACAACTCAATTGCTGTCATTATCAAGCACATGTGCATCTAGAGCTAAAGCCCAAAGAAAGGAGACAAGCCTTACCATGCATGTCCTGGAGTTCTCGCCGATGAAGGAGTCTCGGAGTACCTGTGTCAGCTTGCTCATCCTGAAGGGGATGTGGTGGCTGTCCATCCCCAAGGAGCGAATGCATTCCTACAAGGAGAGGAAGGAGCAAGCACGGTTTAGACTAGGGGTGTCAAACATACAGATCCAATTAAATCCAGCACGTGCGTGGGTGGTTTGTGCAACAACAAAAAAAAGGTAATAATTTGTGTATTTTTTTTAATAAACTAGAGAAGAACGATCTCAATTCGACACCGAAATGACCAAAACCTAGGGGTGAGAATCTTTCCCATTCAAGAGAACTCGATACGCATCTAGGTACATAGGCTCCAATACGATAAACTTTTTCGTTTGAAACGATTCAGTGCGATTTGGTTCGATGCAGTAACATCTAATTCATTTTCCATTCCAAATCTGGTGCTGGGCCTCCTGCGCTAGATCTGTCCAAGCCGACTTCTCTGTGTGCGTAAATGATGCATGTCTATGGCGTATACTACTCTATGTAGGCACCTAATCTGAGCCCATTACCACCAAAACATTTGAATAGAAGATGTAACATTTAAATCTAAAATGCAATCCATATTCAATAAAATGACAGAAAAGGGCATCTCACGCTTATCTGCATACTTGTGGCCATTATCACGATGCATGTCATTAATTTCACAACGTAAGAAATCAACATTTGAAAATTGGACAATTGCTCTTTTGGGTGCCAATTATGAGAATTCAGTGTTCTTTTACTTTTCTCGGCATAATACAGTATATCGGCAGATGTATCATATCGGTAAGTTTTAACCCCCAAAATCCGGACACAAAAAAATTGCAGCCTGCAAGGCTAACTGAGTTTGACACCCCTGGTTTAGAGTAAGGAGCTGCAGCTCACAGCATGATTACATTTAGAAAGAAACCCTCCACAGAATTAGCTCCTCACATCATACACATTTAAACTCTCATTTTGGGTTAAGAGAGAGATATATATATATTTTTTTTACATTGATACCACTGGTGACATTACCAACACATTTTTGAAGGGTTTTGCATGCCTGCTATATGATCATATTCACTAGGCACAAAACGGAAGAAAACTGACCGCAGAGGGACTAACTGAACATGTCCAATAAAAAAAATGTCAGTTTCCATTTTCCGTTGCAGAAGGTTTTGCTACCACATGTGCACTAATGAATAGGACCCAGGTAAAATGGATGTCTAAAGAGTGAGAATGAACGGACAGCAGGCTAGTAGTTGTATTCACCTTGAGAGCCAGCAGGCTGCGGTTGATCTCGGCCGTCTCTACGAGGGTCTGTCTGTCGCTACTGCGAACGTCAATGCCCCTCTCGTTCCCTGCTAGGTCCACCAGGGAGAACTTCCCGTGCACCTGGTTCCTCCTTCGCAGGATCACCTGCAGGACGGCATGGGAGCGAGACGAGTTGGCGTTGGCTGACGTCTGGCCGGACGTCCTGAGAAAGAGGTGTGTCAGATCATTATTCCCAAGTTATTCACTACGCTAAAGTTAATATATTGGCAGGGGTGAAAGTAAAGTGGTGCGGTACGTCAATCCGGCAAAAATAAATAGTGGGGGTATGCCGTACCGGTAAAACATAAGCCTGTCACAATAATGAACACAAAATGTCAAGAAAACTGTAGGTTAATAAACCATTATTTATCATTACCACATGTCAGAGGCATGAAGCATTTGCGCATAGACATGAACGGGTGGTATAGTTTACGCGCCAACATGCGATGTGGTTTGACGAGAACATTGACATTTTGCCAAGGCAGAGATGAGTGGCCGAAACCGAACGGGAACAGCAGTGGAGGCATTCATTCTGTCCTAATGACAATCGCCAAATGTCTTTACACTTGTGTTACATGTCTCTTTCCATTCACCTATTGTTTGGAGGCTTGAAATATGTTGCGAGTGAAGGAACGCGCGCGGCTAGTCTAGTAAAAGGAGCCCTTTGAAGTGACTGACAGATTAAAACAATGTGACTGGTAATACATTTTAAAAAGACAAATCTTGATGACTAGGCTTACAGACCTGCTATTGAATTATTATGGATTTTAAATAGAACTCGATTAGCTCCCACAGCAGGCCTGCCCATTAGGGTGGCAGTTTGATGTGAGTGACATTTACCGACCTAAAAACTGACCAACAACACATCACATTATTCTGCCCAAAAACAATGACAACTTCTCACCCAGTGGCATTAGGGCTATATAGATGAGCGCTGATGCCGCCCCATGATAAGCAGCACCCACTTTGCCAAAGGCAGGGTGCAAATATTTAGCTTGTCCATGCCCAGCACGCCTCTCCAAGGGGTTGTTGGAGAGACGCAGCCCTGCAGTACTCCAGCAAATTCATTTAACATAGGCTTAATGATGTAGCCTACAGTAGAAATAGTATTACCGTATGTGGTTTTTCTGTAGCACATAGACTGGAGACCAAATGTATTACCATGTCACCAGAGACATTATAAAAAAAATCATTCACTTATGAGGAGTGTGCAGGAGAAAGTCAACTAAAAAGGCAAACATCAGCTTTGGAGCGGATGTGGCAGAATCAGAAGTGGACAGCAGCTTTGGAGCGGATGTGGCAGAATCAGAAGTGGACAGCAAACAATGCAGAAAATAATAATTTAAACAATATAGTCTTCATTTTATTTTCGACTCAACTAACAAAAGGGCTTTGTTTGAGCTTATTTCTTCCTATAATTTTTATTTATTTTTCAAAGTAGGTCTACCTCTGACAGATTCAATTTAGCTATCCATAGATTTGTCAGTATAGCCAAATCCTCCAATACTATCACCATGCACTCAGTATAGACTGAGGACTTTGTGTTTGGTTAAAACCAGGACTTTAAATTGAGTGAGGATATGCCATGCCCTTTCTTAAAAGGGCAAAAGGGACTTTACATTTTGAAATAAATAATCCAGATAATATAAAGTGTTTTATAACAATGATGCCTTATGATAGAAACAAGCTTTAAAATAGCCACAAAAGATGTGACTGATGCATATGGGGATTTATTTATATATATATATTGATTAGTTTCTATGACTTTCTGAAGCAGCCTTCAATATTTTAGGAGACAAAATGTACTTTGCTCTTTTGTCCCCATTAATTGAGCTTTTCACTTTCTAAAAAGAGAAGATGTTTAATGATTGAGAAAATCATCAATGTAAATCAGATTGAAAATATTAGGATATGTTATGGATATTGAAGTGATTTATATAGCCTACTAACCAGATTTGTTCAAAGTAGTTTAAATTTGTAGCACAGGCATATGAATTGGGCTGCTGTTATGTTGCTCTGCTGCCTATTAGGTGAGAAAAAAAATTGGCCCAAGACCAAACCTACTGCCAGCCCCTGCTGTATCCTACACTACTCTAGTTTAGCGGGGATATTAGGGGGGCAATTGTCTCTAAGGCGGCAGAGCGTACAGGGCCATAATGCGGCAGATTTTTTATTTTTAAACAGTGCACACACAGGAGGTCCCATACTTAGAAGAAATGCCTGGAGACAGGAAAATGCACACCAGTGTAGGCGGAGTAGAACACTTAGAGAAAAGATAAGCAGTGCTCCGATGCAATGCTGCCTTCTTTTCTTTCCCCTTCTGAGAAAGATATTGGTGCAATGTCAAAAAAAACAACCAAGAACAACACACACAGTTGACAACGTCACGAGAGAAAGATAAAGGGGCCTGTTCAGGAGGGCGCAAAGTAACAGAACGTTCAGATAGAAAAGTATTAGGTAGAACAGATACAATTGTCTATCAGAATAGGTAATCATGTCAACCATAAGAATTTGTTCTTAACTGACTTGCCTAGTTTAAAAAACAACATTCATTACGCTTCTATCTGTAAAGTTTTGAGTGTTTCACCTCACTGAATACACCCTGGGTGGAGTAAAATAAAAAAAAGTAGTGTGTACCTGCATGCACTGCCCATCTCAATCATCTTGATGACGTCTTCAGCACACGAAACGTACATCTCCTGCAGGCCGACCACCTGGACCTGTTGTTTCTCATCCTCTAGCACTCGCAGCTTGGCCTTCTTGTTCAGCAGATCAAATACCTGAGGAGTAAGCAAGTGTGTTAGCAAAATGTCAAATGAGTCTTCTCTACACTTTTGTCCTGTTATCATGGATTCTCCATCAAAAAAAAAAAAAAAAAAAAACATGTCAACCATCCAAACCACCAAGCTGCTTGAGGAGCACTGAGCTTTTCCTTCTCACCTTGCTGTTGTAGATCTCAAAGAATGTCACGTAGGGACACAGGTCCAGACCGGAATATCTCCTCTGCTTCAGGAGGGCGAATACATCCTGAGCTGAAGAACAAGGAGTTACAGGACACTGAAAGACATCATTGAAGTATGTCCTAGGTAAAGGTTATTCACATATAACCTTCATGCACAAAACCTTTTTCTTTGTATATAAAATGTGAGGTGGACAGATATATTCCTTAATCCTAGATATTTCTGAGATCAGTACTATCACAATATTTCCTAATCAAATAAGTTAATTGCTCGCGTAAACAGGTTAGCAGACGTTATAGCGGGTGCAGCAAAACGCTTGTGGTTCTAGCTCCTAACAGTGCAGTAAAAATGTAAGACAAGTACCAAAATCTATTTAAAAAAATGAAAGGATACCTCATAGGGATGTGCATCTTTCCCTTTAAAGACGTCAGTTTTTTTTAAAAACTTGGTTCGACACGATTCAATAACGTGTTGCATAAACATACATTTTCCATTCTAAATTCAAATCTGCTCCTGATGGAGCTCATGAGCTAGGCCTCTCTGAACTGACCGCGTCTGGAAATTATTTATACGTCTATGGTGCATGTAGGCACCGGAGCTGAGCCATAAGGGAAACTGGGTATCTAGCCAGCAGCATTGCAGTTCTTAACACTCAAACCTCTGTCTTGCCCATTCACTCTTTCCAAGAGACTGACCAGCTGAATGCTATGATCTCTTATTGATGTCACTTGTTAAATCCACTTGAAATCAGCGTAGATGAAGGGGATTTTTAAGCCTCGAGACATGAATTGTGTGTGTACCATCGAGGTTGAATGGGAAAGAAAATATTTAAACTGCCTTTGAACAGGGTACGGTAGTCGGTGCAAGGCGCTCCGGTTTGTGTCAAGAACGGAAATCCTGCTGGGATTAGGAAGGTGTTCTTAATGTTTTGTACACAATCCATGTCTCAAAAATCCTTCTTTAACCCATCTCTTCCCCTTAATCTACACTGATTGAAGTGGATTTAACAGGTGACATCAATAACAGATCATAGCTTTCAACTGGTCAGTCTCATGTAAAGAGCAGGCGTTCCTAATGTTTTGTACACTAAGTGTATAGCACAACTTTGGATTTCACAGTCTCATAATCGAATGGTTTAGACCTTTTGGGAGTTGACAGATTTGGAGAGTTTCTTGTTCTCTCGGTTGGACCATGCAGTACGGGTGGTAAAAGTATCCTGCGGCAGATGGCTATATAGGTCAGCTAATACATGACTAAAGTCCCAGTGCGCTACTTTTTTGAACAATATATATTTATTATTTTGAATGGTGTGTTGCAGCACACATAATTACATGCTTAGTTGTCACAGAAAGTAGTAAGAAAGAAATTTAAGCAAAACAATTACGCAAACCCGTGATTCGTAAAATGTGAATCTATTTTCTGACTGTTGCATGCTACATTTGGATCGGTTAGGAGTCCCAGCCGGATCACTGCTCTCATGTCTTAAACATTTGAACCAGGGACCGATGCGCAACGGTGAATTGTTACATCCCTAATAACTAAGCCAAAAATGCAATGTTGTTGAAGCCAATAGCAAGGAGACAATGAATTACCTGCCATGGCATAGATCCCTTTCGCGTTGTTCTGGCTTTTCCCTGAAAAATCTCCTCCCATTGTCTGGATAGGGTAAAAGATAGGTATACATTTTACATCACATGTTAAAACAAATCTGGTGGACTTTGAGACAAAACTGCTCTAGTCAGTCTGTCAGGTAAACGGTAAGACTTACATGAGTTTTACCACTTCCAGTTTGTCCGTAAGCAAAACAAGTTGCCACCCCACCATCAAAGATGGTCTGGACAAGGGGCTTGGCAGTGAATCTACCAGTGAAAAATATTGGTATATAACCATGTTGCAAAAACAGGTAAATGATACAAACTTCATAGAAGAGAACATACTTGCAAAGGGTATTACGTTTTTTTTTGTTTTTTTTTATCAGCAAATTGTAAAATAATCCTGATAGAGAAAAACAGAACACTATTGTTTAGAAACCAATAACTGTGAATACCTGTACACTAAGTCATTGGTGGATGACTCATCAAAGGAGTAGTCAAAATGGAAGACCTGGTTGTCAAGGTACTTTGTCAGGTCCACTTTCTGCTTGGGCTCATGAAGGAGAAGCGTTCCATTACCAGGGATAGAAACCACATCAATATCGTTCTTAGTCACCTCTAAGACAACCACACATAGAAAGTCAACATGAGAAGCAGCTTGGTGGATACAGCTCAGTCAGAAAAAAGTTTTAGTTTGGTCAATTAAAAGTAAGTAACCTTTATTGTTGAGAGGACGCTTGCGAACGCACACACAAATTCTACGAGCTTCAACCTGTGAATCAAAAATAAAATGACACAGCTGATAAACACTAGTTAAGAAAGGCCTCCCACATTTTAACTCTTCTCCTCCATCTTACCATATCAGACAGAGATAAAGGAAGTACTTCCAAGGTCTCTCTGAACTCTTCAATCATCTGGTAAAACTGCTTGTTCGGTCGGTTTGTGTCTTCAAACTACAGCAAGGAGAAATACATGTAACGGAGAAAGTGATGGGTAGTAGTATTTAATAGTGCCAATACATTAGTAAAGGCTTTTAATGTGTTCACAACGTCAAATGAAAATAAAAGGAGGAAATCGACAGTAAGTCCGATCTACCTACTGGTATGCATCTACAAAAATAATTAACACAGGACACGGGCCAATAGTACCAGGTAAACAGACAAACAGTGGCCGTGTCTGAATACCCATACTAGAGTACTACATACTCAAACTGCAAACTCATTTCGGTGTTTGATCTAGTAGAACCCACTTGTCTTTTCCAACAGCTGATAATCAGATAAATTGACATGCCGTACCAAAACTAACAAATTACGAAGTCATTGCAAGTGCACATTAGGAGTACCATTATCAAAAATTTCACATAGTATAAAACTTGATTTTCTCGCATACCATTTAGTCATGACCTCGACTAACCTGTACCCCCGCACATTGACTTGGTACCGGTAGCCCATGTATATAGCCTCGTTATTGTTATGTACTTTTATTGTGTTAATTTCTATTTTGCAAATATATTTAAAAGCTATTTCTTGAACTGCATTGTTGGTTAAGGGTTTTTAAGTAACATTTCCCGGTAAGGTCTACACTGTTGTATTCGACGCATGTGAAACATTTTAATTTGACTAAAATGGGTATTTGGACATGGCCACTGTCTCATGTGACCAATTCTCTTACTTTTCCTTTCTTGGGCACCATGTCCAAGCTCTTGACTGCATGGGACAATCTTTTGTTCACTGGTTTGCTCATGTCTTGGGGTAGCACTGATCTCCGTCTGCCTGAAAGAGTGAAGTATCTAATGGGATGAAGATGCTCACAAAAGATAGCAGGGCGTCTCATACTAGGATCAGGTCCTCTGGTCTATTTAATCTTATTCATTGTGATCTACAAGGCAAAACTGATCCTAGATCAGCACTCCTCTTCTGAGGCAATATAAAAACACAGGCCCAGGGAAATAAACATAGTGATGTGTGTGACTCAAAGTTCCTAAAGCTCACTTGAGGTGACTGAGGAAACACTCTTGGCCTCATTCTCCTTCAGGGCCTCGTTGACTGGGGGCAGGACAGCAGTCGGTCTCTGACTGTTCCTTTTCCTCTCTCGGTTGGGCACACCTGGAAAATGAAGCATGATGACAAAGGTGAATATCAAGAGGTCTCCGAGTCACTGAGTGAAGCATTCAGAGGGTAATGGGATAAATTATGCCAGTATGTTTGTGCCTTCATGCCAACTCCTTGTCACGCCAAACAAAGGTTTGACAATGACTGCAATGGAGTTGGCAAGAGCACAAACAGATCTGGGACCAGGCTATAGGGGAAAGGCAATAAGTCAGAAATCATTGAGGCACACCCACCTGAAGCTTTGAGGACAGAGGGTGGATACTCTGAAGACAGGGAGTCATGCTTAGTCTTAGCAGCAAGCTCAGAGACAGGAGTAAGGGTCCGGAACAAGCATGTCTGCCGTGTAGACTTTCTTGGAAGTGGAACTGAGAGGAAATTAGTACATTTACCACTACAGTTAAATGAAGTAGATTAATAACTCCTGTTCATCATCCTACTGATCCCAACACTAGACACCAAACCATAAAAATAATGATTTTATATGTAGTCCTACTAAACAGATGGCCACCCCTAATAAGTGGGTTCAATTTTAGTTGGGTGAATCTGGCATGCCATAATCAAATGAGAATTGCAGCAAATGCATTACTTTTGATTTCAATATAAGCTGTAAAACAGAGATGAAGCAGAAACAGTGCAGTGTTTAAAAGAGAAAAGCTGACAGTAGCTTTGGGAACGACTTCAGTGCTTATTAGAAGGAATTGTGGTGAGTTTGTGGAAACAAAGAACACATACTACTAGCATGCTAAGAAATAAGATCCAAATCACGGAGTCTGCATTTCACTAGAAAGAGTGCTAGTACACTTATGCAAACTGCTCAGGGTCACTATTCGAATTACATAGACATATTCACACAGTCTTTTGGAACCCATCACATAAGGAACCTTTTGTCACAAAATGGCATTCTATACTGAACAAAAATATAAAAACACAAGTATTGGCCCCATGTTTCATGAGCTGAAATGAAAGAACCCATGCACAATCCCTGTTATAGAGTATTTCTCATTTGCCAAGATAATACATCTACTTGACAGGTGTGGCATATCAAGAAGCAAATTAAATGGCATTATCATTACACAAGTGCACCTTGTGCGGGGGCAATAAAAGGCCACGAAAATGTGCAGTTGTGTAACAACAATACCACCGATGTCTCAAGTTGAGGGAGCATGCATTTGGCATACTGACTGCCGGAATGTCTACCAGAGTGGATGCCAGAGAATTGTAATGTTAAATTATCTACCATAAGCTGCCTCCAACAGCATTTTAGAGCATTTTAGAGAATTTGGTAGTACGTCCAACCGGCATCACAACCGTAGACTATGTGTAACCACACCAGCCCAGGACCTCCACATTCGGCTTCTTCGCCTGCGGGGATTGTATGAGACAAGCCACCCGGACAGCTCATGAAACAGAGGAGTATTTCTGTCTGTAATAAATCCCTTTTGTGGGGAAATACATTCAGATTGGCTGGGCCTGGCTCCCCAATGGGTGGGCCATGGCTGTGCCCCTGCCCAGTCATTTGAAATCCATAGATTAGGGCCTCATGAATGTCAATTTAGTGATTTCCTTATATGGACTGTAACTCAGTAAAATCGTTGACATTGTTGCATTTATATTTTTGTTCAGTATAGTTTACAGGTAACTGCCAAAATAAACGAAACACCAACAAAGTGTCTTAATAGAGACGTCGGGCCAACACGAGACAGAACAGCTTCAATGCCCCTTGGCATAGATTCTATAAGTGTCTGGAACTCTATTGGAGGGATACAACACCATTCTTCCACGAGAAATACCATAATTTTGTGTTTTGCATTCTAGTTGGAAACAGTACATTCCACATGATTATACTCTACATTAGTTAATCAGTTATGTACAGAAAACATACAGTCCCACTTGAAACAAAAGCCTGTCCACTCAACCCCACTAGTAAGTAAAGACAAGAGTACAATTATTGTGCACCTGAAGATAGAACCACATAATGGCCTGTATCTTCAAATCAAGGTATCAGGCTGCCCACAGGGAGCCCCATTCCGAAATGTTGCCCAATTATTGGCAAAAAATCTGATCGGTCAAAAGACCAATTAATGTCAGAAGATCAGAATTTGGTTGCCTGTGTAAACAGCCTAAGTGTGTGTGGAAATAGGCCTATATGATGTGATTCCATCTCATATAAAGTGATTTAGCATATGATTTGCTTAGAGAAGAACATGCATTGCATGCAAACCTGTCTCCTCAGGAGGACCCGCTGGAGTAGAAGCTTATGAAGGAAATATCCATAATTAACCATCAAACACAAAACAATGAAATCCACACTTAAAACATACTGGAACTAGGCAAAAATCACTTACGACTGGAAGGAGCAGGGACCCCGGATGAACGAAGACGGCTTTCACATTTCTGGAGAAAAATCACACAGGCAAACATTGCTCCTGACGTTAGGACCACAAACTTTCAAATGAATGCACTTTGAATCTCAAGTTCCTAGGTCCATCCCTAGAGTACACTTACCTTCTCCGGAGGAGCAGGTATACTAGTTGGTTTCATGCGCTCAAAAAGCTCTTTGTTCAGGGACCATAATTCATTAATTTCAAGCTGAAGAGCAAAGGGCAGGAATAATAGTATGTCAACAATCAGTTTCAGTTGACAAGACTTACAGCACATAGTATCTTTCATTGATCTAGCTATGCTAATGTCTGTTAGTATTTTGATAATTATTGCACTGTTGATATGTCAGCAGTAAAGTTTTCAAGACGGAACATTTTCAGTACAAAGCTAGAAGTGTGACGATGCAAAATGCATAATCATGACACTTGCTGAATTGTACTCTAACATAACGGGCTAAACTCCACAGTGAAGGAAGTTCACCACAGAGTGGAGTTTAGTCCAATATCTGTACAGGGATGCAAACTGGTGAGGGCCCAAAAAGGTGACACTTTTTTGTGTAAAAGAAATCCCTGCTAGGGAGAAATACAGGCTAACTAATTAAACAAATAATATGATATACATGATCAGTCTGTGTGTAAAATAAGTGGTTCATGTGAACCTAATACATAACTAAACAAATGTTTAGAGAATGTTATGTTGCCTAGACTTCACTGCAAATGACACTCAAGCCTTGAGAAAAAAAACAATACACTAAATTGTTGTTAGCCATGACAGCCTTTATAATAGAATGCTTGTGGCACTTGGGGAAAAAAAACATCTTAAGTAGAAATAGAATGAAACAGGCATTCTATTTTTGCTCTATTATAGTGGCCACTATAGTAGACATTGATCAAGTGCACAAGGCTACGTGTTTAAAAATAACATTCACAGAGTAAAAACATGTAATAATCCCCCCCCACACGTGTTACTGTCAAGTTCAACAAAACCAATATCTTTGGGCTACACTGCATTATATACTTTCTGCCTGTGGACATCTGTTCTACAATGTGCCAGCAGAACATGAAACCCTTTGTTGGCATAATTGTTATCTTTCAGGTAGAGAGTACACCTGGCTACACTCTTTTAATCCACTATATTGAAAAAGTGAGAAAGAGAGAAAGTGTGTGGTGTTCCTTTCACCTAGTGGCATCCAGCTTAAGCCAGGCCCAACTCCACTTGTTTAAAAAGCAACATCTTATTTTCACCCAATTCTCTCATCCTGAAAATTAACCACATTCTGTAAAGGGAAAACATTACTTTGTTAGCTAATGAACACAGATTGCCAGGGTCCAGAAAGCAACTAACACGTTATAACTTGAGGAACGGTGTTGTGCCGAAAACCTCCCCTCTGCCAGAATTGGCACACACGTGAATATGCACACACTCAATTCATTACTGCAACTTGCTTGCTAGTTGAGATTTCTGCCCTTCACTCCGTTGTCAGTTTAGCCAACATTTCACTGTGTCCTTCAAGGTAGCTGTCAATGATCATGTTAGGCTGCATTTCATTTTATATGCCGGTTTGATCGCGGGGGAGGCACTAGTAATGTCTGCAGTTTTCGGTTTGACTATTAGTCTATAAATAAATCTCTTTGCAAAATTTAAATGTTTATTGCCTGCCTACATTTTACTCCCTCTATGTTTAATACAACACACACACACATAAATTAATTTTTCATTTTGGTTGCCTATCCTGACATGAAGCTTGTTCTATAGAAAGTATTCGACTTGTGACAAAAATAAGGAAATTAGAAGGGGGGGGGGGGCGTCATCTTGGGACTGCAAGGCCCCACACACTTCACAATCATTTTGGTAGCTCATGTTAAACAATAGTGTGTGCCATAGAAAGTATTTGACTTTAGCCACAAAATTAAGGAAATTAGAAGGGCCAAGACCATTTTATTGCCTGCTGAAATCCTCCCCCTCTTCTAATTTCCTTACATTTTGTGGCTAATGTCAAATACTTTCTATAGAACAAACTTCACGTCAGGATAGGCAACTGAAATTAATATATGTGTGTGTTATATTAAACAGAGGGAGTAAAATGTAGGCAGGCAATAAACATTACAGAACAACTACTAGTCGAATAAGACATGGGAGAGATGACACATTTTGGCAAAGAGATTTATTCAGACTAATACACTTGAAACAAATAGCCAAACCGAAAACTGCAGACATTACTAGTGCCTCCCCGCGACCAAACTTCCATACATTTAATGAAACGCAGCCTAACGTGATCATTGACAGCTGCCTTGAAGGACACAAAAATGCATTCTGCTACTAAGATCAGTGAAATGTAGGATAAACTGACAAGAGTGAAGAACAGAAATCTCAACTAGCAAGCAAGTCGCATCAAATGAAGAATTGAGTGTGTGCGCGCTCACGCAAGGGGGGGGGGGGGGGGGGTTCGGCACAACCGCAAGGAGTCGTATAACGTTACCAGTTAATATAATAGCGAATTGGTTAGGTTACTAACGTTAGCTGTCTGACTTCATTAGCCAGCTAATTTTCACACCATGAACTCAATTCTTTGATCAGTAAAGTTGGCTCTTGCTCAACATTTATCTGGCTAGCAAAAGTCGTAGGTCACCTATTTTGGATTCAAAACGGCGAATTTCGCCAAAAGGTGACTAGTTTGCATCCCTGAATCTGTAACATAGATAAGGCACTTGTCTCGCTCTCGAGCCACTTACCTCTTTTCCCCTGCATACAGATTTCTCTAACCATTCAACCGTCACAGTACACTTTGTGGAATCCACAGATTTGACATTTGCAGCATGCACTCGCCCTGTAAAACACATTTAGAAGTAAGTAGTAATATCATGAAAATTAAACCCCGTTTGCTAGGCCACACCAAAGCCCTAGACCAGAGCTACAGTTATTTCAGAAAGTATTCACACCCCTTGACTTTTTCTACATGTGTTACAGCCAGAATTTGATATGTTGTCACTGGCCTACACAAAATACCCCATAATGTCAAAGTGTAATTATGTTTTACATTTATTTTTTACAAATTAATAAAACAAATAAAGCTTAAACATCGAGTCAATAAGTATTCGACCCCTGTTAAGTCAAGAGTAAATAAGTGCTTAACAAGTCACATAAGTTGCATGGACTCACTGTGTGTAATAATGTTTAAGTAGTAGTTTCAAGTATTTTTACTTAAGTAGTTTGTGGTATTTACATTTGACAACTTTTACTTCACTACATTCCTAAAGAAAATATACTTTTTACTCCATACATCTTCCCTGACACCGAAAAGTACTCGTTACATTTTGAATGCTTAGCAGGACAGGAAAATAGTTTAATTCACACTTATCAAGAGAACATCCCTGGTCATCCCTACTGCCTCTGAGCTGGCGGATTCACTAAACACATTCTTTGTAAATTGTCTGAGTGTTGGAGCATGCCCATGGCTATCTGTAAATTTTAAAAAGAAAATAGTGGTGTCTGGTTTGCTTAATAAGGAATTTGAAATTATTTATACTTGATTATATTTTAGGGCCATTTGACCAAGGAGAGTGATGGTGCTGCATCAGATGACCTGGCCTCCACAATCACCCGACCTCAACCCAATTGAGATTGTTTGGGATGAGTCCGTATCTGATGTGACCACCATTTGCCTCATGCAGCAGGACACATCTCCGTTATAGAGTTGATCAGGTTGTTGATTGTGGCCTGTGGAATATTGTCCCATTCCCCTTCAATGGCTGTGTGAATGGCAGTGGATGAATGGCACAACAATGGGCCTCAGGATCTTGACACGGTATCCATGTGCAATCAAATTGCCATCAAATAAAATGCTATTGTGTTTGTTGTCCGGAGCGTATACCTTCCCATACCATAACCCCACCACAACGCCATACAGTCTGCCATCTGCCCGGTACAGTTAAAACCTGGATTCATCCTGTATAGCACACTTCTCCAGCGTGCCAGTGGCCATCGAAGGTGACCATTTGCCCACTAAAGTCAGTTATGACGCTGAACCATTTTATTGTCCCCAGCACAAGGTTCACCTGTGTAATGATCATGCTTTTTAATCAGCTTCTTGATATGTCAGGTGGATGGATTATCTTGGCTATGGAGAAATGCTCACTACTTTTTGTGCATATGTAAAATGTCTGATATTTTATTTCAGTTCATGAAACCAACACTTTACATGTTGTTCAGTGTAACGTTAGGTCACCTAGCACTACAACGGCCATAACTAGTAAAAACATATCAAATAATTGCTTTATTATCCTATAGCTAGCTGTGTCTACTAGCTGCTAACAACCACACAAGTTATGTTAACCGCACATGCACCAATAACAATACGTTTTTCGATTAGCTTGAGTGGCATTCAAGTAACGTTAGCTAATTCAATTCGTCGAGTTTTGTAACTTATTCACCTATAACTTACTGACCTGCGTCAGTGTATTACAACAAATAATGTTCATATTAACTAGGTAACGTTATATTATTTGGGAGGTAAATCTGGCTAACTGCAACACTAACAAGGGAAATAAACAAACCTAGCTAACAATTCCTTAAACTAGCCAAATTAGCTTACCATCGCTTCTTTGGATGTTGACTGAAAGTCCAACAAGAAGTTTCGCCATAGTTGAATCCATGTTAATGCGTAAACTCACTTGCCAAGTTTTTAAAAGTTATTTACATACAACCTAACGTTAGCTGGCTACAGTCAAGCACCAAACAAATCCCAATCCGCCGCCAAATGTTTAAAATCAGTTTCTCGTCGGATGAAGTAGAAAAGGGCGATGCTGATTGAAGCAAGGGCGTTCTCAAAGATTGTCTATCAGAAAAAGTAGCTCGGTAGCCACATAGCCATGTGGTATTATTGCATTTTTTTATTAAGCTCAGTGAGTATAACCAATAACGATACATTTGAACGAATATAGTTTGGACATAGTGAAATATTGTTTGCATTTCCTGTTTTGAATACAGGTATATGATGAAAAAAAATTATAATACAAATAAAATACAATGCATTGTCATACATAACCACAGTGTGGCAGTAGCTAGCTACTATACAATTTGGAACCTCTGTAGCTACCAATTGCATGGCATGTTTGTTTGGAACCTCAATAATCAACTATTTGTTACTTTGACTCATTGCAAAGACACTCATTATTTGCTTATTATGTTAGTTGTTAGTGTAATAAGTGCATAGGCCTACAGTCTTGAGCTTGATACTCCCAGCCCTGCCTGACCCCCCAAATGTTTTTGCAATCTGTCTTATGAGGACATCATTACCCTTTTCAGTGTGAATTGAGGGTAGTTACTTTATCTGCCATTTTATCCAGTTGTTTGGGATAATACAGTCATTTTGTTGGGCAATATGTTCAAACTAAAGTGCTACAGGTTGTTCTCTCCTTTATTTGTGGGTGGGTTTGAAAAAATAACTAGCCTAATCCATACTTGGGGCTGCAGGGTAGCCTAGTTGTTAGAGCGTTGGACTTGCAACCAAAAGGGTGTCCCAACCAAAAGGTTGCAAGTTCAAATCCCCAAGCTGACATGGTACAAATCTGTCGTTCTGCCCCTGAACGGGCAGTTAACCCTCTGTTCCTAGGCCGTCATTGAAAATAAGAATTTGTTCTTAAGTGACTTGCCTAGGTTAAATAAAAACTTTTAAGTGGTTATAAAAAACTATTTACCAATACAGAACGGCCAGGTTACAAACCATGAAAACATATTTCCCCTGAGATAAACTAACTGTGCATGATAACCTTATGAGTCTAGATTAGAGGTAGATTAGACTCAATCAAAACCAAACCTGGCCAGAGTAGACATATTGTAGCTAAGATTGGGAACAGATGGACTGCGTTTTCAAACCCTCACTGACATGAGTTACAGTATTGTGGGGGGTGTTTACTTCATTGAGCTCAATGAGCTGTGATGATATTGTAAACAGAGTGGGTGATTGCAAATGTGTCTAATAAAAACATTGCATTCAACCTCCCAATTTATGAATGCATTGTTTTTATTGTCAGAAACCACATAATTCTATGTTTGCAGCTGCACCCTGACAGCCTATGATGCTCATATAACATTAACTTTATGCAATGTATTTATGGATAGTATAGCTCAGCATGATGCTTGACTGCTCTGATCATTGAAGCACATGCTCTCTCCTGAAAACCAAATGTAATGAATAAACAAAGAAATAACATGAGGAGGATGGATCTAATAATCAACTCCTCGACGTTCATAAAACTAATGATTTAGGCCTATTCTGTGAGGTAGCATTGAATGGCTATAAGTGTAAAAAGTGTTGTGCAACGATATTGACCAGGGGTTTATGATTCACCACTCCTGCTGAGGTGGGAATAGGTTTGTTTTGGGAAGAGCCTATGAGGAGAAAGGTTGTGTCCCAAATGACACCCTATTCCCTATGTAGTGCACTACTTTTGATTATGGCTCATGCCCTGGTCAAAAGTAATGCACTACATAGGGACAGGGTGACATTTGCGACACCCTTATGCCTGAAGTGGTGTGAATGAACCTTACAAAACCCTGTGAACAAAACCAGCCAGTGTGATCTGAGCACTTACTTCTGTGTCTTATAACGGGGTTTAGGCCCAGAATGCTAAACCAGCTTTCTATGACAAAATTATGCCATATAAAATCTTCTGCACACAATACAGTAAAAACTCAAGAGATTCTACTCAAGGTTCTTTCACTGACATAAATACACACATGAGGGAGATTCTCTTGATTGCCGAAGCAGAGCCTTGAGCAGAGCCTGTGATGTCATGAATCTTAATCTCATCTTTTGAGTGGATTTTGTGACCATGAAAGACGACAGTTGTTCTTTCATTACAGTTCGGTCTTGCGTGAGAACTGGGGAGGGAGATGGATTGATAGACCAAAATAGGTTCTGTTTCTACTAAATCTGCATGAGGCCTATAAGACAACGTTCCCCCAACCACCCTCTCTTGTACACATCTCTTGTACACAATTTTCTCTGACTCCATCGGAAGATGAGACATTGAAGACAAACCTGATCACTCAACAGAAAATATTAGTTTTCCTTTCCTGTTTCCGTTTGATCAGATTTCTCCACAGTTCGATTGATTCCTTCCAACCCCTAAAGACAAAGACAGATTGCTTCTTTATTGCTGACTAACCCATGTGCTGGTGATTGATGACTGACAAAGGGAAGAGTGAGGCCAGGGTCCGTATCCATAAATGTCTCAGAATAGGAGTGCTGATCTAGGATCAGTTTGGCCTTTCAGATCATAAGTGATAAGATTATCTGGACAGGGGAGTCCTGATCCTAGATCAGATCTCCTACTCTGAGATGCTTTGTGGATACAGGCCCAGATCCAACTCTGGTGCTTCATCCCAGATGACTCAAATATATAATATGAGAAAATATGTCATATTTTTATGGACTGCCATAATTACTGACTAGCTGAGGTTTATTGGTAGCAGTGGGACACTAGGCTATTTCACAGACTAAAAGGACAAAAACAGAGAACAGTACTTTTTTGAATGAATCTGGAGATTGCAAATGTGTCTAATAAAAACATTGCATTCAACATACCAATTTATTAATGCATTACTTGTATTGTCAGAAACCACATAATTCCATATCTGCAGCTGCACCCAGACAGCCTATGATGCTCATATAACATTAACTTTATGCAATGTATTTATGGATAGTGTAGCTCAGCATGATGCTCAACTGCTCTGATCATTGAAGCACATGCTCTCTTCTGCAAACCAAATGTAATGAATAAACAAAGAAATAACATGAGGAGGATGGATCTAATAATTAACAAAAGAAGCCCTGTTTTACTCCTCGACGTTCAGAAAACGAATGATTCTGACTCTAAATAAGGTAAGTTGCATTTATGTTACAGTAGATTAGTGTATAGATTACATCTGAGCTGTAGACGTGTGTGATCTGTTACTCAGTCACAGGCAAATATTTACACTGCTTCTGTGTTTAAAGCACATGGAGTCTGACAGGATGTGCCAGGACTTCAGTGAAGTACAGTAACAGCAGTGGTGTGGCCACATGCAGGATCTGTTGTTCCCATCATGCCATGGGAAGTAGGCGTCTACGTTGGCCTTGGCGGGGTGTTGCTTGTGTGAGTCACTCTCTCGTTGAGTCAAGCTTATAGTCCAGAGATGGATGATATCCGTAGAAATGACCACACCCATTGAAATGTCACCTTCAAATCTTCAAGCTACAGTAGTTATACTGTATGACCCATTCACTTCCTCTAATAGTACTTCAAGTAAATCAAATATTAAATTCCAGTCTTAGAAGAATGACAGATACTCGAATGACTGCTAGAAAATAAATATTGTTGTTTGTGTTGAAGAGTGTGTGAGGAAGTTCCTTATCCCACTTCAAGTGATGTAGGCCTATTCTGTGAGGTAGCATTGAATGGCTATAAGTGTAAAAAGTGTTGTGCAACGATATTGACCAGGGGTTTATGATTCACCACTCCTGCTGAGATAGGAATAGTTTTTTTCTTGGGAAGAGCCTATGAGGAGAGAGAAAGGTTATGTCCCAAATGGCACTCTATTCATTATGTAGTGCACTACTTTTGACTATGGCCCATGCCCTGGTCAAAAGTAGTGCACTACATAGGGAACATGGTGCCCTATGTTCCCCACCCTGATGCCTGAAGTGGTGTGAATGAACCTTACAAAACCCTGTGAACAAAACCAGCGAGTGTGATCTGAGTACTTACTTCTGTGTCTTATAACGGGGTTTAGGACTAGAATGCTAAACCAGCTTTCTATGACAAAATGATGCCATATAAAATCTTCTGCACACAATACAGTAAAAACTCAAGGGATTCTACTCAGGGTTCTTTCACTGACATAAATACACACGAGGGAGATTCTATTGATTGCCAAAGCAGAGCCTTGAGCAGAGCCTGTGATGTCATGAATCTTAAACTCGTCTTTTTAGTGGATTTTGTGACCATGAAAGACGACAGTTGTTCTTTTATTACAATACAGTCTTGTGTGAGGACTGAGGAGGGAGCTGGGTTGATAGATCAAAAGAGGTCCTGTCTTTACTTGATGTGCATGAGGCCTAAATAGCTGCCAGACAACGAAGCATAAAGTAATGGTGGCTTCAGTGATTAGTTGGGCCAACTCACTAAAACACACCATGTAAAGTGGCAATTCTTTATTTACTTATTGTCCGCTGATTTTTCAGTCGATGGTTGAGAACAGGAGCACAACTTTCCCTGGGGACAAGGGGGGGGGGGGGGGGCATGCACCCCCCCCCCCCCCCCCCCCACACACACACACATTCTGAAATTTAATTTTTGTCACCCCCCAGTTTTATCATTGGAATGTGATACAAAATGAGTCAACGGTGTACTTTAGGACCATACGGACGCCTCACGAGTGGTCTGGTAGGCTGTTTGGAGTGCTTATCCGACTGGATAGAAAAATATATATATAATAATAATAATTCTGTCCTCCCCACTTTTAAAACCAAAGTTGCACCCCTGGTTGAGAATATCAGCAAAACACAATATCCTTGAGGAGAATGACAAGATGCAAGTCAGTGAAAGGGGAAGTACTACAGTTAAAAAGCAAGAGAAATTCTATCCCTATAATTTTTTGCTGACAGTTCTATCAAACCTCAATCGTATCAAATATTTTAAGAAAACTTAGGCTCAAGATGTCCATAAACAAAACATTGGACTATGCCTTGAAGCTTGTGACAAACGTATCAACACAAAAAAAGAGAGCATTAGAGGTGATGAAAATCGCATCTGTCAAGTACCAAGATCATGTTTATGTAAAGATACGTTTTAAAAGAGAAAGTTCCTCCAACCACCCTCTCTTGTACACATCCCTTGTACACATTTTTCTCTGACTCCATCGGAAGATGAGACTGAAGACAAACTTGATCATTTAACAGAAAAAAATAGTTTTCATTTCCTGTTTCCGTTTTATCAGATTTCTCCACAGTTCGATTGATTCCTTCCAACCCCTAAAGACAAAGACAGATTGCTTCTTTATTGCTGACTAACCCATGTGCTGGTGATTGATGACTGACAAAGGGAAGAGTGAGGCCAGGGTCCGTATCCATAAATGTCTTAGAATAGGAGTGATGATCTAGGATCAGTTTGGCCTTTCAGATCATAATTGACAAGATTATCTGGACAGGTGGGGTCCTGATCCTAGATCAGATCTCCTACTCTGGACTGCCATAATGACTGACTGGCTAAGGTTTATGAGCAGCAGTTGGATACTAGGCTATTTCACAGACGAAAAGGAAGAAAACGGAGAACAACATTTGTTTTGGAGTGAATCTGAAAGGAAGAGCTTTTAATGCAAGTGTGTGTGTGCATGTCCTACATTAAATGTATGGCTTTTAAAGATGATCAACTGCCTCTTTAAAGACACTTTAAAGTCTAACAAGATGTGGTTGCCTAATGAGTGAGGATAACTATTAGAAATAGAGACACAGTACATTGAGTTGTTGCTACTTACAGGGTTATGTTGCCATTCATATTTACTTTATTTTGATGTAAATGTGCAAAATACTGTTACACAAGATACACTGTAAAATATATGGTCTGTGATAGCCTCGGACACAGTGTTTCTCCAATATTAATTTAGCAGTGGCGCATCTTGGCCAAATACAGTTTTTCACAATTCCTGACATTTAATCAGAGTAAAAATTCCCTGTCTTAGGTCAGTTAGGAACACCACTTTATTTTAAGAATGTGAAATGTCAGAATAATAGTAGAGAGAATGATTTATTTAATATTTTATTTCTTTCATCACATTCCTAGTGGGTCAGAAGTTTATATACACTCAATTAGTATTTGGTAGCATTGCCTTTAAATTGTTTAACTTGGGTCAAACATTTCAGGTAGCCTTCCACAAGCTTCCCACAATAAGTTAGGTGAATTTTGGCCCATTCCTCCTGACAGAGCTGGTGTAACTGAGTCAGGTTTGTAGGCCTCCTTGCTCACACACGTTTTTTCAGTTCAGCCCACACATTTTCTATAGGATTGAGGTCGGGGCTTTGTGATGGCCACTCCAATACCTTAACTTTCTTGTCCTTCAGGCATTTTGCCACATCTTTGGAAGTATGCTTGGGGTCATTGTCCATTTGGAAGACCCATTTGCGACCAAGCTTTAACTTCCTGACTGATGTCTTGAGATGTTGCTTCAATATATCCACATTATTTTCTTTCCTCGTGATGCCATCTATTTTGTGAAGTACAACAGTCCCTCTTGCAGCAAAGCACCCCCACAACATGATGCTGCCACCCCCATGCTTCACGGTTGGGATGGTGTTCTTTGGCTTGCAAGCCTCCCCTTTTTTCTCCTAACATAACAATGGTCCTTATGGCCAAACATTTATATTTTTGTTTCATCAGACCAGAGGACATTTCTCTTCAAATTACAATATGTGTCCCCATGTGCAGTTGCAAACCGTAGTCTGGCATTTTTATGGTGGTTTTGGAGCAGTGGCTTCTTCCTTGCTGAGGGGTCTTTCCGGTTATTTCAATATAGGACTCGTTTTACTGTGGATATCGATACCTTTGTACCTGTTTCCTCCAGCATCTTCACAACGTCCTTTGCTGTTGTTCTGGGATTGATTTGCACTTTTCGCACCAAAGTACATTCATCTCTAGGAGACAGAACGCGTCTCCTTCTTGAGCGGTATGACGGCTGTGTGGTCCCATGGTGTTTATGCTTGCGTACTATTGTTTATACAGATGAACATGGTACTTGTGGAGGTCTACAATTTTCTTTCTGATGTTCTAACCGACTTGTCAAAACTATAGTTTTATAACAATACATTTGTGCAATGGTGGAAAAACTAGTTTTACTGACTCCAACCTAAGTGTATGTAAACTTCCGACTTCAACTGTATATTATATATATATATATTTATATATATATTTTTTTTTTTAAATGTCTGCCGAGATGCACTTTTAAGATCAGAGGGACAAGTTACAACAAGTTACATATCTTCCTCAAATTCTCATCAGATCATCTGAGAAACATTCAATGAAACTAGCTAGCTAGCTGGCTTGTAACTCTGGAAGTGTAGCCAACCCTATTAATAGATGTATGTAATCATTGTTATCTAAAATACAGTAACGTTACGCTAGCTATATTATTATTATACAGAAATGGCTGGTGTTGTCACTGAGATCAAGAGATAAAATTAAACTGCCCCTAGTTTTCAGATGAGTTTCAAAGAACCACCCCAGCTACCCTCAGTGTATATTAGCTGTTCATCATGGCCGGTCTCCTACACTACTGTAAATACTTGGTGAGAAATCCATCATGTATCGGACATGAGGTAATAGCTTTGAATTTAACATGGTTCACAGTCTTTTCACAGTAAGCTATATTAACTGTTATCTCAGAGCAGTCATACAGTGCATACTGTATGTGTACAGTACTTGGTTGCTTTTTAACACTCTACTTTAAGACATAAAAACTAGCCCCCATCTTGCATATCATGACAACAAAGAGGCAACTGTCCCTGGTGTTTCTCAGAGCGTGAGGAGAAGATTAGGAAACGATGATCCAATCACACGCAACCTGCCGCCTCAGAACTGACATTGTGTAACTGTGTGGAGGCTAGACAGCTCCGATGAATCTAACCCTGCTGTAAAACCAAACACGCCTCTTTATGTGTCATGATGCCGACAGATTATGAGACAAACAGCAATGCACTCACACCCTCCGCCCGTATAGCATGATGTTTATAAAACAATTGCTCTAATGCATCAAACACCACGTCTTAAATAAGATAGATCATATGCCTCCATTTCATTTTGATTGATTATTATTTTAGAAGCCATCCTTATCACAACATTTTGAGAAGCAAAAAGAGGGCAGGCAAAGTTTGATAAAGGATTTTATTTTAGAACTGTACAATGCCAGCAGCATACCACCCCACATCCCACCACTGGCTTGCCTTTGAAGCTAAGCAGGGTTGATCCTGGTCAGTGGTGTAGTGGTTGGTGCCTGGAGAAGTGAGTATACTCTAATTTTGCCAAAAGTTTTCCAAACGGCCCGTGTGGCAAAGGAAAGGCAACCTGTGTGAAAAAATTATATGAGAAAGAGTGACATACACTCTGAATGACCTAAAATTATTAATCTCATATTGGTCTTTCACAGTCAGGCCAACCCAAGCTGTACTGTGCAGTTGGTTGTTGTTTCAGGTTTTTGTTCTCAAAGTCACACTTTTTTTTTTAACAGAAAAACAACAACATAGTATGTTCTAAGTCCAAAACAATGCTTAGACCACATCAGGAGACCACTAGGTGCAGGCACATTGCACTATTTTTGATTAGGTGTGTTTCTGTAGCACATGAAATGGAGTTTGCAAAAGAAATGGCCACTGGATTAACGCAAATAATCATGATATCATTCTGAGGTAGGTATAGGCTACTTTGTAGCTAGTTAACATTTAATAGAGAAGGTTTTTGGGAAAGCCTTTCCATCTACCAGAAGATGGTTAGGCCTATCATTAGCATCACTATATTTTTCCTGTTCCTTAATTGTTTGAAACCTGGACGTTTTACTTTATATTAGGCATGTCTTAGCTTACATTAAAGTAGCCTTTAGCCAAAATACTACCATAGAAACGTGGAGGCAAGAATTTGTTATAAGACTTACTCATATGCGTTCTCTTGTTCTATTGGTTTTCTTTCAACTATCTTTCATTGTCTAGCAGGTAAAGGAATCATCCTAATCATCCTATCCCCATTGAGACCGGGTCTGTACCTCGATCTAAGTTGGATCGAGTTAATTTCCACCCGGCACAGCCAGAAGAGGACTGGACACCTCTCAGAGCCTGGTTCCTCTCTAGGTTTCTTCCTAGGTTCTGGCCTTTCTAGGGAGTTTTTCCTAGCCACCGTGCTTCTACACCTGCATTGCTTGCTGTTTGGGGTTTTAGGCTGGGATTCTGTACAGCACTTTGTGACATCAGCTGATGTAAGAAGGATTTTATAAATACATTTGATTATAAATACATTTAATTGATCACAGGAGTTTGGTGGCACCTTAATTTTGGAGAACGGGCTCGTGGTAATGACTGGAGTGGAATGGTATCAAATACATCAAACACATGGTTTCCAGGTGTTTGATGCCATTCCATATGCTCCGTTCCGGCTATTATTATGAGCCGTTCTCCCCTCAGCAGCCTCCACTGCAAGCACATGATAGTTGTATCTTTAAATCACCCCTCTTTCTAACAGATATTTCCATCTCTGTCCAGGAAACCGCTTGCATGTGCTTTGCACATTTTAGAAACAATGCTAATTGCATTTTGGAAATTTCACACGTAGGCCTACTGCCGTGTGAACATTGCTTCGCCTAAAATGTTAAGAAATAATAGTTGATCAACATTTTAAGCTAAACATTCTGATCTGTACCATCAGCCCTGTTAATTGATACAGTTTATACCTCCACTACACTACTCTGATAGCTATCAGCAGGTGCGCAACTCTGGTTTTAGAAGTGGAGGGAGATAAAAATAAAAATAAATTAAATTGCCAGTCAGATAAACACTCAAACAACCTACCTGACCACTCGGAGGCGTCCGCATGGTCCTAAAGCAGACCATTGCCTCGTTTTGTATATACATTCCAATGATAAAACTGGGGCGGGGGGGAATGCAATTTCAGAATGTGGGGGCATGTCTGTCCCCAGTGAAAGTTGTTCCCCTGTTTATCAGTGGGGATTAAGTGAGTATATGCATTCTCCACTGAAAAATAAGTGGATATACGGAGTATTCCTGCGTATTCCCTCCACTACACCATTGGTCCTGGTCAGTCCCTGGATGGGGGACCAGATGCTGCTGGAAGTGGTTTTGGAGGGCCAACAGGAGGCACTCTTTTCTCTGGTCTAAAAAAATATATTTATCCCAACGCCCCAGGGCAGTGATTTGGGACCTTGCCCTGTGTAGAATGGGACGTTAAATGGGTGTGCTGACTCTCTGTGGTCATTAAAGATCCCATGCACTTATTATAAGAGTAGTGGTGTTAAGGTGTCCTGGCTAAATTCCCAATCTGGCCCTCATACCATCATGGCCACCTAATCATCCCCAGCTTCCAATTGGCTCATTCATCCCCGCTCCTCTCCCCTGTAACTATTCCCCAGGTTGTTGCTGTAAATGAGAATGTGTTTTCAGTCAACTTACCTGGTAAAATAAGGGTAAAAAAAACAATCTTGTGCTCAGACTGGTTGGTCCTTTCTGACACAGATAATTTTTTTCTCTCTCATTGAATAGACATAGACGTTTCGATGTAGAAAACTAGATACTCCAGTAGAAAATACATCTGGAAAAACTCTGCTCCTATAATCTATTCAGAGGAGAAAATGACAGGAGCAGTATTCCTTCATGGGCTCGAGTTTGTGGATGACTGGGGTGAACCAACTTCTCTCTGCCTTGATTGCTGAATGCTTTCTGTTTTTTGATTGCCATGATTAAGTGAAGCCTAACTTTGAAGTTCCATTTCTTAAATTGTTTTTAGAAGGCATAACTCCGGTTCCTGCTGAACTGAGCCAGTGCTCATTATATCAAACTGTTATCAGCTCAGTAGGCACAGGAGGTTGAGCCCCGCGACTCGCAAAGTTCTGTTTTCACCACAGGGGGGCACACCCTCAATGTGGTGGGAGTTATTGTGAACAGTCCCTTTGTCCAGATAGATACACAGTTGAGTCCATGTGAGATCTGGTGGACGAGTCATTCCAAGAACAGCAGTCGTCATGATTATAATGCATACACCCACATGGTAAATTGTTTTCACAACATGAGGATCTAAACATGAGTCTCAAAATCACATGAGTACAGAGTAAACCTAACTACATAATATAATAACATAATGACATTTAATTCATAATTCATTTCCTTACCAATTACAAACGCATTGCACATGCTGAGATAAATAGACTGTACTGAAAAATAAACCACTCGAAACACTTCACAGCACGACATGATATACAGTGTTTATATTTCTCAAGAGCAATTTAGAACGGCTTTGACCGTACCCCTCGACTTGACCCCCTTGATTGAAAATTTGAGCATTGTTCACAATTAGATTGTTTCTGGTTTTCCCAATGGGACATTTTCTGTATTTCCTTCCTGTATGAGACAGAAATACAGCTCTCCCCCCTCCCGATAGTGTTTGCTCGCCCCTCCATCATGTCCAGGGTCTCACTCCACTGCTGATGAGAGAGGGCCTCTGAGGAGCGGAACTTAGCCACTGTGAACATGGGCTTTCACAGATCTGTTCACAAAGCGAGCTAAGTCCTGCACCTCACGAAACTCTGAACCCCGTATCATTAGATCCAGATGTCATCCATCTCTCTTGTATGTTCACATATTTTGGTATGCACGTTTTTTTCTTTTTTTATCCAGAAATTTCGATCTTTCAGCTATGGATAAGCATTGTGTTACGGCTGCTGGTGGAGATATTTGGAGAAGATGGCTTAGGGATAATATTCTGTGTGTTTTATTCCTGCATGAATAAAGTGCTAGAATATATTTACCAGTTCAGAGCGGGTTGTTGAGACTGCACAAGTGACTGGGAAACCACAATTAGATGTTGAGGAACATTTCACATTTGTAGCAAAGAATGCTTGTCTGGGGCCGTTAGCTATATCCTGAACATGAGAGCCATTGGCCTCAATAGTTGTGATCCCCATCCCCAGTGACCTTCTGAAGGAACATGTAGCATAGGGACGGTAGACAAAGGTTGAGTAGGCAACAGGCTCCAGCAGGATTGGATGGGGATGATGTTGAAGAGTGTGGCATGCAGCTGGTTGGAAATCCCTGGCAATGTGATTTTATGATACAATACCAAATCACTCTGCCAGGAATCCCACTGGCTGCCCCATGTAAGATGGAGAGAGAGAAAGAGAGAGAGGGGAGAGAGGCTGACAGACGGACAGATAGACAAACAGAATACAACAGCCTTATAGTCAGGTAGAGAGCAGACTGATGGCAGGTGTCTGTGCAGTATGGCCGAGTCCAGCCACTCATCACCCTGTAATTACAGTTAACACACGTCCCTCCCTGAGCTCACTGTTCCCCTCCTCATCCTCTTTTTAACAGTCCTATAGAAATAGTCCTGAAGGAGGTGGGCTCACATTCACTGATGCACCTGAGCAAACACACTCAGTCTCTATGCCTGTTTAGAAAACCCTTGAACTGGACTGGATGTAGTTACACTTTCCACATCCTTTGACCACATGCTTCTTCATGACCTTTTGACCTGTACTATTAAATCATTTATTTTGCATTGTATTTACAGTCATACATACAGTACAAATGATGTCAATTAAATGAATGATTATGTAATGCCACTGCACTACATACGGTGCATTCGGAAAGTATTCCGACCCCTTGTCTTTTTCCAAATTTTTTTACGTTACAGCCTTATTCTAGAATGGATTGAATTGTTTTTTTCCCCTCATCACTCTACACACAATACCCCATAATGACAAAGAAAAAACAGGTTTATTTAAAATAAAATTAAATAATATTACATAAGTATTCAGACCCTTTACTCAGTATTTTGTTGAAGCACCTTAGGCAGCGATTACAGCCTCGAGTCTTCTTGGGTATGACACTACAAGCTTGGCACACCTGTACTTGGGGAGTCTCTCCCATTCTTCTCTGCAGATCCACTCATGCTATGTCAGGTTGGATGGGGAGTATCGCTGCACAGCTATTTTCACGTCTCTACAGAGATGCTCGATCGAGTTCAAGTCCGGGCTCTGGTTGGGCCACTCAAGGACATTCAGAGACTTGTCCCGAAGCCACTCCTGTGTTGTCTTGGATCTGGGCTTAGGGTCGTGGTCTGTTGGACCTTTATGGTAAACTCCAAGCGGGCTGTCATGTGCCTTTTACTGAGGAGTAGCTTCCACCTGGCCACTCTACCATAAAGGCCTGATTGGTGGAATGCTGCAGGGATGGTTGTCCTTCTGGAAGGTTCTCCCAACTCCACAGAGGAACTCTGGAGCTCTGTCAGAGTGACCATCGGGTTCTTATTCACCTCCCTGACCAAGGCCCTTCTCCCCTGATTGCTAGGACGAGTCTTGGTGGTTCCAAACTTCTTCCATTTAAAAATAATGGAGGCCACTGTGTACTTGTGGACCTTCAATACCGCAGACATTGATACCCTTCCCCAGATCTGTGCCTCGACACAATCCTGTCTCGGAGCTCTACGGACAATTCCTTCAACCTCATGGCTTGATTTTTGCTCTGATATGCACTGTCAACTGTGGGACCTTATATAGACAGGTGTGTGCCTTTCCAAATGATGTCCAATCAATTTAATTTACCACAGTTGGACTCCAATCAAGTTGTAGAAACATCTCAATGATAATCAATGGAAACAGGATGCACCTGCGCTCAATTTAAAAAAAAGTCTCATAGGAAAGGGTCTGAATACTTACGTAAATAAGGTATTTCTGTTTTGTATTTTTAATAAATGTGCTTTGTCATTATGGGCTATTGTGTGTCGATCGATGATGGATTTTTTTATTTTTTTTTTTACATTTTAGAATAAGGCTGTATCGTAACAAAATGTGTAAAAAGTCAAGGGGATGGAATACTTTCCGAATGCACTGTACATTTAAATGACCTTACATGCAACAGCTATTCACTGCCACGCAGTGAAAGTACTATTTATTAGATACTACCTAGCAAGTCTTTATGGCATCAACCATAGAGATACAATTAGTGTTCTTTATATGTCATTCTAACACTTAAAAGTTAATGTTCAGCTCACTCTATGTTGAAACATACTCACCTTCAAGATGTTGTCTATGTTGGAAATTTTCTAAAACTCTGAGATCCATACTGTAAAGAAATTAAAAAAGAATAATTAATCCAGAGATGAAAATAATAACCTAAAGGTAAAGGGAGGTAAAGATAAGAATGAATTCAGAGATGAAAAGAACCAGAATTACAAGGTCTAAAGTAATCTACAGTACTTGGACCTCTGGGCACAGAGAGAGCAGCAGTGGCTGATGGACTGAGACTAAAGGTTTGCCCTACTTCTCACACAGCTCAGAATCAGAGGCCCTCTCCTCCCTATCAGTAGACAAGCAATCCAAAAACAGAACCAAGGTGCAAAACATGGCATTTCAAAATATTGATTAAAATATTTTCCTGTATCGTTTACAGCGTGCGGTTAACTCTTTCCGCTGCAGTTGGCTTTACACACTTCAGTTGTCGTCACTGACTGACTGCTCCTGGGTTGTAATAATGGGTGAAATGGAACATTTTATGCCATCATCATCATCGTCTCACGATTCTGTTTTGATTAGAATTTTGTGGTTCGTAAACTTTATTTAAGGTATCAGCAGTGACCATCACAAACTTTGGGGGAGGGAAATGGATGCATAATAAATATGTGTCATCCTAGAAATTCATGACAGTATATCATCTGATAAAAGTTTTTAATTGCATCATTTGTCCATTATGCTTCTTAATCACACCTTACAGTTATTTTGTCTTAGATCATGGCGAACATTTACAGACATGCTCTGAGGCAAGGAAGATAGCAGACATCTTGTGGCTTGAACGTTGGGCAGCTCCCTTCCAAGTCTGACAGCTAAATTCACGTTAATTAAACTGGCCCAGTTCCGGGAAACAGACTACTGAATTAAAGTCCATCTTTAAAGTTAAATTACTTATGCCTTCCACTCACTCTCTTCTTTACAGCTCTTTATAGCCTAGAGAAAGACTTGATTGACTGAATGAAAGGAAAATCAAAGATAGCTTATAATGAAAGATAGGATGGCATCAAATTAAATACATTGATGTAAGAGAGGTGTCAAAAGGACATGAAGAAATAACAGATTTTCAATTTAAAAGACTTTCAGATGAGTTATATGAGCAAAAGTGTGCGAGCTGTTATGTTCATACATTTTCAAAAAAATATTTTTAATCGTACAGAGATGTACCCTATTCATTGCTAGTTTCTTTTCACCACAAGTCAATTATAACTCAAAACATGTCAAGATTTTACATGTGACGTCATAAGCCTGTCCACAAAATTGGAGAGTATCGCTGCTTTGAGTCTATGGACAGACCACAAAGCCCTTTGATAATGGCCATAGTGGGATCACTCCCCTCTCCAATTACTGTATGAAGATCAGCCCTGTCCTGTGAACACCACTTGTCTTCATAATACTGTATATTAGTTTCATGAAGAACACATATACTGTACATTCTTCCCCATACATGTTAACAAGCTTTAGTCTGCTTTAATCAACTTTCCTACTATGGGAACTTCTGAAGTTTTATTCTTACGTTTGAGGATAGTTTGTACATGGCAAGTCTCACTAAATCACACAAATCACATTTCTAGAATTGCAGAAGCTTGCTCTCTCTAGGCTAAATCATTTCCGTTTGAGACCAGCCATTGGCACCTCACTTGCCTCCATTATAAACCAGCACTCAATACTGAGATTGGCTGATGCATTACAGCCCTACTGCCACTGGCTGCCAAACAATCATGGAGTTCGTCTCCCAGTCTTTATGTTGTGCCAGAACCTTTCTCCTTGATTGCCCACAGTCTCAGCTGTTATGGCTAGACAACTACTCTGCTCTGGCAGCAGGCCAGAGAAAAGGGCAGCACGTTATTTGGTCTGGCCCTCAGTCAGATGCCATTCCAAATCAAATCAAATGCTATTTGTCACATACACATGGTTAGCAGATGTTAATGCGGGTATAGCGAAATGCTTGTGCTTCTAGTTCCGACAGTGCAGTAATATCTAACAATAATATCTAACAGTAATATCTAATAAGTAATCTAACAATTCCCCAACAACTAACAACTAACTAAAGTGGCCAGTGATTGGGTCTCGATGTAGGCAGAAGCCTCTCTGAGTTAGTGATTGCAGTTTAGCAGTCTGATGGGCTTGAGATAGAAGCTATTCTTCAGTCTCTCGGCCCTAGCCTTGATGCACCTGTACTGACATCGCCTTCTGGATGATAACGGGGTGAACAGGCAGTGGCTCAGGTGGTTGATGTCCTTGATGATCTTTTTAGCCTTCCTGTGACATCGGGTGCTGTAGGTGTCATGGAGGGCAGGTAGTTTGCCCAAGGTGATGCATTGTGCAGACCGCACCACCCTCTGGAGAGCCTTGCAGTTGAGGGCGGTGCAGTTGCCGTACCAGGCTGTGATACAGCCCGACAGGATGCTCTGAATTGTGCATCTGTAAAAGTTTGTCAGGGTTCTGGGTGACAAGCCACATTTCTTCAGCCTCCTGAGGTTGAAGAGGCGCTGCTGCACCTTCTTTACCACACTGTCTGTGTGAGTGGACCATTTCAGTTTGTCTGTGATTTGTACGCCGAGGAACTTAAAACTTTCCACCATTTCCACTGCTGTCCCTTCGATGTGGATATGGGGTTGTTCCCTCTGCTGTTTCCTGAAGTCCACAATCATTTCCTTTGTTTTGTTGACGTTGAGTGAGAGGTTGTTTTCCTGACACCACACTCCGAGTGCCCTCACCTCCTCCCTGTAGGCTGTCTCGTCATTGTTGTTAATTGTTAATTGTCATTGTTGTTAATCAAACCCACTAATATTGTGTAGTCTGCAAACTTGATGATTGAGTTGGAGGCATGCATGGCCATGCAGTTGTGGGGGAACAGGGACTACAGGAGGGGGCTGAGCACGCACCCTTGTGGGGCCCCAGTGTTGAGGATCAGCGAAGTGGAGATGTTGTTTCCTACCTTCACCACCTGGGGGCGGCCCGTCAGAAAGTCCAGAACCCAATTGCACAGGGCGGGGTTGAGACCCAGGGCCTCCAACTTGATGATGAGCTTAGATGAGCTTAGATGCTGAGCTGTAGTCAATGAACGGCATTCTTACATAGGTATTCCTTTTGTCCAGATGGGATAAGGCAGTGGACAATGTGCAGTGTGATGGCGATTGACTAGTCTCTCAAATCACTTCATGATGACAGAATTGAATGCACATGGGGAGTAGTAATTTAGTTCAGTTATCTTTGCCTTCTTGGGTTCAGGAACAATGGTAGCCATCTTGAAGCATGTAGGGACAATATACTGGGATAGGGAGCGATTGAATAAGTCTGTAAACACACCAGTTCCTTTTAACATGAGTCTTCAATATTCCCAGATAAGAAGTTTTAGGTTGTAGTTATTATAGGAATTATAGGACTATTTCCCTCCATACCATTTGTATTTCATTAACCTTTGACTATTGGAGGTTCTTATAAGCACTTATTACAAAAGTATATATAAAGTATATATATATATATATATATATATATATACACATTTCTAAAACAAATTGGCCGATTAATCGGCATCGACTTTTTGCCCTCCAATAATCGGTATCGGCGTTGAAAAATCATAATCGGTCGACCTCTAGTTCCTAGGCCGTCATTGAAAATAAGAATGTGTTCTTAACTGACTTGCCTAGTTAAATAAAGGTATAAAAAAATCAGCGCCCCAAAATACCGATTTCCGATTGTTATGAAAACTTGAAATTGGCCCTAATTAATCGGCCATTCCGATTAATCGGTCGACCTCTAACAGGGAGTGAGCAAAGCGGGCCTTTGGCTGTTTGGCAGGGTGGGTGGGGGTCACTCAGAGGAGCCATGATGTAGGCAGACAGAAGCACACTGATAACTTCAGTTGGAGACGAGAACAGAGAGGCTCAAACAGCCACAAGGCCTCTGGCTCTGCTAGGGAGTATAGAGATCTGTCTCTGCCAGGCTAGAATCACCTGCAGCTGGATTACAACCACCCAACTAAACCACTATATACAGTATACACCACCAGTCCATCAGTAAAGATACTACGAAATACTGACGGGCACTTATTTGCAATGAAATTATGTTAACATGGAAATACCCGTCATTCAAAGTGAACTCATGAACTGTGAGGTTCCTGTCACTGTTATGATTATAATTCAGAGCTAAACAGTAATTAACCAAGAATATATTTATTCGTGGTTTTTGAGATGAGTCTTCCCTTCTGAGACTAAATATCACTAGAAGGAAAGGACATTGCAATTCATCAACTGTATGTTCATGCAAATCACAAGTGTTGTACCACTGTGGTACATTTAGCTAACCTAAAACATCTGAAACTTCAGAGTCTGTTAAAGGAAAACACATTTTATAGAACTTGCAACTGAAAACATTCTCTATAAGTGGCTGTTGTGTCAGAAAAATATGATAATATTGCCACGCCTGTTACAAAGACAACAATACAAAAACAATGCTTCTTTATAATTATGTGTGGGAAAAAAACAACTATATAATTCCATAAATTATTTGATAGGTTGATGTACACTAACCACACCTAGAAGGTCTTCACACTTACTAGAATTTTCGCAAAAATACGTTGGTTACACGTATACTGCAATGTAAACTTGCGGACTTGTCACGTCTCAACCGCTACCTCGCACGACACTCGCCCAACATGTGCTGCCCTCTAAGCAGGGCAGTGTAAACAGAAATGTCTCGTTGAGCCAACAATCGTAATAGCATAGACATGTTTTTGAAACAGCTTTTATTTATATTTGGGACTATATACAGTTTTTACCTGAAATTGTAGTAACAGCCTGCTATGCATTCTGAAATTGTCGCTGTAGCTTTAAATCTCAACAGGGTTTATTTATTTATTTATTTTGGACTATGAGCCACCAAGGTCCAGGCAAGAATTAACTCCCACGGGAATTATCAACATTTTCAGTCGCAATTTGCTTTTACCTCATATAATGTCTTCCATGATCAATAAAGACAGCTTTGTTCTAAGGTAACCTTAATGCTGGTGTAAGCCTAAGAGCTCCTATGGTTCAGCTAAAAGTTAGCATTCACCTACAGCTAGCATGTGTATGTGAGGATGCAGCCATTATTTAGCTAGCTTGCGAGCAGTTACCTAGCTGTGTAGCCTATATTATAATATGAATGACACTGTATGATAGCGTTACAGTACTTTTATTCAGTATTCGTATGGGAGGGGTAAATGTTCATTGTTGATATGCTAACGTTACTTGATCATGAAGCATGTCGTTAGTTAAAGCTATGGCTACAATTTCAGAACGTAACAGGCCGTTACTATAAAAACGAATTTCAGCTGTTTCAAAAACTTTACTACGCTGTTACAGTTTTTACTGTAAGTGTTGGCTCAACAAGACATTGCTGTTTAACCTGCCCTGCTTAGAGGGCGCTAGCTCCGGAGGTAGCGGTCGAGATGTGACACGTTAGTAAGTTTACATTGAAGTGTAGCCGATGGTATTTTTGTGAAAAGTTTAGTTAAGTGTGAAGACTCTCATAGATAACGCACCTGTCTAGTCTGTAGTGATAATCAGAAACAGTAAAAAAAAAAAATCAAAAATACAAGCGCAAAGTATTTATTTCAAACTCCCTTGGTTTACATTTGCGTGTGGAAGGAGTAAACTAAAAATAATTATTTTGAGGTTAGCAGCCAAATTAAACCTCTTCCATAGAAACTTCTTCAGTCACTAAATGTCTTACAGACCTTTAGCCCCAGGTATCTGGAAGCAAAGCAACCCTTAACTTTACAACATGAAACCAGTGAGCATGTTCAGGTCTTTAAAGTGCACTCTGAGGACACACATTTGAATCAAACCAGGCTCACAGACCAAATTAATGCTTTGGCTGCATGAAACCAAACAGAGCCTTTAACTTCCATCGCCAAAGAAAGCAGTCAAAATGCAAAAGCTTTGAGAGAAATGACTACAGTGAGTGTTCCTATCTGAGCATTAGAGAGTCATAAGAGATGAGGTGGGTACATGCTATTCCAATGGGTGTTGAATGATGTGACTGAACTTTCATGGCCGGCCAAACAACCCACATTAAAATATATTTTTGTGTACCATGGTATAAATACTGTAGCATTACTATTTTTATAAACTATGATGTTTGTGTGAACTTTACTGAAGTATTCACTGTAGTGTTTCTGCAGACATGACTGTAGTTTACACAATAGTGTTTTTGTTTAATTGATTTCTCCTTGAGGAAACCTACTGGACAAACACTAAAAGAGCAACTGTTTCATAATCTGTTATTAGGTAGGACTGGAGGCTGAACTTGGCATGCAGGTTTCTCACTCATGGGTGGCACACATTCTGATATGCGGTAGTGTTTTTGCAGACACTGTAGTGTGTTGCGGATATTACTGTAGTATTTACTAGTGCTTTTTGTGGCTAATACTGTAGTATTTACTATAGTATTCTACAGTATACTACACAATTATATCATAAGTACTACACATGATTGCGGGATACTCCAGTGTGGAGTATAGTATACTAAAGAATTCTACAGTAAGTACTATAGTATTCTATAGTCTGCTGTAGTCTTTTTTTCATGTGGGAAAAAGAGAACTCAACTCTATGCTTATAGAAATGACACATTTTACATCATTAATAAACTTAAAATATAAAAAACCGGCAGTGATAGTTTGCAATTAACCTGTCACAAGTACTTGCATATAATTTTCTGATTAAGATGCAGTGAGACAAGTAGCAGCAACAATGCTTTTTTTCTCACACGTAAATGAAGGTAGGCTGAATTTGGGAACTTTATGAGGCTTGGAAAAATGCAATAAAATGTGAATACACCCATCTGTTGGACCTTAGAGGACTTCCTGTAAACAAGCTTGGGAGAGAAAAACCTCTACCACCAGCTCCTCGTCTATAATTGCTGTTTCATCTTTATTTTCTTCTTTCCATTAGCCTACCTACTCTTATTTTCTCTCTACCTACTTCTCTTATCTGTCTCCTTTCATTTTCTTTCACTCTCCCTCTCTCTTTGGCTTTCCTTTCTACAAATACCTCTAAATTATATTGTTTACTTCAAAATAGTGGTAGCGTTGGAAGCTAACATTGCTTTGATGTAAAGAGGAAAGAAAGACAGTATTGTTATTGTTAACATTTTTCTATATAGTTATACATGTATTGTATATAATATATACTTATATTTCCTAATTTATGAGTTTGATTAGATCAATATGTGATTTGATTATTCTGTAGTTTTATCATCCAGAATCAAATCTAGCATCAGATTTATGCATTATATCACAATATCTAACCCCTGCTGACACATCCCTCATGGATAATCATGCATACATACATCTATATTCCACCTGTAAACTATATGCGATTACATTTCCTGACACAGAAATTCACCAGGGAAATCATTTCTCAATGGAAAATGTTGAATTACATTAACGGTAACATTGTTGTTGAATGCAAGCAGACAAATTATAATGACATACATGTATTATATCTTTCTATTTAGGACTAAATAAATGAGTAATATCTAAATAAATATATTATAGAGGATATAGAATTTGAATCATGTATTTATTATATTCAATATATTATGTTTTATTTCCATTTACTCATGACCAAGGATTTTAGTTGCAAATAATATGATATTGTATAATTTAATTTACATTGTGCCCTGTTGCTTTGTGTACAGTTTGTTTCCTTTCAATCAATTCATTTTCTATATTGATTTGTGTAATTTCCTTATTCTTACAATAAAATGTAAAAAGTAACTATGAGCCTCATTTTTTTCTCCCCATTCCATAAAGACAGGCTTTCCGTCAATAAGAACTCATGGGAAATAAAACCAACAACATAATAGTATTGTACAGGCCGGGTTCACTCTATGGTTCAATTATATCTCCATTAAAATGGTACATATAAATACATATATTCCAGTTAAATTAAGTATATGCACACCGTTGGCTAAATATTATCAATATTTCCAGTGTAAAAAGTTATTTTTGAAAAAAACATTACAAAGAAACCATCCCAATCGTTTAAACATGAATCGACTCTATTCAGTCCTGTCTGGACTCTAAAAAGGTATCTCTATGTTCACTAAGAATATGAACAGTAGGTTAGCTGTTTTTTCCCCCAGTGATATACTGTTTTTGGAGAATCTCAGTAAGATTTATATTGCTAGCTGAAAAACCCAACCCTGCTATATTATAATGGCCAACTGGCCAGCAACTGTCTGCAAAGAGAACCACAGTGTTGATCTAATCATTCAGTGATGTCAGGTGGAAAAGACGGCTTACTTCCTCCCTCTGTGCCAACACTCAGCCCAGAGAGAAAGGGGAGAGAGAGAGAGAGAGAGAGCGGGAAGGTTAGGCAAGGCACATGGCCCGGCTTTTTTATTCATTATACAACTTCTAACTTCTGAAGACTGTGTTACAGTTGTTTATTTCTCCCTACTTCCTCCTCTCATATTTTCAAGGAGAGCCATATAAGCAGTGAAGCATGGGAGGTTTACATTCATGTAAACACGTCTAATTGATTCTGGGAATATTGTTAGATTGTGCTACATGAATTTTAAATTTAAAGCAATATGTCCAGGCTATAACAAAAAAAGGACTCTGGTACACATACTGAATATAAGACGGGTATGTGGCCTCTTTCTACGCCTCCACCAATACAAAAAGGATGGTGATCCTCTGACGAGGTGCACTAAAAGCACAAGATATTTTCGTACAATTCCTTCCCAGATTTCAACCATCACAAAGCAATAGAAATGGTGGTTGTTGTGGATCCCATTTCAAGTACATCTGCAGCACACTGAAACAAAATGTGGACCCTAGAATTACCAGGCCATTGTTAAAACCTAACAAAAAGCGCAGTATTGTCCAATGTACACAGTGAAACAACAGCATTGTGTTGAATAGTGAGAAAAGGCTGGAAAATTGTGTAGCAAATGATGTCATTATTACGTTTTTTTAAGTATTTTCCTTTTTAGTATATATTTTTTATTAGTAAATCAACTAACTATTGAGGATTTAAAAAAGTAAGTAAAGATATCAATTAGGGGCTGGCAAGTCCTACAGTTTCGGCTTTGTTTCAATGTAGCATTTTGACATGTTTACGTTCCTTCCTAGTCTAAACCAAAGCACTGAATTGCTATTGAATCTTTTCTCTCCAACTGTCATATATACTATGGGTGTTTTCAGAGGTTTATCTAAAAGGTTATCTTAAGTAATCTAAAAATTGTACAAAGTCGACTAAGCAGATAACTTTTCATTCATTCCCTGTACGGGTGTACAGGGGAAATACAGGTGCGAACCAAATGCACATTACACATGCTGGAGACCCGAACTGCTCTGAAGGATCAAACAGTGCTCCAAGTACTTACTGTAAAGTACTATACCATTGTATTAAATATCATACAATTACAGTTTCCATTTGCAACAAAAATCTTGAAGTTATTGTATGTAGTTAAACGGTTGCTGTAAGAATACATTTTTACATTAAACACAAACTTGAAATGTTAACAGATTTTGGAAAAGCACCTTCTTACTCACACAAAAGTACTGCCAGCTTCCATTTGGGATTGATTAAAGCCCAATGATCTTTATATGAACTTAGTGTGGTGATCCCAAAGCCATTGGTTAAAGAGAGAATGCAGTGGATCATACATGTTGCTCCTTAGCTCCAATGCAACCCCAAGCTCAAACTGTGCTCCAACTAGTGCGCTCCTCCTCCCCTCTTTAAGTTAGGGACTGAGTCAAAGGCATACACATCATTCACAGAAGTTTTAAAACCACACCCAGAACTGCTTGCAAAGGAGGGGAAACACTGAGTTTTCCTTAAATAACACCAGGAGAAGGGAGGAAACTCCTGTTTTCTGCACAGCCAAACTCTCAAATAGCCATGTAGTAGGTTGTGTTTTGAAAATAAAATTATGATGCAGTTGTCATTTTCAGGATGTTTATTTTTTTCAGCTAGGGGGGGGGTTCTATTTTAAAGAAGTAAGTAGGTGTGTGGTGGGCTCTGGCTCTAAACACCATAGAGTATAGAGATATGTGGTCTCAGGTCATAGTGTGTAGTGGTAATTGAATATCCGCTGTGTTTGCATACTGCGTGTGCGTGTGTGGTTGGTGTGTGCGTAGGCACATGGGCATGTAGTTGAGAGCTCTCTTCATCCTGATTCCCGTCCTTGATGACAACCAGCTGCACCTCTTTCCTTTGTGAGTGGGCAGCATGTAGCCTTCATCCCTCTTCATACACATTAATCTCTTTACGATAAAGAAGCACACCATTTCTATAGCACAAATTGCCCCGCCATTTTTGTTGTGTGGGTTGTGCAATCCTGATTGATAACATTGCTACATGCTTTTTACTTTCTGTAATTAGGGCTATATGAAATCTATAGTGATTTGTAGTTTGTAAAAAACAAAGTTGTTTCTTTTGGGTAATGAGTACAAAATTAATATGACATTAAAGCATTGTTTTCCAGCATGAAAAGGCTATTGGATTTGTGACAAAATAGTATATTGTTAGGAACAGTACATCCTTTGATCTGTTATCTTTTCCCCAGACTAATCATTTACAAATGACAGCCCGGAACTAAAGGTGTAGCCTGGAGCTTGTGAGGGGTACCAGGGTTTGTCCACCAGTTTCTATTTACAGCATAATGTTATGTTGCTAGGGAACATCGTTGTATTATCAAACCAATCAAATGACCATAAATGTTTCTCTCATTATCTGGGATGCAAATTGCTTTGCATATTCTTTCCAGTATACAGTACTGTGGCTACAAAGAACTTGATGCAGCTAAACAATATGCAACCAGATGTTCTTTCAAAGTCAACCTGACTTCTCTGACATAATCTAGTTGAAAGGATGTTCTGAGTAGGAATTTCAAAAACTGGAGGAAAGAAGTTTCACAAACTTTACACTCCCATTTGTTTGTTTGAATAAATTGTCTTAAATACGCAATATCAAACAATGGACAACCCGTTTGAAAGCAATGTGAAAGCAGGTTGACAAAGGAGGGGTCTAGAACCAAACTATAAAATGTTGTATTTTGTCTGGCAGGTTGCCCAGACGGCAAGTGAAAACAAAGGCTGCCTACGCACTCCCTATCTGTGACTTGAGACAGGCAGCCAGACACAGACAAGCAGACCCACAAAGGGAACACTTTCATCTGTATGTCATTGCATAGGAAACCCAGCTCACAAGAAAAATTACTACAGTTTACTATAAAATACTACAGTACTTACTAGATAATTATTTAGCTAACTGTAGTATACTGTAGAATACTATAAACCACACACTGTAGTATCCATCGATAATGTGTAGTACTTACTATAGAATTTTGTAGTATACTGTAAAATACGGTCATGCTTTAAATGATGTGCAGCTTATAAAGGCTTAATAAAACCTTCATAAACACTACACAAATGTGTTACAAATCATCTATAACCAAATGTCATGCTTTATAAAGGGTTCATAAATGTGGCATAACTGTGTGACATAACCACCAATGTCAAATGTGACATAACCCACTATGTGAAATATGACATAAACCTTTTTTTTTTTTCATAACGGGTGGCATAAGCACTGCTTAGTAAAGACCTTATTAATCATATGAAATTGGTACCTCACAAAGCATTTATAACCCTGTCATGCATCTTGGTAGAGCATTGCAACACCAATATATTATGTTTGATTCCCAGGACCACCCATACGTAAAAATGTATTCATACATGAATCTAAGTCGCTTTGGATAAACGTGTCTGCTAAATGTTATATATTATATTTCACTGAAACATTTCTTGGATGGCCCAACCTCCTTCCCTCTTGGGTCTATAGTCAATATTGGACCTGACCTCAACTTCCCCCAAAATGCTGTGCTGCAGGATGACTCACACTCTAACGTGCAGCCATGCACAGCAAAAAAATGACAAATTCTGATTTCTTGGTTTTGTTTTTCCAGGTTTCGTTACCAGGGGGTGACTTTTGAGGTCTGGGAAAAATCTAAGGAACTTAGATTTTTTTGTGTATATGCCCTTTAATCCAGTGAGCATGCCCTGCACTGTTGTTTGGTTTGCAGGCTTTCTGCAGTAAGCGCACATGTGATGTGATTTGTCCGCCAGTGAAATGGGTGGAGTAAAAGGCCAGCAACATACCGTATTATTTGAAGACCGATGAAATGACACCATATACAGTATGTGACCCTTTTCTAGACGATAGGCGTATGTCACACGTCACTACTTCACAGGAGAGGCATTTGAAAGTAATATTTTTTTATTTGATTTGTGAATGAAAGAGAAATATAATAATACGAATTTAATGGGGTTTCTCATCTTCCAAGTTAGAGTTTCTGGCGCAGCACAGAAATGCCCTTATCCAAATGGTGTGACAAAGGCATTTCCTAACAGACCTGCTCACTTTTTGTTGTTGTTACTTTCAAGGTTTTAACCAACATGCAGTACCTCCAGCAGGAACAGAGGCAATAACCATTAATCCGCCGGCTCAGGGACAAGCTATATTATTCACAGCCCTGTGTAATGTTCAATGTCATTGCATTGCTGAACTTTTTAAAACTTTGTGTGTTTGTATATTTTTAAAAACATACAAATAAAAGGAAATGCATAGTTGGAACATGTCTTTAATGTTTATTTTTTTTAGCTGTTAGTGTTAATACATTTGTGTTTACATCATTCAGCCTCTTTGTATGTGTTATGAACGACCAAAGGGGTCTGACTTTATAGTAAGTACAGCCTCATATGATACAAGGCATTATGTACAGTATGTGCTATAAATGACCAACGGGTTCTGACTTTTTATGAAGTACAGCATCAAGCGATATAGAGTCTTTATGGATGTATTATGAATGACTGAAGGTGTCTCACATTAAACAAAGTATTACAGGACACTACATAAAGCGTCAATAAATTGGTTATTAACTTTCTGCTGATTTATGAAGGTTCTCATGATCCACAGATTACTGTCGGGTGTGAGTGGTATTTAAATGGGTGATGGACCTGCAAAGCTTGTGTTTTATGTGTGTGTGTGTGTGTGTGTGTGTGTGTGTGTGTGTGTGTGTGTGTGTGTGTCAGAAACAAGATGATTTGGGGTAGTCCAACTTGAGACTACCACACCAGCAGGGCCTGGAGACCAGGGCTTGATTATAACCTGTTACAATGGTGCCAACATTTTGTTGCTGATCTTTCAGCAGGGGAGTGGGTCAATGTGACTAGGCCCAGCATCGTGCGGTATGGCTCGTTGTTGTTGCGTGCGTGTTTGTGTACTGAGGAACATGTAACTTGGTTCCAGAAGAAAGACACTTTCAATTTCTTTAGGTTGGGGGCTTTCATCAAGGTAAGTGTTTCTTGGTGTAACGTTGTCCCCAGGCTATTGCACACACAGTACATGTAACCTGGGATATCAACCATTCAAAGTTGTCCTTAGGGGGAGTGACCATAGAATTCTATAGGAATTACTTTTACTGAGTAAAGTATTTGTCACGGTTACTACTTAACACAGTCAAAAAGTCATAATTCTGGCTTAACCTTGCCCATTTCCACAATTTATCTTCTTAAAATGTGATTATAAACCTAAACCTAACTAATGACAGCCAAATTTCATGGGTTGGTCCACCAGACGTTACGCGCATTTGGGCAGAAGTGTCTGGGAACGAGATTATGCGTAATGTGACTAACATTACTTTATAACTAACATTACTATCATCCTTTATAAAGCACATGTTTATATCATATTTGACATAGTGGGTTATGTCACATTTGACATTGGTGATTGTCACACATTAATGGCACATTTATGAACCCTTTATACAGCATGACATACAGTTATAGATGATTTGTAGCGTATTTATGTAGTGCTTATGAAGGCTTTATGAAGCCTTTTAAGCTGAATGTCATTTAAAGCGGGACATAGAATACTATAGTAAATACTACAGTATACTACAGACCACAAAAAAACACTACAGTAAATAATCCAGTAATGTCTGTAAATCACTACAGTCAGCAAAACACTACATTAATTACTTAAGGCATGAGGGGGTGTGGCAATAAGGCCTGATGAGGTGTGGTATATGGCCAATATACAACGGCTAAGGGCTGCTCGTAGCCACAATGCAACGCAGAATGCCTGGATACAGCCCTTAGCCGTGGTATATTGGCCATATACCACAAAAACCAGAGGTGCCTTATTGCTATTTTAAACTGGTTACCAATGTCATTAGAGCATTAAAAATAAACTTTGAATTAAAAAAAATGTGTCATACCTGTGGTATATGGTCTGATATACCACAGCTGTCAGCCAATCAGCATTCAGGGCTCAAACCACCCAGTTTATAACATAGTATATACTACAGTGCTTAATTTGCATATACCCTGCCCATTCCCCTCCCAATTTGTGCCACCCATAAGTGAGAAACCCGCAATGATATGTATATATCGTATATTGCTTTCCTTGCAGGTTATAGAAAAGAGCAGAAGATTTTTATATTTATACTATAGTAAACTGTAAATATTACTGTATGCTACAGTCTTGTCCGCAATACTACAGAAAAGTCTGCATAAACACTAAGGTGAATATTCTAGTATTTATACCATAGTTTATCACAGAATTCTTTTTCATGTGGGAGTGCTAAGGAAGTCGTGTGTGTGTGTGTGGGTGTGAGTCATATCCCCGGAGAGACCCCACCCTGCGTAGGCGGGAGATTTGGCGACAGTCTGTTAGCCTAGCCCATCCTAGAGAAGGACTACTGCTCAGACAACTGCGTTCTTTGTTCAAATGTTATTTTGTAAAAGTGAGAAAAGAGAAAATCTATTTTTCTGTGGCGATGATATGATCTATCTGCCACCACTGTGGGATATGTCTAAATGTTATGAAATAAACACAAAACACATGTCTCTGGTTTCAGCTGTCTTTATTCAAATAAATTAAACAGTGCATTAATGCTTTATCCCCTATGCTCAGGGACTTCTGTGATATACTTTATGCATCTCATCAACATTATTATGGATTATGTTATAAGGAGGATTGTTAGTATTGCTGTTTTTAGTAACAGCTTGACAGAATGAAGTGTTAAATTGATCAGACTAGCAGGGAGGTTCTGTTGCCACGGTGCTACTGTGACAGTTGTAATACTGATCCTATGTGATGCCCTGCGATGGGGCCCTTGCACCCAGCAGCATCTATTTTTTGCAAAAGGAATTTCTAATGTGTCATTTGGAGGCCCTACTGCTTGTGAAATGAAATCATGATAACAATAAAATAGTGTCAGAGCCAAAGATCAGACTGTTACGGGACTAGCACGGTCCCAATCGATCCTGTTCCCAATTAGAGATTAATCTGCGCTTATGCCTCCGACGTCTCTTTGAAGCTTCAAACTAAGCCCAGAGTAGCTGCTAGAAGATCAAGCAAATGTGGTTACGGGTGGCCTAATTTCACTTCAGTGGGTAACATTAGGTTGCTCTGAAGTAGAATGCCAATGGGTGACTGGCTGCCAGCGCCAGCATCAGATATTCAGTTTTCAAGTTAGAGTGGTGCAATACAAGTAAGGCATTCCTTCCCCCTTCTATTCAGTCTAGTCTACCATCCACATCTGCATCCCTCTGTATCTCACTTAGTCCCACTAATTAAGAGTTCATTGGCGTTCAGCTTGGCTTCACTACTTGTAAATGAATGAACTATATGGATACACAGTGACATTGCTGCTCTTTATCAGAATCCCAACAGTCTCTTATGTTCAGACGTACTCAATAAACAACTTCACTGGCTGTAAACAAAATTGGGCTGCTTGAGTTTACATTGTCTGAGTGAGTGTACACACAGAAAAGTTGACGTTTTAATATATAGTATGCGAATTGTAAGGCAGAGGTCAAATGTAAACTCAAACTTCAAGGCAGGCTGGCAATATGGAAACACTTAAACAGAGGCTTGTGTGCTCCAGCAGATGTGTACAACTGCAGTCCACAAGGCCCACTAAGACTCTTTATTTTTTTTGTATTGAGGGTGCGAGTATCTTTGTCATCAAAATAGATTTGATATCATTTTTTAATTTGCTGTAGCTGTCTATGCTAATATATAGCTAAGAATTATGTGTAAACATTGCACAAACGAACATTCTGTGGTGTGTAGAGACATTTTAGGGGCAGTACATATGTACTGTTGCTGTGGTTGTTTTCAGGCTAGTCCAGTGGAAGAAATGAATCCATTAATCCATGTTTAATCTGAGTCATTAAATTAAACGTTGTGTTTACAATACTCACCTTTGTAGTATTTGCTTCACTATCAGCTATAAAAAAAATAATGCTTTGTTTGCCATATACACAAAGGACATATTCTACTTTACTACTGATGTCAGGAATTAGCAGCTAAACTGAGTGGACAAGTTTCAACAATATGGTGATGATAACAATAAATAAGGTGTCATTTGTTTGAGTCACGCCCTACTGATATATATATTCTATTATGTGACGAGTTATAGTCTAAAAGAAGAATGTGGGGAAAATGCAAACACCATTATTCACATGAGGGCACATGTCAAGCTGAAAAGACCAGGCTGCGCAAGCAATGGCATGGGTCAATGACATTACACTTGGATCCATTTACCCTTGACTCCTTGGCTGACAGAATACTAGCTCCATTGTAATGCATTACTTGTTTTTGGCCTACACATGGATGTCAGGTTTCAAATGGGGATAAGCCATTGTTGTCTTATTTTGTTAATATAGTACTTAACTACTAAGATACATTCAACTTAAGTTAACAGATGTAGCAGTCTCCTGTGTTTTATTTGCAAATGTCAAAATAGCTGATGTTCTTATTTTTCTGATATTGTATTAGGCCTGTATAGATGTAGTTTGTAGTTTGTGGTGACTTAGTCAAAAGCTAAAAATTGTTATCATATACTTTTTACATTTGTTTATGAGCATTTTGCTATATGACAAAATTGCAAGGTTGGATCTAAGGCATTATGCACACATATCTAGATAAGAAAAATGTTGTGCTTCATAAATACAATGATTTAGGCAACTCAGAAAAAGTAATGAACTGCATCAGAAATGCAGGGTATTAAATGTTCACATTTAGCAGACACTCTCACCCAGAACAAAATGGCGGCGCAATTTCTGCATGTTACACCTTTAATTTTGTCCACCACGGGAAGATAAATTGCTTATATGCCTTGTCAATAGAAGTATAAAGACGAATCACTTTGTTCGCTACCATTCAGTGCAAATGTCAAAACCACTCTGTGGTTCATGATTCATCCCTCATATCTTGTTAATTTATGTGCTTTTCTTTTTTAATAGATTCCATTGGAAAGTAATACTCTACCAAATAAATGTCAAGAGATAAGTGGACATACCTTTTGAAGACAATATTTATTCTATGAGTATTTATGGAATACAGCCTAGCATTGTGCTTTGTTTCCTCCTCGCTTCCCCCGTTATACTTTATATTTTATGGAGGCTCTCAAATCGTGCATTTACACATACCGCGTGGGTAAAGAATTCTGCCATGAACTTTAGAAAAATAAGTCTCATTCTGTTTTAACAAAAGGGTGCATCATTGTACACCGATGTGCCTCTGCATTGAATATGCTCTACACAATAGATCTGAAATAGTTCATTTAATGATTGCAGTACTATCAGTCAGTCTGTGGAAGTCTTTGTGTTGTTCAATGTCATTTTTCCCAAGATCATTGTGTACAAAGAAAGCTGGAAGATGATGATTAAAATGAAGATGAAAGTCTCACAGCACTAAATGAATATCCAATATGACAATAGAGATGAAATGGTCCAATTTCAAGGATGACAATGTCCAGAACACAGAGACAGACCCAGTCAAGATATCTTGTACAGATGTAGGATCTTATTTGTTTACCCTGTTGAAGGATAACTTTCATGCAATGCAGGAAATGTAAAAGTTCTAGTGCATCTTAGGTTTGAAAAGGCTTCTGAAATTTGTAATTTCCACTTCGACATTTCAGACATGATTTTCCCCAAAAAATGGATCAACCCCTAGAAAAATATCCATTAATTGTAATCCACATAATCATTCATATTTCCTGTTGCTGCAGGATTATTTTCCTGCTGTAGCAAACTGGCTGAAATTAAAATCCTACATATTTAATGTGCGTGTTCTGTCTTGGATGAGACCAGCCAGTGTGACTAGATAAAAAAAAAACTTTTGTTCCCTTGTTGGCAAATGTTATTACGTCAATGGAGATGTATCCGGAACAAATCTATTGTCATGACTCAGTTGGGCAATCTCTCTTCCTGGAATTGTACTGCAATTATCGTCACCAAATTAGAATGCATTCATCCCAGATCATCTTTTATACATGCACTCGACCCAGATCAGTGACATTTCAAATTGGAATAAACCTCTAAATTAGAATTATCTTCGGAATATACAATATTAAGCAACAACAACAAAAATCAAAAGGGCATACCAAGCCTCTCAGGTGAACACTTGGGATGCACTTGAGTCCATTGTTGGTGGGGCAGATTGTTCAGTGTAGAGGAGTGGGCTGGGTGTCGTGTGAGCCGGCCACCATTGGTTTATGGATATCTGTCGGCATCTGGATCTGATTTCCTTTCGCCATGTCACAGGCAGAAAGGCTTAAACCATGAGTCATGTTCCTGGGGCAGGCAGACTCTTTATGGCTGGCTGGTGTAGGCTACATTGTAATTAGACTATTGTTGTGGCCACTGTCCATGCCCCGGACCATGCAGAGCAGAGTGGAGTACGGCTGGGATGATACAGCCATGTTGTTTTCCCACACTTAGTCCCAGACCCTAACCTCCTCAGGTCTGTTCTGGTCTGGTCTGGGTTTGGCATGGCAGACATCTGGGCCCTGGGGTCATCACTCTCACTGATAATGGCCAGATAATGACCAGATGGTGTGTGGAGCTGTCGAGCTGTGCATCCTCAGTTCGTTAGTTAGTCATAGGCCCTACCTCAGTTGAACCCTCAGACATTGGCCTACTTTTATAAGGAGCACAGAGACCGACCTCAGGCTGGAACGCCCTGCCTTGACTGGCTGTACAGTAGAGACCGTTCATCATAACGATCTGTTCATTAAATTAAATGGCAAGATTGTGATTCTCAACATGACATTATAGCTCCATTGATCAACTATCATAGCTCCAGAGAGTCTATGGGCCATATTTGTTTAAGTGTGTTGGTTAGTAGTATCACCTGTTGGTTAAAATGATTAATCACTTGGTCCATTGACAAGTGTCTTTTTCCCATTGTTTAACCAGCTGAATTGCGTAGACTGGTCTCTGCAGCTGAACATCTCAACCTCAACCTAGCAAGGTGAACAAACCAATGATGTGTACATTAAAGGTATACTACATTTGACCTAAAAACTGTCTATTGAATATCCTCTCTCGCCTGCTTTCTTTCCTTTGTGATTCTGATGACTTTGGTTAAGCTGGCACAAAGCCCAGTGTTGAAGGAGAACCATCTGGAGAGCCAGGCCATTCCGACTGTCTCTCTCCACTAATGTCCCTGGCTTTGGACATTACCCAATAACGCCTAGCTTCCCATCTTTGTGATGAATTGTGAACACATTGATTGAAAGAGTGTAAGCATGGATTTAGGTTTACAGCTAATTTGCAGTATCCTCTGTTGACTTCGGAAAATGGCAAAAAAAGAACCAACTTGCACATAGAAAGTAAACGCTAAACATTTTAACAGAAGGTTCTTGTTGTTTTTCAAATAAATGAGACGATACGTTCAGTCACGATTACAAAGAATCCATACTCTTAGAATGTAAATATTCTGTAGATACAGTGCCTTCAGAAAGTATTCACACCCCTTGATTTCTTCCACATTTTGTTGTGTTACAGCCTGAATTTAAAATGTATCACATTGAGATTTTGTTTCAGTGGACTACACACAATACCCCATAATGTCAAAGTGGAATTTTGTTTTTAGAAATGTTCACAAATTAATTCAATAATATGAAAAGCTAAGTTGTTATAAGTTAATAAGTATTCAGCCCCTTTCTTATGGAAAGCGTAAATATGTTTAGGAGTAAAAATGTGCTTAACAATTCACTTAATAAGTTGCATGGACTTACTTTGTTTGCAAAAATAGTGTTTAACATAATTTTTGTATGACTAGAGATACAATCTTCGGCAAAATCATTCGCAAGGAGATTCCTGCAAAATTTTTATTTGAAGATGTACCTCATCTTTCGAGCAGTGAATTTCAAACACAAACTCAACCACAATGTCCAGGGAGGGTTTTCCAATGTTTTGGTAGATAGGTAAAAATAAATAAAAGAGCAGACATTGAATATCCTTTTGAGCGTGATGAAGTTATCAAATCAGTTATCAAATCAAATCAAGTCACATACACATGGTTAGCAGATGTTTTTTATTTTTTTAAAAATTTTTACCTCTTTTTCTCCCCAATTTCGTGGTATCCAATTGTTGTAGTAGCAACTATCTTGTCTCATCGCTACAACTCCCGTACGGGCTCGGGAGAGACGAAGGTTGAAAGTCATGCGTCCTCCGATACACAACCCAACCAGCCGCACTGCTTCTTAACACAGCGCGCATCCAACCCGGAAGCCCGCCGCATCAATGTGTCGGAGGAAACACCGTGCACCTGGCAACCTTGGTTAGCACGCACTGCGCCCGCCACAGGAGTCGCTGGTGCACGATGAGACAAGGACATCCCTACCGACCAAGCCCTCCCTAACCCGGACGACGCTAGGCCAATTGTGCGTCGCCCCACGGACCTCCCGGCCTGGGCGCGAACCCAGGAACTCTGATGGCACAGCTGGCGCTGTACTGCACCACTGTGCCACCCGGGAGGCCCCCGGTTAGCAGATGTTAATGCGAGTGTAGCGAAATGCTTGTGCTTCTAGTTCTGACAATGCAGTAATAACCAACGAGTAATCTAACAAACAATTCCAAAACTACTACCTTATACACACAAGTGTAAAGGGATAAAGAATATGTACATAAAGATATATGAATGAGTGATGGTACAGAGCGGCATAGGCAAGATCAGAGCGGCATAGGCACTTTTGATGGTGTATCAATACACCCAGTTACAAAGATACAGGCTCCCTTCCTAACTCAGTTGCCGGAGAGGAAGGAAACCACTCAGGGAATTCACCATGAGGCCAACGGTGACCTTAAAACAGTTACAGTTACTGTGATAGGAGAAAACTGAGGAGTGAAAAGAAGGAAGCCTGTACAGAATAAAACTATTCAAAAAGAAGCATCCTATTTGCAAGAAGGCACTAAAGTAAAACTGCAAAATATGTGGCAAAGAAATGAACTTTCTGTTCTGAATAAAAGAGTTATGTTTGTGGAAAATCCAACACATCACGTCACTGAGTACCACTCTTCATATTTTCAAGCATGGTGGTGGCTGCATCATGTAATACTAGGGAGCTTTTTTTAGGATAAAGAGAAATGGAATAGAGCTAAGCACAGGCAAAATCCTATAGGAAAACCTGGTTCTGTGTGCTTTTCAACAGACACTGGGAGACAAATTCAACTTTCAGCAGGATAATAACCTAAAACACAAGGCCAAATCTACACTGGAGTTGCTTACCAAGACATTGAATGTCCCTGATTGGCCTAGTTACAGTTATGGCAAGACTTGAGAACGGCTGCCTAGCAATGATCAACAATCAACTTGATAGAGCTTGAATAATTTTGTAAATAATATTGTACAATCCAGGTGTGCAAAGCTCTTAGGGATTTACCCCAAAAGACTCTTAGCTGTAACTGCTGCCAAAGGTGATTCTAACATGTATTGACTCAGGGGGTTGAACATAATCAAGATATATTAGTGTTTTATTTTTCATAAATTCTAACATTTGTCAAATATTTTTCTTACATTTTGACATTACAGAGTATTTTGTGTAGATCGTTGAATTTTGTTTTGAATTAAATACATTTTAATCACACAACAAGATGTGGAAAAAGTCCAGGGGTGTAAATACTTTCTGAAGGCACTGTGTATTATATGTGAAAATAATGGAATATTGTGGTCTTGTACAGTTTGATGTTATTTCTACATTATCTACATAGAATAGACCATTTATTGAAAGCCTTGAAGTGGTATAGTATGGAACCAGCAGATTCCATTGAAGTAAATGTATCCGATACAGTAGTAGCCTAAGTAAGTAATTATCTTATGAATAATAAATATACATGTATTTTTGGTTCCAACAAAATTTGAATGAAAATAAAGCTTGTTTTAAAGACCCACAAACAGTATTTATCATTCATAGTCTGATACCCTCACAGGATACTGGAGGTTCTCCCAAAAACCTGAGATGAATTCAAATGTGATTTTTGTCGGACCACCATGCTCATCTGACAGCTCCAGTTTATTGTTCCAGGATCCTCGCTGAACCGTGCCTCCAGTACTACAGTTAATTATCTCTCTGATTCTCAGCCCCAAACCGTTCTCCAGATTGAATGTCGGTTTCTGTCCTCCACTCTCCTCTCACTCATTTCCCCCCATGATTCATTGTGTGGTTTGGAACGGGGATCAAGCGGCGACTGACTGAGACTTTCTGAATAGACATGAATTAGAGACCGTATGGCTTTGAGGTGCTTAAAGATGACAAATTTAGAAGTGTATCTCAGGGACATGTCTAATGACCTGAGATGGCCTCTCTGATTTGAGGCATGTCCACCCTTTCCTTTATAGTGTACCATTTTTTTTACTAGGGTCCATAGGGCTCTGGTTAAAAGTAAGGCACTAAATAGGAAATATAGGTGCCATTTGGGACGTACACAGCGGCACTTTGAAGGGCTATAACCAGAACTGCATAAACTATATACTGGGATACTTGCTACTATATGGATAATCTTGCAGCAATCACTGCAAAACCATCTTTATATTAGCACATTTTCCACTGAGGAATTGTTATTGGTTTGAAGCATCGTTTCTCAGGCAAGGAAAGCTTATTACCAATAAGCTTCTGAACAGTGACATCTCTGACCTACTGTGTGGCAGATAGGTTAGGTGAACTAGGCTCACTGGGATAGGTTATACTTCCTAATGTGTCAGTGGAGGAGTAGAGGGTGGAATAACATACTACCTGGTTTTCATTAGCACTACCTGGCTCATTGTAAAGCGAACCATGCCATGTTTCCTGTCTGAGTGCCTTAGGAGCCAGCTGTCGGGGACCTTATTGTCCACTTATCACAGTGAAGTAGTGTATGATACTTATTTGTCTTCAGAATGTATCCCTGGCAAACAGTTGTATGTAAAAAATGCATTCATTCATTTGGGTGTTCATGAGAGTTCCAATCCCGCATAGGCAGTTAATTGTTTCATCTTTATTGTCAATGCATAATGAGTGACAAAGTTCCTCGGGGTAACGTTAGCCAGAGTGCACTACTCTTCCTCAAGTCAGTCCTCATTACAGGGACGTACAGGAGATCAGCCCCAGACACACAGCCAAATGATATTCGTGGTGCCTACCTGCACACCCTTGATGTTGGAAAAAATTGAATATGTTGACATCATATCTACTATAACTCTCATGATAATAATTCAAATCAATATTAAAACCTTAAAAACCTGGCATGTAAATGATAAATTACGTTTGACGTTGACTCCTGTTGCAGGTTGGTATCAAACCCTACAGTGCACCAGGTTATAGCCGTGGCCACATAATGATTCTGGCTGGGTCTACACAGGCAGACCAATTCTGACCTTTTGCCGATAAGTGTTCTATTGGCTACTCAGATCATATCAGAATTAGACTGCCTGTGTAAATGCAGCCTCTGTGTCTAAGATCTTGTGACACAAAGGTGGAACTGACTTACTTGGGAGTGCTAAGTCCTCGACCCAGCCTAGCTCTGCTAGGACTCTATAATGGTTCCCAGAATCATTCAGGTGCAGCACATCACAGTGCAACTAAGCAGTGGAAAATGTATAGTCAGACCTCTTTGGCACAGAAAACACTGCCCCTATGGAACACGTGATGTATAGCTGTAGTTAAGTGGGTAACCAGGCTTGATGATTCACAAGCATGTGATCCTTAAAATGGGAAAATATCACAAAGAACCATATTGTCCTCTATTTGTAGGGTTAATATTTTTAAATATCTAAATTCCTCGTGGAATATCAAAGCCAACAGGAATAAAATGTTCTCACGCTTTACTGCTTATACGTCTATCCAAATGTTGTATTCAACTTAAATGTATTACATCTGTTAAATGGGTTTTTACAAAGGTCTAGAAAATGTCTCGAGATTTATATGACAGAAGTGTCATAATTTTGGCACACAATATTGTCAGTAAAACTAAAGACAAAAATGAATAGGAGCGACAGTTAGTGGCCTAAAATCACATTTATCAACCATTATCCACACCCTTAATCACTTCATTACATTTCTCTACATCCTTAATTCCTTGAGGTCTGTGAAATGGAAAAGAAGCGAATGATGCCAGCTTCTTACTGGAATAGCCACAGCCATCATGTGAGAAACTTAGTTCAGGAAGGCATTGTTTCAATGTCTTGTGGGTCAGGTGCTCTATTGCTCCACAGGATGTTAAAGAGCCACAGGATGTTAAAGAAAAGACCTGTTGGTGTTATCCAAGTAAAAAAACTATCCGTCAAAATCAAAACTACAATTCATTGTTTTATATGAAGGCACCTTGTGACCTTATGACCAAGCATGGTTAGTGGATGATGTAATGACTCGATAGCTGCATCTTGACAGGGACATCCAAAGAGCAATTTAGCATATTCTTGCAAACTGCTTAAGATTTTCTTTCCTCAAACTGTGGTTCGCCATTAAAACTGAGTGTGTGACAGGGCGGGACGCTCATGTTAGGTTTTGTGTTGTTTGCTTAATTTTTCTCTCTTTGTATATTCAGATGGAAATCATAATGTGATTCAAGCCTGATATGTGTCCATACACATTGCAATGAGATATGTATTGAGTCCAGGTAATAACTGCAATTGCTATAGCAAAGAGGCTCTAAATGAAACAGCTCAGTACCTGTAGGCCTAACTGTTGGCAGCATTACAGATTGAAATTGTCAATGCAGGCAACATCAATATGCCATTTATATTGCAATCCTTACATATAGTGGCAGGTATTCATACATAATGGACTTGATCAGAAATGGCATGCCTACAATCATGTGTCTGATTATTCAGGAACCTGTTTTGCATTTGCATTACACACATGCAGTGTGTGGTGTAGTATTACTTCCTGGCTTTCCATTAAATACACTCAGAATACAATATTGAATGATACGGTAGCTTATGAGTACACGGAAAGGCCATTAACGTTCTTCAACATGGAGTGGGGTAGCTTGGGCGTGTGACTGAGCAAGAGGAGCCTGTTGTAGTGCATCAGTCTGTTAAAGAGAGAAAACTGGTTGTGTGACTGGACTGGGGCTATGTTGGAGGGGTGTAACCCACGGTGACTCAATGATCAGCTATGTTCCTGTTCAAGATGAATGACTCACAGCGCAGGGCTGAGGGCTGCTGGGAACTTAGTTCAGTGCCAATGGATATGCTTCTACCCTCCTCTATTACCACCACTGCCCTTCCACCATCATTCAAGTGACCCTACGCGAAAACACAAATAAAAATGAATTTGGAACATGGAGGTTAAGTTGCCATTGGCGTATTATGAAATATTCTGGAAAGTGACAGCTCTATTCCAACTGAGAGAGAGAGAGAAAACCTTTGTCCTGCTCCAGCTCCACTGTGGGTAGTAAAATAAAGGTATATTTGAAGCAGAATGCACTGTCAATATGCAGCTGGTAATGAGGCACTTGAGTCACACAGGAAAGATGAAAACAAAGAGTAATGGTGTGACCACCAATGCTATTCCACTGGGCTTGTTTGGCCAATGAATGAAGAGTGATGCAGAGAGAGAGAGAGAGATAGATCATCTAGTGCTTCTGAAATCAATTGCCCATATACTGTGTTTCCAAGGCTGCTCCAGGTCATCAGTATGCGTGCAGTGAGATGCAAAGAAACGGGAAGGAAAGTTTTGGGCCACAATGTTTTGAAGGAGAAACTGCGCTGCCTTCATGTCTTTCCAACAGAAAATACATCTATGAAACTATAGTATAGTGTCATACGCATGAGAAGCGCAGTGCGATTCAAGTCATTAAATGTAACCTGCTTTGGCACCATAAAATGGAAAAACTGCAGTCTTTAACAATAATCCTGAATAAGTGCGTTGACTGAATGAACAGGCTTTGCATTCACATTAAAGTGGCGAGTCTGTCTCTGTTCAGCAATTAAGTTGTCTTCCTCCCACATACTGGGTGCTCAATGTAATCCACACTCAGAAATGATGATGAATGACTCCACTGAATGGAGATTTGCAACAGGCTCTAATCTTATTTCATTTCCATCTTCGTATTAAAGGAAATAATAATTTCCAACAAACTGGAATGAATCAACCCCCACGTTATTGCGCTGAGTAAAAGTACCGGTTTATATTGTTATTTTCTGTTCCTTTTTAAACCTTTGAAATCTTTTTTTTTTTTTTTTTTTACATTTAGCTCGACGTTGAATTACTTCACCAATCAATGCGGATAGAGCAACTTGCTATGGAGCGGGCAAGACATAATTGTTAACATGCGCCATGAACAGACAAGTGTAGGGCGTGAGATGCAACTGAAATTTTGCGGAGGGGAGAGAGCAAGAGAGGGTTGAGGTGGAGCCTTGGCTTGAAGGGCTGGGGATCTTGTTATGACATGCATTATCTGAATTAGGCCCACAGAAGAGTGGCTTCTATGGAGGACCTTTGAATGTTTTTGAATGTCAGTTGGCTTAACATTGGACCAGAGTTAGCTAACTAGCTACATAACAAGCTGGTGTGTGCAGAGCAGCACCAGAGTTAAAAACACATCTTACTTTTTTGTAGTTAATAAATCTAATGTGAAACGTGAAGGGGGGGTGGGGGGGGGGGGGGTGGGGGGGTGGGTCAGATAGATGCAAACACATGGGCAGAAATGGACTGACTTTCTTGGCTGTACACACCAACACAAACCAGGAAATGGACTTGTTTGGCTGTACATTTGGTGTTTTTAATGGTAGTTTATCCATTCTACGGATTTCAGACGCAATCAGGTTGTCTTTTCTTTGTCCACTACTGTTACATTTCACAAGTAACTTTAACCTACTAAGTAAATTAACTCACTCGCTTATCCCTCACTCTGCACTGTTTTTGACAGACTGTAAATGAACAACAGAATACAGCAGTGCACTTTAAGGTACACATTTACATTAGCAGGAATTGTTTTGACAGGTAAAGCCATTTTTAGCTTGGCTCAGTCAGTCTGAACTGATTTGTTATTTCCATGAAACGACTGGAACATGGCAGTAGCGTGTTTTATTACATTATGTTCTGTGTAATGACTTCATAACACGGTATGGCAGTGGGTCATCACAACCTGACCCCTGTCTGTGTGTCAATCTGCTGGGAGAATAATTCTGTAGATGTGTGGAAAGCATGCCTACTCAATATTAGATTAGAATCTTATCAAAATGCCCCCCCCCCCCCATAATTAACTCAGAACTTAAAAAAATGTATGATAAATTCCGAAGTAATAAGTATTGATTAATTAAGACCTTTAAAAGGTGTATAAATGATGGATGTTAGTTATCATTGTCATTGCACATCATTTGTAATTAATTGTCTAAAATGATTTTTGATACTTTATTTCTGTTTTTTCGTATTCTATGCATTTGTAATTAAATATTAAAGTTCAGTTTTATACAGTTCTTTATTTTATTTTATTAGGTGAAGTACATGCTCTTTAAAGCAATTTAGAGATCTTCAATAAAAAGCAATTAACCACTTTTTATTTTATTTTTAATTGGCTGTGTTACATTGAAGCACGAAATTAAATATTGTTTGTCTTTATTTTCTTATTTAGTTTTGTATACTTTCATATAGTACTGTAAAATAGTAATAAAGAATTTGATTGGTTTGTGGCACATCACACTAAAAGCATAGGGTTCCCTTTTAATATTGTTTGTGTATGCAAGTAGAAGCTATTATGTTACAGACAGGCACACTTTCATTACGTGCTACATTCAATTATCTTTTTATCTTTAATTACTTGAAAAATGTATTTACTTGCTTGAGCGATTATTTAATTGGCATTCCAAGCTGAAGGATCAAATCAATATACAACATGTGATGTAGGAAGGATGTGGGGAAGTATCAAATTAAACCATTGTGTCTACAATTTGCAGTGCACAAATTGAAATGATGTGGTATTTTGAATAATCCTCAAATTTCATGTCATAACATCTTGGATCGCTACCAAATAACGAATTTCCTAATTTCCTCAACAGTGCCATGTTTTCTGTTTTAGTTCACATCTGTCCAATGTTCAGTGTTTTGTTACTGTAGACACCAGAAAGTTAAAGCCCACTGGGCACACACTGGTTGAATAAACGTTGTTTCCATGTCATTTCAATGAAATGATGTTGAACCAACGTGGACTAGACGTGAATTGACATCTGTGCCCAGTGGGAAGTAGCGTCCTACAGATGTAGGATCTTAATTAATATCCCCTTTGCTGCTTAATTAATATCCCCTTTTGCAGGAAATGTAAACTTGTAGTGTATTTGAGTTTTTAAAAAGTTTGTCAAAGTTTGTCATTTCCAATTTGAAATTTCAGACAGGATTTGCCATAATGAGAAATGTATCAATCCCTAAAAAATCCCATTAATTATAATCCACATAATAATTCACATTTCCTGTTGCTGCAGGATTATTTCCCTACTGTAGTAAACTGGCTCAAATTAAGGGTCTGTCATTTCAGAGATAGACTACAGAGAATTCCTCGTACGGTATACCAGCCTCATAATTAACTCTGACATATTGAATTACTCAACAAGCTAAAAACTCACTTTACATGTCCCTCTGTGGGTGTCTAGTCTGACGTACAGTCTACTCTACAGTAAAGGCTTTTCATTGTCAAAGAAGCTTCAAAATGCTCCTATATTCCTTTGTTCAAACCTCAGCATGTTCTGAGAGGTAATGCTAGTCCTCACAGAGAATGGCCAGGGAAGTTTCTCTGTTGGATTGAAAGTGTAGGTGATGTATCCGGTTGATGCTGTGGCAATTAGACACCTCCCAGGTGAATTATCAGTGTGTGATCTCAGACATGGGTGTCTGCGCTAGACTGAGCGGCTGCACTTTAAGTGTCTCTTGGCACCCACATTAATAATACAATACCTGCTCCAGGTGGCTTGGCAGCCCACCTCTGGGCTGCAAACACACAGTAAGGCAAGGCAATGAGCCGAAACACAGATCCACTGCCAAAGTCGTAGTGGAAGAAACTAACGGTCAGCGACTGGAATGATAGTACATGCACTATTCACATTTCACACCTTCCCCAGTTGGTTCATTAGCTTGGTCACACCAGCGTAAGTTCACTACCACTAGTAATAACAATGACGGCGCTAATCATACCAGAAAGGCTCTAACATGTTTTAATATCCCTAATACTCAGGGGGCATGTGTAGGAGCTAACACATGCAATGCCCCACTGGAGTCCAGCTGATATTTTGGGGCACAATATTAATTTCAGCCCAAGTAAACTGGAAAAAATAAAACAAACGTCTTCCACTGTTTATTTTTAGACAACCTCATTGGGTTTCATTGGGTCTGCTGCAGCCAGGGGCCCCCAGACGTCCCTCCCTACCCGGCCCATGCAGTGTCAGAGGCACACTAGTTTCCTGCCTGTGCTCTGACTGTGACGCAGGGTGGAGGGGCACACACACCATTAGAATGGGCTCTTTGTACTGCAGTGCTGCCTTTCCTCTTTCCAGCGCTGAGTCTGACAATGTTTTTCCTCTCCGTTAGACAAAGTGTTTGCAGGTTGCTGTGCTTGCTGCTCCCCGGCTTTCTGTTTGAGAATGGATTTGGTCAGAAAATAAAAAGCTTACCAAAATGTTTGAGTCTCTGTGCTAAAAACAGTAGGAACAGTAGGAGCGTTTCACTTCTCATTCTCCATCTATTACCCGATCCAACTGGGGCCTGACATCAGTCTGATGTGGGTTTTGGGGTCAGCACGGCAGCAGAGAGTGATATCCACACAGGTCCTCTCAGCGCTGTCTGTCTCTCCCCCAGTTAGAGCCAATACCCAAGGTAAGTCAAGTCTCTTTAAAAACACAAACTTGAATTTTTCTCTCTCAAAGAACATGTTTTGCCAAGAAAAAACCCCTACGGTGGATTAGCCTCCTCAGCAGTTCATTGTTGGTGTATTATTTCTACAAGTGTAATTTACTGCTGTTCAACCCTGGGCTCTGTCTCCAAGTTACATTGGCTCTCTGCAGTGGACATATTTTCCCCCAAGTGCATGGTCCGTCTGTCACCCAGAATGAGAATATCTCCCTCATAAAGTTCACGCGTCATAAAAGTATAAATATTCCAATTGCCAAGTGTAATGTGTATGCAAAACGCACTTCATTTGACTAATGTTTTGACCATAGTCAGTACCCAGCTAGAACCATATGTTTCTTAGGTGGGAATTTCCGTACTTCAGCATAACGTTTTCTACAGGTTTCCTCATGTTTCTATTCAAAGTCATGTTCTCAGAACATTCAGAGTACGTTAAGAAACAACGTTTTCCTGTGGGAATTTCATTACTTCAGCATAATGTTTTCTGCAGGTTTCCTCATGGTTATATTTATAGCCATGGTGTCAGAATATAAATACAACTTTCCATAAAAAAAACAAAAGAAAACATTTGTGACATTCTAAGGACCTTCTAAGAATGTTATTTAAAAACATTACATTATGTCTCAGCATCAACAAAACTCTCTCTATCCTGTATCTTGTTATCTTGTATCCAGGTGTGTTGGTCGCAGCCACTAATTGGCCACACCTGATCTTAAGTGCTTGTTTCATTTGAAATGGGGTCTGTTCGCATAGACTAAAATGAACAGCTTAGTATGAGTAGAAAACAAACATGGCATGCTAGCTCTATCCAGTTTGCACAGTGGACAGAGAATTCCATGGACAGAGAACAGAAGATCATAGGTTTAAATCTCACTGATGCCGTGTCACAATAAAAAATAAATGTGTTTGCATGATTAATGCCTAAGCAAACTTATCTGTGCTTGGAATTCAAAACAGTTAACCCAAATTAAGCTGGTGGTGTTATTAAGTCTTATTGAAACATGTTCTCAGAACATTATTTAATTACCTTCAAATAACCTGTCATTTATTTTCTCAGAACATTGTTAAAACCACCCTGGAACATTTTCAGGGAACGTAAAACGTTCTCAGAACAGCCGTGCAACCTAAAATCTAACATTCCGGGAACAAGCAATATTTTCACCAAAGTGATGGCTTTGTTCCCAGGACCAATAGGAAACCAAAAACATATGTTCCCACTACTTCCAAGGAACCAAATCTGCTAGCTGGGTAGCTACAAAGGCTCCTGGGAAATGCCATAATGTCCAGAGTTGAATAGGTCAATCCATAGTTTACAATCACAATATCAGGTGTATCTGCCATTGTTCCTACAATACTCTCAGCTTACTTATAGTAGGTATGCAATAGAGTTCTGGGGAATCGTCAAGACACAACACCAGGAAGTTTATTAGCAGTTGTGCTCAAAATGGCTATTGTCTCTGACTCCTGTTAGCATTGTTTCATTTCATGGTACACTTTGAACCATTTATTGTCTACTTAGATGGTTGAGTACATGAGTGTGTTGACATTTGTTTGCCTGAAAACAGGCACACTGTTTGTCCATCCACAAATGTATTTAGAAAAAATATTTTCTGTGGTGTCCCCATAGAAACAGGATCAATATTTTCCCTGCGGAAGTCATCATTTTGAGCCATGAACACAACAGTTGTCATCAGCAAAAGTTTAATCTTCCCACTTGCATTACTCGGACAGTGTTAACTTGAATTACTGGAGTGTCTCTGCATTTGCGTCGCTGCAGAACACACACAGTGAAGCTGGAATGCTACAGTATGGGTGGAAATTATACTATGATACTATCAGTTTACCATGCATCATTAGCAGGGAGTAGAATAACTGTCAGTTTGACATCAAATATGCATCTCCAATCAATCGCACTTAGGCTACTGGCTATTGAATGGGTGTCTGACCACAACACTGCTTCCCTCGGTATTGTGATCCTACGGGAGACAGCTATTCTCCACCCATTCCCACTATTCCTCTTGTTACAGTTCCAAACCCTTAGTTTAATTTCCCATGGGAAATGATATTTCCCCAATGACCAGCTGAAGGTGATGATTCTCAGCATCGCACTTGGCTAAAGCTGCTCTGCTGTTTCTCTCACTGTGCTGCCACACAGAGACAAGTTCTATGACCCTGCACGCTACCACTATCGTCCGGATTGGATGACACCCTGGGTGGCGAAAGATGGCTTATCTGTCAAGTCTTCTATCTGTCTCACAGTGTGCATGGCCAGTGGGTTATGACCTGAGCGGTGTGGTGTGGCGTGCACATTTCCTGTTTCATGAGAACAATACCGGACGGTAGTGTTGTGTTGGGAGTAGCCCAACAGTGAGAGAGTTAGGCTTCCAAACCCAAAGCCAGAGAAATTAAAATGTGTTATTTGTCTGTCTGTCAGCCTGAAAGAATGCTGAGAACTTGTGCGAGCAAGTAGGGAGAGCGCATAATCCTAGATTGAACGTTTTCTCTGCTTACAAAGAAGAAAGGAAAACGTGTCTCCCTGTTGAATGATAGTGGGCAGATCACAAAGCAGACAGCTCCTTTCCTTCCTTGTGTCATGAGATATTGGTGAGCTGTCTTACTGTGAACCTTTCAGACAGTATGGTTTACCTACTGTATGATATAAAGTTACTGAACAGTATAACGAATATTCTGCCTATCAATGATAGGGCCCATCGTGGTACTTGCCAAAACAATCGCATTACAATAATATGTCAAATAAAATAATGTATTGCAAAAGGAAATACCGTAATAAAATGGAAGTGTACTGGGAAAGATGGGTTAGTCTATGGGCATCTGAGGGTTGGAATTAAGATTGGAGTGACTGATTGATTGGCTGATTGACTGATACACTTGGAATCCAAGAGTTCCTCTATCCAGTGCCTGTGTTGTTTTTCCCATCTTAAGTTTTTATTTTTATTGGCCAGTCTGAGATATGGCTTTTTTGTTGCAACTCTGCCTAGAAGGCCAGCATCCCAGAGTTGCCTCTTCACTGTTGACGTTGAGACTGGTGTTTTGCGGGTACTATTTAATGAAGCTGCTAGTTGAGGACTTGTGAAGTGTCTGTTTCTCAAACTAGACACTCTAATGTACATGTCCTCTTGCTCAGTTGTGCACTGGGGCCTCCCACTCCTCTTTCTATTCTGGTTAGGGCCAGTTTGCGCTGTTCTGTGAAGGGAGTAGTACACAGCATTGTACGAGAGCTTCAGTTTCTTGGCAATTTCTCGCATTTATTAGCTTTCATTTCTCAGAACAAGAATAGACTGACAGGTTTCAGAAGAAAGTACTTTGTTTCTGGACATTTTGAGCCTGTAATCAAACCCACAAATGCTGATGCTCCAGATACTCGACTAGTCTAAAGAAGGCCAGTTTTATTGCTTCTTTAATCAGCTTTCAGCTGTGCTAACATAATTGCAAAAGGGTTTTCTAATGATCAATTGGCCTTTTAAAATGATAAACAGGGATTAGCTATTGGAACACAGGAGTGATGGATGCTGATTATGGGCCTCTGTACGCCTATGTAGATATTACATTAAAAAATCAGCCGTTTCCAGCTACAATAGTCATTTACAACAATAACATATATCTATATATATATATACAGTGCCTTGCGAAAGTATTCGGCCCCCTTGAACTTTGCGACCTTTTGCCACATTTCAGGTTTCAAACATAAAGATATAAAACTGTATTTTTTTGTGAAGAATCAACAACAAGTGGGACACAATCATGAAGTGGAACGACATTTATTGGATATTTCAAACTTTTTTAACAAATCAAAAACTGAAAAATTGGGCGTACAAAATTATTCAGCACCCTTAAGTTAGTACTTTGTAGCGCCACCTTTTGCTGCGATTACAGCTGTAAGTCGCTTGGGGTATGTCTCTATCAGTTTTGCACATCGAGAGACTGACATTTTTTCCCATTCCTCCTTGCAAAACAGCTCGAGCTCAGTGAGGTTGGATGGAGAGCATTTGTGAACAGCAGTTTTCAGTTCTTTCCACAGATTCTCGATTGGATTCAGGTCTGGACTTTGACTTGGCCATTCTAACACCTGGATATGTTTATTTTTGAACCATTCCATTGTAGATTTTGCTTTATGTTTTGGATCATTGTCTTGTTGGAAGACAAATCTCCGTCCCAGTCTCAGGTCTTTTGCAGACTCCATCAGGTTTTCTTCCAGAATGGCCCTGTATTTGGATCCATCCATCTTCCCATCAATTTTAACCATCTTCCCTGTCCCTGCTGAAGAAAAGCAGGCCCAAACCATGATGCTGCCACCACCATGTTTGACAGTGGGGATGGTGTGTTGCTTTTACGCCAAACATAACGTTTTGCATTGTTGCCAAAAAGTTAAATTTTGGTTTCATCTGACCAGAGCACCTTCTTCCACATGTTTGGTGTGTCTCCCAGGTGGCTTGTGGCAAACTTTAAACGACACTTTTTATGGATATCTTTAAGAAATGGCTTTCTTCTTGCCACTCTTCCATAAAGGCCAGATTTGTGCAATATACGACTGATTGTTGACCTATGGACAGAGTCTCCCACCTCAGCTGTAGATCTCTGCAGTTCATCCAGAGTGATCATGGGCCTCTTGGCTGCATCTCTGATCAGTCTTCTCCTTGTATGAGCTGAAAGTTTAGAGGGACGGCCAGGTCTTGGTAGATTTGCAGTGGTCTGATACTCCTTCCATTTCAATATTATCGCTTGCACAGTGCTCCTTGGGATGTTTAAAGCTTGGGAAATCTTTTTGTATCCAAATCCGGCTTTAAACTTCTTCACAACAGTATCTCGGACCTGCCTGGTGTGTTCCTTGTTCTTAATGATGCTCTCTGCGCTTTTAACGGACCTCTGAGACTATCACAGTGCAGGTGCATTTATACGGAGACTTGATTACACACAGGTGGATTGTATTTATCATCATTAGTCATTTAGGTCAACATTGGATCATTCAGAGATCCTCACTGAACTTCTGGAGAGAGTTTGCTGCACTGAAAGTAAAGGGGCTGAATAATTTTGCACACCCAATTTTTCAGTTTTTGATTTGTTAAAAAAGTTTGAAATATCCAATAAATGTCGTTCCACTTCATGATTGTGTCCCACTTGTTGTTGATTCTTCACAAAAAAATACAGTTTTATATCTTTATGTTTGAAGCCTGAAATGTGGCAAAAGGTCGCAAAGTTCAAGGGGGCCAAATACTTTCGCAAGGCACTGTACACACACACAAATAATAATATGCTATCAAGGTAGTCAGGTCAAGCAGAAAGATGACACCTTTTCTGTCACATGGTTTAATGGTTGCCGTTTTGTTGGGTTGCCATTTCAGTCGTATGTGCAGGTTTTCTCTCAACTGTAATGGTTCAGTACAGATCTCCTTTGAATGGTTTTGAAGAGGTGGTTAAATAAATCCAACCACATACAGTAAGATAATGGGTAGGTTATAAAAGCCCCCAGGAAAGCTTTCATTGGTCCTTTTTAATGCATTAAGTCAAATAACACAGAAATCACACATACAATTTCCTAATTGTATTATGTACAGAGTGTACGTAAAGTTGCAAGACAGGGAAACGAATGAACAAGTAGCAGTGTTAAAGCTACAGTACATTATATTCTGTATGTTTGCATTTGCTGGACAGCATACTGTAATGTTAGTAACAAATGCAACGATAAGTGCTTTTCACATTTCTGGTTACACCAAAAAAAGGCGAAAAATACATATATAATCAGAAACAGTGGTTAAATCCACAGTACTGTACACATCATTGTTGGGCTCAATTCAGAATTTTGGAATTGACTTCAACTCATGAGTTGAAATTCGAATTGAAATGGCTACACCCCACATGATGTAGAATTCAAGTTTGAGTGACAGGAAGTAGAATTTAATTCTGTGCAATTCAAAGAAATTCCTCTCAGTCAAAGAACGTGAGTTTCATTGAATCTAACAGGTCACACTTCCAGATACCATGAATGTATAATTTTTCACTGGAAACAATGTTAAAATACTATTTTAACCTTAGTGCTTAAAATAGCCAATTATATTTCCACCAACCATTTCATTAGTTTGACTTATTTTTTAAGGTCTCCGAGTCAACTTTTTAAAAAGTGATTAATGAAATGTAATAACAGAATATTGGAATACAGGTTTTGTTTTCCTTGATCACTAATTTTAAGAGTTTGTCCTGAAAATCAATTGTTTCAACAATATTTTATATGCATGTGTATAACAATATGTTTGATGTTTTATGGAGAATATGTATATTTGAATAGACTACCTAATATAGAATTTAAATTCATTAAATGTCATTAATTCAATTTTTAATTGCTATTTTGGATCCTGTTTACTAGTTCAATTCAAATTCAAGAACTGAATTGGAATTTGAGGCATTCTCAATTCAATTCCAAACTGAGCCAAACCCTGAGGCCTACAGGCAAGACAGTGAACATTACATGAGTCATAGACCTTAGGGTAAGATCAATATATCTGTGTAATAAATACTGGAAATACTGTAAGGCAAGTCTACAAGAAAGGCTTTTTTGAAACACTTAAGTGGCGTGATAACCAAAACAAAATGTACAGACATGTGAAATGCCTAAAGACATTACATATTTTCACAGGGACTAAACTGCATTCAAGTGTATATGCAGTAAGGAAAATATAAAAATCTTTATGTACAGAATTCAATCTCAATCTGTTCAGTTTTCCCTAGTTTCCAAGTACCTTAGTTCTGTTGGTCTTCACTCCTTTCTAAATCCCTTATTCCCTTTTCAACTCAATGCCAAAATGGTGCCAGAAAAGTACAATGTTTCGAGATGCAATTCAAACAAAGACACGTTGCGGTCAGAGGAAAAGGAAACGATCGGTGACTAATAAGTCACAAAGTAATGCTGTGAGAATGTAAGGGTTGGCCAGTGAAGGTGTGATATGGCCTGGCTCTTGCTACCTGTGCACAGTGTGTAAAGGGAAGTGCCAGTCTAGAACATAATAGTAAAGTAAATACTCACCACGCCTCATTGACTATGCCCCTAATTTAGCAGGCTCTGACACATCACATACACCCGTTCAATTGGCCTGAAATGTACCTCTTGACCGTCTCATTGTGCCATTCATGTGGAATTCCTAGCTACCATCATAAATCTCATTGAAAAAATGTGTAAATCGGGTGCAATCCTTTCACAGCTTTGAGATGGGTCAATAATAAAGACTTGTTAACATAATGTGTACTTCTGATAACATAATGGCCTCAAACCCATTTTGAGGTCACCTTGGACTGCTCATACAGTTCAACCATAGTGTCTATTAGGTTTCCCATTATGTATGTGACTTCCAATAACCTTTTTTAGTGCAATTGTATTCTTTTCATTTCATTGTGATCATTCTGCCTACGTGGTCAGCTTTTTTTTAACTCAAAAAATGTAATGATATTTGGATGAAACCAGATCAAAGTAGGTTTACCAAAGTATGAAAACTTGTTGCTTCTACGTTGATAAAGTTTGATCATAAAGTTACTGGTCCCGTCCCCCATGTCAGACACTTGGATTCTGGAGGCGGGATTATTAAGGTATTTTTGTGACACCACCAATGGTAACGTGTTATTCTCTCATTTAAATAAGTACCGACTTGTAACCACAAAATTGTCAAAGACTCCAGTCACCCAAGTCATAGACTGTTCTCTCTGCTACCGCACGGCAAGATGTACCGGAGCGCCAAGTCTAGGACCAAAAAGATCCTTAACAGCTTCTACCCTCAAGCCATAAGACTGCTGAACAATTAATCAAATGGTCACCAGGACTATTAACATTGGGCCCCTTTGTTTTCACACTGCTGCTACTCGCTGTTTTTTTAATCTATACAATCACTTTACAAATGACCTCGACTAACCTGTACCCCAGCACATAGCCGCGTTATTGTTATGTCATTTTCTTGGGTTACTTTATTTGATTTCACTTTAGTTTATTTAGTAAATAGTTTCTTAACTATTTCTTGAACTGCATTGTTGGTTAAGGCCTTGTAAGTAAGCATTTCACGGTAATGTTCTGCACCTGTTGTATTCGGTGCATGTGACAAATAAAATGTGATTTTAACATCACAGAGGGGCGTGCTTTACATGGCTAGGTAGCTAGTCTACTGGTGCCAACATTTGACTGCAGCCTTACAGCAAATAAGGCAAAGATATTTATAGTTTTACGCTTTCATGTGTTTCTAGTGTTAGCTAATCTCTCATGTACAGATTTTGTGTGTAAACTGTGAGAATATTTTTGTGAGAATTTAATTTTTTTTTTTTTTACCTTTATTTAACCAGGAAAGTCAGTTAAGAACAAATTCTTATTTTCAATGACAGCCTGGGAACAGTGGGTTAACTGCCTGTTCAGGGGCAGAACTCCCTGACTTTGTGCAAGTGTACCTAGAAGAATTTATGCTGTTTTGAAGGCAAAGGGTGGTCACACCAAATATGGATTTGATTTATTCACTCACTTTGCATTTTGTTAATTTATAAATATAATCTATTAACATGTCTATATTTTTTTAAAGCATTCTTACTTTACAGCATTTTCACACCTACCCAAAATGTTTGCACAGACTGTATATATAATGAAAGTTACCCAGACCTCACCCTGTACAGATTCAACTGAAAATGTCCAAGATGAACTAGCTAGCTAGCTTGATAAACAGTGCTGACAATTCAATTTGGGCTAGCTAGTTAAATTATACAGCCAACATTTTGTCTATATTGACGTTGTTACAATAACCAAACAGTTGGATAAACAAATCATTTGTGAAACCATGTGTAACGTATACAGCGTGAGTCAGGAAGCAGGAGGTGAGTTTAATAATACAATTATAAACAAGAACAAACATAAGCCACATACTGACCGTGCGAGAGAACAATACCACCTAATGACTGATGACAAGTGAGAGCTAAGTAAAGGGGGAGTAATCAAGGAGCAAATGATGAGCAGGTGTGTGGTTGCCAGGTGTGCGCAATGTGAGTTGCCACGACCGGAGGTTTGTTGACCGGCGACGTCGAGCACTGGGGGGAGGGAGCAGGAATGACACCGTGATGTGATGTATGACAGGATTGGAAGTTGCATGCAATTTCAATGATGTTTGAGTTGTTTTGTGTATCAGCAAATATGCTTGAGATAATGTCACTGCATCCATGTTGCTAGACTTTTTCAAAGAACAGTCAGTCAAGGTGAGCTCCCCGCCCACTCAGCCTACTAGCTCCATTCAGTATGTCTTTTCAGACTTCCTGGTTTGACGAGAGAAATTTGCTTTATCAGGAAAAAATATTATGGGTGTTGTTATTTTATATGGGAACCAGAATGACTGTTTCGGGACCTTTAATGTCCTTTCAAGTCTGTGATACCAGAACAGAGCAGGATCAGTCAGATTTTGTAGAATTGCAAACAAACACATCAAGTACCATTTTAAAATGCTGGTTCCACCAGGTGTTTGCCTTCAGAACAGTGTGATTTCACAGCAGGCTATGTTGAGCAGTGTGCATTCACAGCAGTCTGTCATGTGTATGTTTGTTTGTGTGCACAGTGAACTGAATCTCCAGCAGCTCTGTCCCCCGGAAGCTCACTCTGACCATGGCTCATTTCATTTCCCATCGTTGTTGCCTTCCTCTGCAGCAACTAACTTGATTTCTGCATTAGCCACGCGTGACATGACACTGCTGTCTCTAACTTTGTGTTTGAACAGGAAGGGGAAAGTCTTCTTGAAAGACTTGCGGAAACTGGCTCCCATGAAGCCGTAAACGATTGGGTTGATGGAGGAGTTAGCGTAGGACATGCAGTTAGCCCAGGTCTTGATCTTATAGGTGGCGTAGTTGACCCTGTAGTTGGGGTAGAAGGACTGGAACAGGGCGAAGAGCTGGATAGGCCCCCAGCAGATGGTGAATAGCAGGACAATCACCACCACCATCTTGGAGATCTTACTCCTCAGAGTGACAGTCCTCTCAGACAACAGGTGGACCTGTGGTAGAAATGTTAAGTTACCTCACTACCACTGTGATGGGCTTAGAAATGACCTAAACTGTATGTAGTTCAAATCATGGCCACAGGCTAAGGGTCTATATGAACATACTGTAGAATACCTGAAAATTGGAAGGGATCCAAATATGAACTCATGCTTTCATTGTGTAACCTTGACAAAGGAGTGCACCTATTAAAGTTGTAAACTGTCATAAAGGAACACCCAAAGTAATGTTCTTTCCATACCTGGTAATTATTGTCTACTGGTTCCACTGACGGCTGGCCCACCCTCTTCAGCATGAGTGTGTAGCAGAAGGAGATGGTGATGACAGGTAGTAGGTAGGCAGCTATGAACTGGTACAGGATGAAAGCCCTCTCCTGGGTCTTTGAGGGAAACCTCTCCATGCAGTAGTGTCTTGGTCCATACCAGTAGCCCTCCTCAATTCTCTGGTACATGAAAATCGGGGTGGATAGAATGAAGGAACCTTTAAAAAACAACATTTCATTAGTTGAATTTTGTAGAAAATGTTAGTGTTCACAATGCGTTGAACCAAAAATCCATGGTTTGCTATAAGTTCAGGTAGGGTAGCATCTGACTTACCGATCCATATGCAGATGCTAACTACCATGGCGACTCGTGTAGTGCGATGGCGTAAGGACTTCAGGGGGTAGACTGTGACATAGCAGCGGTCCCCACTCATAGCAGTGAGTGTAATGCAGGTGGCTTGAACAGTCACCTGAGAAAAGAAAGTAACAAAATAATCTTGGCTGTTTGCAGGTGAAACAAGTATTTTACATCTGCCTGCCCTCACACTGGGAAGTAATGAAAATGATGAGCATATAATGAGAACATTTTACTTTACGAAGAAATGCATCTCAAATCATTATTAACTCATCCTCCTCGGTTAAGTGTCATTCACATTATTTTATGAATGTTTTTACTTTTATCCTATACAATCTAGTTTCTTTCACACAGAATTAATCAAATAATTTGGACATCAGTTCCCCATAATAAAACTTAAATGGTGCATGATGCCTTCGAGGGTCGGTGACAATCTGTGTTAACAGATAAGCAGGTTCTAAACAATGTATTGTTGTTACACATCACTCAGAGTGGGAGTTGTGACCTAGTTCAGTGTAACTACAGTACTTGATCTATCTAGCGCCCTTGTTTTTCATTGAAGAGCAAAAGGGGGCCTGTTCCGGTGTTCATCTTTGATCCGAAGATAAGTGCCCTACACTTATCATAATGTAGGGACAGAATACATTAGCCTCCTGAACAAAGAGAACCACTGCATGTGGGTTGAAAAATATAAAAAAAATAAAACATTTACAATCAACATATTAACACAAAACAGCAAAGAATTCCAATTGATATTAAAATGGTTTCAAAAACGTTTGCATTAATTAATCCTCCCACGTACCTTCCACTTACACACTGCCCACAAAAAAAGTATTTCCTTTGCATATACACTGCACCATTCCCCTAACCCCATATCCCAATTCGTGCCACCCATAAGGGAGAAACCTACATGCTAAATATAGACCATATATAGTGTTCTCTACAGATTATAGAAAAGAGCAAAAGCTCTGAACTATCTGTTCAGACCCTAGTCTTACCTCCCTACCTACAGGTTATGGAACATTTCTCCAGTAGGTTTCCTCAAGGAGAACGCCTCCAATTGCATGTCAAAGATGATAAAACAAAAACACTGTAGGAAATACATCAGTAATATCTAAAATCACTACAGTAAATACTACAGAATACTAGTCTGCAAAAATACTACAGTAAATACAACAGCATAATATAATCCGCAAAAACATTACATGAATTACCATAGTATATACTAGTTATTTTACTACTGCATTTATTATATAGTTAACTGTAAAGACTAGTGTACTACAGTAAATATTACAGTATTCACTGCAAAAACACTACAGTGAATATTATATTAGACTGAACAAAAATATAAACACAACATGTAAAGTGTTGGTCCCTTGTTTCATAAGCTGAAATAAAAGATCTCAGAAATGTTCGATATTATGCACAAAAAGCTTATTTCTAAAAAATGTTGTGCACAAATGTTTACATCCCTGTCAGTGAGCATTTCTCCTTTGCCAAGATAATCCATCCACCTGACAGGAGTGCCATATCCAGAAGCTGATTAAACAGCACGACCATTACACAGGTGCACCTTGTGCTGGGGACAATAAAAGGCCACTCATAAATGTGTAGTTTTGTCACACAACACAATGTCACAGATGTCTCAAGTTTTGAGTGAGCGTACTGACTGCAGGAATATCCACCAGTTTAGGTCAAAGAATTTAACGTTAATTTCTCTACCATAAGCAACCTCCAATGTAATTTTAACAAATTTGGCAGTACGTCCAACCGGCCTCACAATCGCAGACCAGGTGTAACCACACCAGCCCAGGACCTCCACATCCGGCTTGAGACCAGCCACCCGGACAGTTGATGAAACTGTGGGTTTGCACAACCAAAGAATTTCTGTACAAATTGTCAGACACCATCTCAGGGAGCTCATCTGAGGGATTGTCCTCAATAGGGTCTTGACCTGACTGCAGTTCGGCGTCGTAACCAACTTCAGTGGGCAAGTGTTCACCTTCGATGACCACTGGCAAGCTGTTCTTCACAGATTAATCCCGATTTCAACTGTACCGAGCAGATGGCAGATGTGTGTGTGTGTGTGTGTGTGTGTGTGTGTGTGTGTGTGTGTGGTTTGCTAACGTCAATGTTGTGAACAGAGTGCCCCATGATGGCGGTGGGGTTATGGTATGGGCAGGCATAAACTACAGACAACAAACACAATTGCAGTTTATCAATGTCAATTTGAATGCAGAGATACCATGACAAAATCCTGAGGCTCATTGTCATGCCATTCATGAGTGTGGTGTCAGGAAAATAACCTCACACTCAACGTCAACATAACTAAGGAGATGATTGTGGACTTCAGGAAACAGCAGAGGGAACACCCCCCTATCCACATCGATGGAACAGTAGTGGAGAGGGTAGCAAGTTTTAAGTTCCTCGGCATACACATCACAGACAAACTGAATTGGTCCACTCACACAGACAGTATCGTGAAGAAGGCGCAGCAGCGCCTCTTCAACCTCAGGAGGCTGAAGAAATTCGGCTTGTCACCAAAAGCACTCACAAACTTCTACAGATGCACAATCGAGAGCATCCTGGCGGGCTGTATCACCGCCTGGTATGGCAACTGCACCGCCCTCAACCGTAAGGCTCTCCAGAGGGTAGTGAGGTCTGCACAACGCATCACCGGGGGCAAACTACCTGCCCTCCAGGACACCTACACCACCCGATGTCACAGGAAGGCCATAAAGATCATCAAGGACATCAACCACCCGAGCCACTGCCTGTTCACCCCGCTATCATCCAGAAGGCGAGGTCAGTACAGGTGCATCAAAGCTGGGACCGAGAGACTGAAAAACAGCTTCTATCTCAAGGCCATCAGACTGTTAAACAGCCACCACTAACACTGAGTGGCTGCTGCCAACACACTGACACTGACTCAACTCCAGCCACTTTAATAATGGGAATTGATGGGAAATTATGTAAATATATCACTAGCCACTTTAAACAATGCTACCTTATATAAATGTTACTTACCCTACATTATTCATCTCATATGCATACGTATATACTGTACTCTAGATCATCGACGGTATCCTTATGTAATACATGTATCACTAGCCACTTTATACTATACTATGCCACTTTGTTTACATACTCATCTCATTTGTACATACTGTACCCGATACCATCTACTGTATCTTGCCTATGCTGCTCTGTACCATCACTCATTCATATATCCTTATGTACATATTCTTTATCCCCTTACACTGTGTACAAGACAGTAGTTTTGGAATTGTTAGTTAGATTACTTGTTATTACTGCATTGTCGGAACTAGAAGCACAAGCATTTCGCTACACTCGCATTAACATCTGCTAACCATGTGTATGTGACAAATAAAATTTGATTTTGATTTGATCCTCCACCATCACCTCATGTTTCAGCATGATAATGCATGGCCCCATGTCGCAAGGATCTGTACACAATTCCTGGAAGCTGAAAATGTCCCAGTTTGCCATGGCCTCCTTACTCACCAGACATGCCACCCATTGAGCATGTTTTGGATGCTCTGGATCGACATGTACGCCAGCGTGTTACAGTTCCCCCCCAATGTCCAGCAACTTCACACAGCCATTGAAGAGTGGGACAACATTCCACAGGCCACAATCAACAGCCTGATCAACTCTATGAGATGTGTCACACTGCATGAGGCAAATGGTGGTCACACCAGATACTGACTGGTTTTCTGATCCACGCCACTATCTGATCCACGCCCCTATCATATCTGTAATTCCCATTCATGTGAAATCCATAGATTAGGGCCTAATGAATTTATTTAAATGGACTGATTTCTTTATATGAACTCTAACTCCAACATTTTAGAAATGATTGCATATTGCGTTTATATTTTTGTTCAGTGTATTTATACCGTAGTATACTATAGTAATTTTTTATGTGGGTGTACAGCAGCAGGGATATTAGCATTTGTGGGGGAGTAAATTATCGATTAGACTGCCAAAAATATACATCATGGAGAGAGCTGGTCCTTTTGATAACGAAGAAAAAGCTTAACAAAGGACTCATGAGACTGAAAAGATTTGGCATGGGTCCCCAGATCCTCAAAAAGTTCTGCAGCTGTACAAATTGAGAGCGGTTGCATCACTGCCCTGGTGTAACAGTTTTGCTTCCGTCCCTCTCCTCGCCCCTACCTGGGCTCAAACCAGAAACCCACTGCACACATCAACAACTGCCTCCCACAAAGCATCGTTAACTATCGCTCCACAAAAGCCATAGCCCTTGCAGAGCAAGGGAAACAACTACTTCAAGGTCTCAAGAGCGAGTGACCTCACTGATTGAAATGCTATTAGCGTGCACCCCGCTAACCATTTCGCACCGGTTACACTGGTGTGGCAACTGCTCGGCATCTGACCATAGTGCCCAGTACCTCACTGGGGTGAAGCTTCCTGACATCCAGGACCTATATACTAGGGCGGTGTCAGAGGAAGGCCCCAAAAAAATGGTCAAAGACTCCAGTCCCCCAAGTCATAGACTGTTCTCTCTCACTTTACAAATTACATTGACTAACCTGTACCCTTGCACATTGACCGCCTGTATATAGCCTCGTTATTGTTGTGTCCTTTTCTTGTTTATTTAGTAAATCGTTTCTTAACTCTACTTCTTGAACTGCATTGATGGTTAAGGGCTTGTAAAGTAAGCATTTTTACGGTAAGGTCTACACCTGTTGTATTCAGCGCATGTGACTAATAAGATTTGATAGAGTCTATGTAGAAGTTTTTTTGAGCATTAGTCATGATTTTCAAACCTTCACATAATAATAATAATACATTTCTTTGCGCCTTCCAAGATACCCACAGACATATTATGTTTCGCACTCCTTAAATTGAGACATTTCAGATATATTTCCAGTGGAATGTCCCTGGTTCAATATAGTTCAGTTCAACACAATGAAATGTGTTGATAACATCCTGTGGCTTGCTGACTTGTAAAGCCAAGGTCATTCAGTGAAAGCCCTGGTTTAATGAGATGTTTGGGATTGACAAAGCTCACAGGAACCCCCTGGTGGCTGATAACGGTTCATGTGATGAAGAGAGGTCTGACTGACAATAGTGTGGTGCATGCTGCTAAAACTTCTTCTACCTTGCTCATCATTGCATTTTTGCACCTTCACTTTTGTACTGTGTTTTTGACAGACTTCTGTGTCTATAAAAGATCAATACTCTGTACTGTGGTGAAAATTAAACACTCTACACTGACAGCTGAGATTGGATCCTAGGATAGGTGTCTCTGTCCATCTATGCTCGGAACTTTAGTAATTTGACAATCCAACAGATTAGTTTTAATCATGCAAACCTGCTTGAAGCTGTGGTTAACCGCAAGAAGTCTGATGGACTGTTTGTCTCAATTTTTTTTAAATGGAGAAAGGACATTCTTTATATAGACAGTGATTCATCATTCACTTGCCCAAATTAAGTCATGATTCATAACCAACCAGTCTTATGTTATACTGATCGCACTATACATTTGTGCGTGTACATATGGTTGTCCTTGTTTGATAGAGCTATTGGACATCTTTTAGCGATTCATTGCTAAATATACAATGCATTTTTCCAGTCTCTGAAGGACTACAACTTGTGTATCAGCTACATGGTAGATTAAAAAAACATGAGCTGGCGCACACCCAGAATAATAATTTGCGTGGAGGTGCTGACTAACAGCGAACAAACTATCAAAATAAAGAAAGTCGCACACTCCATGTGTAATCTCCCAGCCATTTAATGGGTATTAACCAACATTTCAGCATCACTGTGCCTTCTTCAGGTTGACCCTGGGTGACCCCAAAGAAGGCACAGTGATGCTGAAACGTTGGTTAATACCCATTAAATTGCTGGGAGATTACACATGGAGTGTGCGACTTTATTTTGATAGTTTATATCAGCTACATGGTGACATTCAACCATGCATGTTTCAACCGGAATATAGCGAAAAGGATTCGAGACAAAGAGTTGGACTTTGCTAATGTTAGAAGCTCAGCTACAGCCGATGCCAGGACCAAGAGGGCAGATGACCGATATGGTGACTAATTAATAAAGTTAGCCCACTGGCTAACTTTAGTTTATTGTGTGTTGCTGGCTAACATACTATTGTGTTACAGTGGTGGGGGAAATACAATTATTTTTATGCTTGCTAACTTAGCTAGGTAGCTAGCTAAGTTGGGTAAACGACTACCGGTAGCTATATCTACAGTGCCTCTGCAAAGTATTCAGACCCCTCGACTTTTTCCACATTTTGTTACAGCCTAATGCTAAAATGAATTCAATCGTTTTTCCCACCTCAATATCCCATGACAAAGCAAACAGTTTATTTTTTGTTGTTGTTGCTAATTTACAAAAAAACTAACAGAAATATCACATTTACATAAGTATTAAAGATCCTTTACTCAGTACTTTGTTGAAGCACCTTTGGCAGCAATTACAGCATAGGGTCTTCTTGGGTATGATGGTACAAGCATGGCACACCTGTATTTTGGGGAGTTTTCCCCCCATTCTTCTCTGCAGATCCCGTCAAGCACTGTCAGGTTGGATGGGTAGCATTGCTGGACAGCTATTTTCAGGTCTCTTACAGAGATATTGGATTGGGTTGAAGTCCAGGCTCTGGCTGGGCCACTCAAGGACATTTAGAGACTTGTCCCGAAGCCACTCCTGCACTGAACTGTGCCACACTGTTAATTAAAAAAATGGATGTTACTTTTACCATATAACATTGCTGTTGAATACCCAGTAGCATGAAATAGTGTACACTACCCTGTATTTTTGATTTTGACATTTCTGGATGCCAAGCATGTTTTATGCTATAGAGCCCTGTACAGCTTATTTAAATAAATATATTCTGTGAATCCATAAAGGCAGACAAATTTAGAAGACTGATATAAAATATCCATATTTATTTTATAGTGGTTCTACATGGTCTTATGCTGCGCCACACAAACTGCATTTACAAAGGCAGACCAATTCTGATATTCTTCCCATCAATTGGCCTTTTCAGAACTGATCTGATTAGTCAAAATAACAATTTGTGGGAAAAAAATTCAGAATTAGGCTACCTGTGTAAACGCAGCCATAGTCCTTTATCTGGCTTCGGTACACTGGCAGTGGTGTTCAGCATGGTGGGCTGGGGAAGCTGAGACTCTTATGGCGAATGGCCTTGTCCTGTCTGCAGTGAACGGTCAGCTAGATAAGACTCTGACGAAAGTGGCGGAGGGCTTCTTAAACACACCTCTTGCAGAATATTTGCTGGTACTGCAAGTCTCCTGTCAAGACATGGTTGTGATGTTAGCATTTTTTATTTTTGGAAGGGACGTAGGGTAACACGCCTTTGTTGGTAAAGGTGTCAACCAAATGGGACCGGCTAGCGTATTGTTAAGGGCCAATGAGGGAACATTGGGAGCTGCTTTTGAGAGGAAAGATCAGTCAACCAAGTGAATAGGCTGGGGGGCTAAAGAATGTGTGAAAAGTCTTAGGAGGGCAATTCTTACACAGGGAGTTTGAGGAGAAATGGCACCTCAATCGCTGATACACAACAATACATTTACTTTCTAAGCCAGGATTTCCAAACTCAGTCTTGGGAACCCGAAGGAGTGTACACTTTGGTTTTTTCCATAGCATGACACAGCTGATTAAAATAACCAAAGCTTGATGAAGATTTCATTATTTGAATCACTTGTGTATTGCTAAGGCAACAACCAAAACATGCACCCCTTGGGATCCCCAGGACCAAGTTTAGGAAACGATGGTCTAAGCACCACCCTGCAAAACCAAAAACCCCTTCCTCATCTCAAAGTACTGTCTGTAAACCTCCCCCAGCCCATTGACAGATCATTCTGGTCAATAGTAGCCCTTTGCAGGGGCTTTTTGTAGACATGTCTGTGTACTGTGTTTTGAGAACCTGCTGAGAGAAGAATGAAGTGGTTGTGTTATTACTGTTGTAGTTTTGATTTTATACCTTTCAGTGTCCCTTGCTGGTTGCTGTCCCAAAATCTTGTTGTGCTCCATAACCTTAAGGTGTGTCTGCTCCCTCATGCTTGTGTACTCAAAATAACAACACTTTGGGGGGTATGCTTCAGCAGGGCACCATAGAATAACTCCAGATTAGATGTCGACCGATTATGATTTTTCAACGCCGATAACGATTATTGGAGGACCAAAAAGGCCAATATTTATTTATTTGTAATAATGACAATTACAACCATACTGAATGAACACTTATTTTAACTTAATATAATACATCAATAAAATCAATTTAGCGTCAAGTAAATAATGAAACGTTCAATTTGGTTTAAATAATGCAAAAAACAAAGTGTTGGAGAAGTAAGTACAAGTGCAATATGTGCTATGTAAGAAAGCTAACGTTTATGTTCCTTGAGAACATATGAAAGCTGGTGGTTCCTTTTAACATGAGTCTTCAATATTCCCAGGTAAGACGTTTAAGGTTGTAGTTATTATAGGAATTATAGGACTATTTCCCTCTGTACCATTTGTATTTCATTAACCTTTGACTATTGGATGTTCTTATAGGCACTTTAGTATTGCCAGTGTAACAGTATAGCTTCCGTCCCTCTCCTCGCTCTTCCCTGGGCTCGAACGAGGAACACATCAACAACAGCCACACTCAAAGCAGCGTTACCCATGCAGAGCCAGGGAAACAACCACAGGCTCAGAGCGAGTGACGTTTGAAACGCTATTAGCGTGAGCTAACTAGCTAGCCATTTCACATCGGTTACACCAGCCTCATCTCGGGAGTTGATAGGCTTGAAGTCATAAACAGTGCAATGCTTGACGCACAACGAAGAGCTGCTGGCAAAACGCACGAAAGTGCTGTTTGAATGAATGTTTACGCGCCTGCTTCTGCCTACCACCGCTCAGTCAGATACTTAGATACCTGTATGCTCAGTCAGATTATATGCAACGCAGGACACGCTAGAAAATATCTAGTAATATCATCAACCATGTGTAGTTAACTAGTGATTATGATTGTTTTTTTTTATAAGATAAGTTTAATGCTAGCTAGCAACTTACCTTGGCTTACTGCATTCGCGTAACAGGCAGTGTGGAGACCGAGAGAGGCAGGTCGTTATTGCGTTGGACTAGTTAACTGTAAGGTTGCAAGATTGGATGGCCCAAGCTGACAAGGTAAACATCTGTTCTGCCCTTGAACAAGGCAGTTACCCCACTGTTCTCCAGTAGGCCGTCATTGTAAATAAGAATTTGTTCTTAACCGACTTGCCTAGTTAAAAAGGTAAAAATAATAAAATATTATTAATTGCATGGTCTGGAAGGTACTCTGTGGTCCTCTGGTTACCTTTAACCACCTGTAACCCCATTACACAAACAAAACAAAAACTACCCAATTCATGTTAATACCATCAAATTGAGCTCTCTTAGTCGTCAGCTTGTAAATATTTTTGCCAACTTGCCTTCACCTGCAGAGTTGGGGTTGGAAGCCGATTCTGTACCACCTACAACAAAATGCACAACAATACACAATTTAACCACCCCACTAATTGTACTGATCTCTATTAGCCTGGCTAGTTTACGTAACCGAACATGGACATTTCAATATTATCTGCTATCTAGCTTCATTAAGTTTGTCAGCAAAATGTATATCCAGCTGAGACTAGATGACAACCAACCATAGACGATTACACATATTCAATACTGCTAACGTTATCAACACACAGAGTGAGTTAGCTATGTCGACAATTATATTCTTACTAAAGGAGTGTTTTCCAGGCAAGGGGGAATAGATAGCTACCCGATTGCACTAATCTTATTTGCTAAAATGATGTAGTTTACGTTGGTCTAAGATATAACAAACATGTTTACTTTGCTGAAGGTAGTTAACAGTCTAGCAGTGACTACCATGGCATAGGCGAAATTGATTGACAGTGCGCATACTAAAAAAGATAGCTAACGTTATGATTTAGCTGATGGCTTGCGGAGTCCTATAGTATACAGCACTGTAACGTCAGCCAGCTAATTTAGCTAGTCCAGCAAGGCTAGTTAATATTAGGTTACCTCTTATCGAGAATCTTCCATTTTGTTGTGAAGGAAATAAAAAATAAAAAATCGATGGTATCGCATCACTTCTCAGCTGTCGTCGAAATGGATTCCCCAACAGTTCAGCCTGAAAACCCCTCTGATAATCTTTGGTCCCCGTAATGCGCGCCATCATTCTCGATAGCCGCAAGCCACTGACAGCATCCGGGGAAATCTCTGGTAGGTAGCACAGTGAAAGATGACTCATTTTCGCTCGTTTGTAATGAGCACAGAACACCACACAGGCGTAATGACAAACGTAAGTGAAAAACAGGTCTATGGAAGTTCTGAGATTGCTGTGTTGTTCGTCAGTACACAATGCCATATTTGTTTGGTTTTGTCGGCATGCCCCAATCTACTTTAGCGGGCGGTTTACTATGACTTCGTGGTTTACCATGAGCAGACAAATACACAGGAGGAAGTCGAAACTTCCTGATTCTACCAGTGAAATTAAAATGTGTTCGTTCTAGCTTGTGGTTTGGATAATTGTGATGTTTATGATAAAAACGTAATGTTGTTAAATATAGTAATGACTATATGCCGTGGTGAAGACAGGGTGAAATTCCCCTTTAACCAATCTGTCTCCAAATGGAGTAGGAGCATATAAATATGATCAGATAAGCCGGGCATTTTGATTTCATTTATCAACCTGATTGCTTTAATATAAAACAATAAAAAACATATATTGGTATTCAAATTGCATTTAAAAACACTATGTTGAAAAATGAGCATGAACCTCTCACCAGGTAAATGAAATTGCACTGCAAATTCAATATTGCAGTTATGTAATTTAATTGAGTACAGCCTGGCACCAGATGAAATTTGTTTTATTATTCAGACTAATAGGACAAGTACCTCAGGGGTCCAGTCGAGGGGAATGCTACCCAAATGACATTATGGTGAGAAATTCCATCATTGCATGCACAACAAATATATTTTGGCTGTTTGTTATCTACTTTTTAAAACTGATAGAAGTTTGTGACCAGAGGCAATGTGTTTTATTGAAATGATTTACCTGTTGTAGAAAGGCAACAAATTTGCACATGAAGTCCCCAAATACCCACCCAGGGAGTGGGTAGAGAGTGGCTGTGAACGGGACACAACACACCAGGAAGATGATGTCTGTGGCAGCCAAGTTAGCTGTAGAAATAAGCTCAGTTAGGAGGGAACTCATTCATTTCTTACTGATTAACACACTTTTGCAACATAAAATAACCATTTGAACATTTGAGTCATGAAGCTATTAATTTTAATAAATACCTCGTTGTGTTAGAGTCAAAGGCATGTCACCAAGTATTTTGGCATTGGCATCAAAGAGCTAATTTATTTCACAAAAATCAGAAAGCTAAATACACATGGGTCGGGCGTACTGCAGTATTTCTTTCTGAAATGATGAGCGATATCATTGTTTCACTGCCATGGAGTAGTCTTATCACTGCAGGTGGACAGGACCTGCTGGGCTTGAATGTTGCCACCCATGGAGATATTAGTCAGTCATGTCAAATACACACGCACAAACACACACACAGATATTTGCGCACATCACGTGCACTCACACAAACATGCATGCAGATGCCATTGTTATTTATAAGCACAGAGATAATAATGCTGTCCACATTCATGGTTAATTCATCATATCTCTGACAAGAACTCCATTGATGTATCACGTCTCCACTCCACACATGCATTTCCAATGTCAAACAAGATCCATTATTTAGTATAGACACAGGATCCCTATATTTAATATTTAGTCTGTATGTATACAGTACTGTATAGGTACATTCACCAGACTATGAATAAGGTTACTATCGACAATATTAATATACAGTTGTCAACATAAAAAGACAAATACAGTCATTAAGGCTGAATGATTATACAGGCATCATTAGTCCTAGTTTACAGTGAAAATAAACTATTTATCTGGGCAACATACATAACATAACATTGATTGTGACAGTAACACACAAAGAACAAGTTTCACGACAATCCACAAGAATAATGATGTTCAGGGTATTATAAATGGAAAAACCTTTGTAACTGTGAGGGAAAACGTTTGGTCTTGCTTACCTATGTAGAAGTTGGTGGCAGTCCTCATCTGCCTGTGTTTGGAGATTACATAGATTACCAGAGAGTTCCCGATGAGCCCCACCAGCATGATGAGAGCGAAGAAGAGAGGCACCAGCCAGGCGTCCGTCAGGAATGGGTGCTCCCCCTCCTCCGGATTCTCCAGAGAAGCATTCAGCTCAGACGCATTGAACCACATCAGGACTGTAGAATTCCACACGTCTGGAGGGAACATCTTGATGTGTGAAAAGAAGTCGAAGATCTTCAAATGTAGCCTTGGGGTGATAACTTGTGTATAATAAATCCCTTTTAACTACTGAAAAGGAAAATTATATCTGTCCAGATAACATTGGGGAGTCATAAAGGCTCAGGTGGTGATGTGTTCTTAGGAGTCCCTAGATCTGTCTATGGTAAGAATGTCTATGGTTAGAATGAGTCTGACTGTAGGGTAGACTTCTGTTGAGCTCACAGCTGCCTCCTAAACTGCTTCTACTCAAGGACGAAATCCCGTTGGCTTTATACTGAGCAGGGGCGCACGTGGCAACTGCCTGATTGTCGAATAAATAGGTGATGTCAGGTCTCCTAGCAACATTTTCCCTATCCAGAGTTTGGTACCTCATACACTCTGCTTTCAATGCATTCGGAAGCTGTCTTATCATATGATATCGATCATATCCATAGTAAATATAAGAAATACAAATGACGTGTTCTGTGAAAATGCATTCAGCGTGCATCAAGTTAAATTCACAGCCAAAAAAAGCATTTGAATCATGGATAAGCAGCACTTACAGTTAAATTGGAAGATACAATTCTGCAATTTAGTGCCAAGGAGTCTTTCTAAATGTTTATGCTATTTTCTTAAGATCAAAAATATGAAGCTTGTTATCAGACATTTACCTGTGAATAATGATAGTAAATATAATTTTACTGCAATTCAATTGGATCTTGTACTGTACATGTACAGGTACATCCATAGAAATTAGCATTACCACAGGTTTCGTCATGTTATGTTGATATGATATGTCATCATGAAATTAGCATTGAGGTATTATGCATTCTTTTTTCAGGACAAATACTCTCCTCCCTTACAAAAAAGCCCTACAGGAATCCTGCACGAAAGATCTTGCGGAATATACACTGAACAAAAATATAAACGCAACATGTAAAGTGTTGGACCCATGTTTCATGAGCTGATATTATCATGACTCAGGATATGACCCAGATGCAGACACGGGAGGCGGATAGTACAGTTCTCAGATGATTTATTAGAAACACGGGGCAGGCAGAGGTTCATAATCAGGTCAGAGTCAGGCAGGTACAGGACGGCAGGCAGGCTCAGGGCAGGCAGAATGGTCAGAACCAGGAAAAATTAGGAAACAGAACTAGAGCAACAGGAAAACGGGAAAGAACGCTGGTAAAACCTGACAAGACAAGAAGAACTGGCAACAGACAAACAGAGAACACAGGTATAAATACACAGGGGATAAGAAGAAGATGGGAGGGGGGTGGAGACAAGCACAAAGACAGTTGAAACAGATTAGGGTGTGACAGAAATAAAACATCCCAGAAAGTTTCCATAGGCACAAAAAGCTTATTTCTCTCAAAGTTTGTGCTCAAATTTGTTTACATCCTTGTTAGTGAGCATTTCTCCTTTGCCAAAATAATCCATCCATCTGACAGGTGTGGCATATCAAGAAGCTGATTAAACAGCATTATCATTACACAGGTGCACCTTGTGCTGGGGACAATAAAAGGCCACTCTAAAATGTGCGGTTCTGTCACACAACACAATGCCACAGATTTTGAGGGAGCATGTAATTGATATGTTGAATGCAGGAATGTTCACCAGAGCTGTAGCCAGAGAATTTAATGTTAATTTCTCTACCATAAGCCGCCTCCAACCTCGTTTAAGAGAATTTGGCAGTACATCCAACCAGCCTCACAACCGCAGGCCATGTGTATGGCGTCGGGTGGGTGAGCAGTTTTCTGATGTCAATTTTGTGAGCAGAGTGCCCCATGGTGGCGGTGGGGTTATGGTATGGACAAGCATAAGCTACGGACAACGAACACAATTGCATTTTATTGATTGGCAATTTGAATGCACAAATATACCGTGATGAGATCCTGAGGCCCATTTATTTAGGTATCTGTGACCAACAGATGCATATCTGTATTCCCAGTCATGTGAAATCCATAGATTACGGCCTAATTTATTTATTTCAATTGACTGATTTCCTCATATGAACTGTAACTCAGTAAAATCTTTGAAATTGTTGCATGTTGCTTTGATATTTTTTTTCTTCTCATGTTTATATCCTGCAGGAATAGGAAGTCCTGCAGGATATCCCACAGGATTTTCAGCACCACTTTCCTGTAGGACAATTCCTGCAGGATCTTGTAGGAATCATGCTTCTGGAAAACAATCATACCAGAATCCTGGAGATAGTCCTCAAATATATCCTGCATAATCTTTTCCTGAAGGACTACCTGCAGTAATTGTCCAAAATCCTGTGGGATATTCTGCAGGTAAAATTCCTGCAGGTAATTCCACAAGATTTTCAGGGCCATTTCCATTCCTCATCCTTCAGAGAATTCCCTGTTAGACAATCCACATTCTTTCAAAAGATTGAAGAGAAAGCATAAGATGTCATTGCATGGCAATGTTATTATTCAAATCAGCAACAATGGATGTTTTTGATTGTCCATTTCACCAGCACTGCATAAAACATGATTCAAAGGAGAAAGAAAATATGAGATTGAATAAATATGGTAAAAGCATATTTTGTAACAAAAGTGAGAGTAATAGAATATCAAAATCCTGCAGGATTTGTGCTGGAATTTACTTGGTCTTGCAGGAATTGCCATATCCTGCAAGAATATCAAAATCCTGCAGGTTTCAGTTCTGCAGGATTCCTGCAGGAATTGTCATGTTTTTACAGGATTTTTAACATTTCTGCAGGACAAGTCATACTTCTGCTGGAGTCCTGCAGGAGCATCAGGGACATTTCCTGCAGAATTTTGTCAATCCTACAGGATTCCGGCAGGACACCTTCACAATTCATTCTCAAAGGGTTGAATTCCTGCAGAACTTTTTTGTAAGGGCTGCCAGATGATATGCTACAGTATGTCTCCATTGTAAAACCACATGGCTTCTCCCTCCAGCATGTCAAGCTCCATACCAAATTAAGGCTTTGCATTTTTTTATTTTTTTATTATTTGATTTTTTTCACCTTTATTTAACCAGGTAGGCAAGTTGAGAACAAGTTCTCATTTACAATTGCGACCTCCTGGCCAAGATAAAGCAAAGCAGTTCGACACATACAACGACACAGAGTTACACATGGAGTAAAACAAACATACAGTCAATAATACAGTATAAACAAGTTTATATACGATGTGAGCAAATGAGGTGAGATAAGGGAGGTAAAGACAAAAAAAAGGCCATGGTGGCAAAGTAAATAATACAGCAAGTAAAACACTGGAATGGTAGATTTGCAGTGGAAGAATGTGCAAAGTAGAAATAAAAATAATGGGGTGCAAAGGAGCAAAATAAATAAATATAGTAGGGAAAGAGGTAGTTGTTTGGGCTAAATTATAGGTGGGCTATGTACAGGTGCAGTAATCTGTGAGCTGCTCTGACAGTTGGTGCTTAAAGCTAGTGAGGGAGATAAGTGTTTCCAGTTTCAGAGATTTTTGTAGTTCGTTCCAGTCATTGGCAGCAGAGAACTGGAAGGAGAGGCGGCCAAAGAAAGAATTGGTTTTGGGGGTGACCAGAGAGATATACCTGCTGGAGCGCGTGCTACAGGTGGGTGATGCTATGGTGACCAGAGAGCTGAGATAAGGGGGGACTTTACCTAGCAGGGTCTTGTAGATGACATGGAGCCAGTGGGTTTGGCGACGAGTATGAAGCGAGGGCCAGCCAACGAGAGCGTACAGGTCGCAATGGTGGGTAGTATATGGGGCTTTGGTGACAAAACGGATTGCACTGTGATAGACTGCATCCAATTTGTTGAGTAGGATATTGGAGGCTATTTTGTAAATGACATCGCCGAAGTCGAGGATTGGTAAGATGGTCATTTTACAAGGGTATGTTTGGCAGCATGAGTGAAGGATGCTTTGTTGCGAAATAGGAAGCCAATTCTAGATTTAACTTTGGATTGGAGATGTTTGATGTGGGTCTGGAAGGAGAGTTTACAGTCTAACCAGACACCTAGGTATTTGTAGTTGTCCACGTATTCTAAGTCAGAGCCGTCCAGAGTAGTGATGTTGGACAGGTGGGCAGGTGCAGGCAGCGATCGGTTTTAAAAAGAGTTAACCCGAGTTTAAGGTGCTGAGCTGTTCTGAAGGTCACCAGAAGCTGAAACATGTTTGTGTTCATGTTCTGTCATAGCGCCTGATCCTTGTCAACATTTAGAATGCAGTAGGTGGTTAAACTTTAAGATACAGGGAGCACAGCCTTGGTGTTAACAAGGCTGCCTGGGGTTCACAATCCTCAGGGAGCTGAAACAAAAACCCACAGTCACTGTTAATTTACAGCAAGAACACTCTGGCCTATTTTTGGGGAATTATTTTGATATAGCACTAAAACATATAATACAATTGGTTAAATGCACAATGGTGTGAAAAATAATACTGTGAAAAGGTGATTTTTTTCTCTTTAATTCCACTTTTTGTTCGGTTTCTCATAAGCAAAAAAGTTGTATGTTTTCAATGACAGGGAAATATAAATGTTCTCAATTTCTCTCCTGTCAGACATGAACGATTTGTGATTGTGGGGACATATTTTGCCCCATCGTGTATGAGAGTTGAAACTACTCATGATGTTCGATAACAATCAGCTCTCAGCATGTTGTTCTTTAATGAAGTCTGATTTCATTAACATACTGTGAAATCTTTCTTCTCTCCAGCAACATTCAATTGGCTTTGTTAGCATGAAACCAAAACTATAAACCCAGTCTCACAGCTTATAAAACAAATATAACTGTGTTAAAAATAAAGAAAATGTGACTCAACTGTCTCAGTGGAGCATAAGTAAAGTGAAAACTCAGAGAATGTGTGTGGGAAGCTTCATACAGTCACTTAGCAACCAATGTAAGTGGGTATGTGTGTTGATAGTCTACATGGAGAATGGTGTGTTTGATGACAAAATGTGAAGAGCTCCAAAATCAATGTACTGTATTTTCCTTACTTATAGTCCAAAGGTGTCCTTTAATAACCATGTTATAATTGTGCTGGATCAACAAAGCATTGACTGCTATTCTTCTCTCAATACACCCATGGACATCTGTGTTCAGACCAGTGCACCTCAGAGGAGGAAGGGGAGGACCATCCTCCTCAGGTAATTTCATACAAATAAAAATTGCCAAACATTTTAAAGTTATCCTTTTTAGATAAAACTACACTAAATAGATCCACGTTCCGAAATAATTGATTAGAACACACTGTTTGCAATTAAGGTGTGTAAGGTAGCCAGCCATGGTGTAGCCAGAGGACAGCTAGCTTCCGTCTTCCTCTGGGTACATTGACTTCAATACAAAACCAAGGAGGTTCATGGTTCTCAACCCCCTCCCTAGACTTACCCAGTAATTATGACAACTTCCAGAGGACATCCTCCAACCAATGAGAGCTCTTGCAGCATGAACTGCCATGTTGTCCACCCAATCAAAGGATCAGAGAATGAATCTAGTACTGAAAGCCTAAGCTACAGCTAGCTAGCACTGCAGTGCATAAAATGTGGTGAGTAGTTGAAGCAAAGAGAGTGAAAGACAATACTTGAACATTTTTGAACAAATTAATTTATTCAGAAATTAAGGAGAAGTAACAGAGAGAGAGAGAGAGAGAGAGAGCTATAAGTGCAGCAGGCTAGTTTAGCCTACTCAAACAGCCGGCTCAAACAGAGGGATGCTATGTTGGCTAGCTGGGTATGACTATCCAACACAACACTGGAACTCTTCCAAGTCAAGGTAAGCTTTTGGTTTTACAAATTTATTGCCACCGGAGTAACTGCTAAATTGCTTACTGACTGTACACTGTAACGTTACTGAATGATTGTATCAGGTTTACTAACGTGTTAGTTCTATTAGCTATGTTGACAATGACGTTACGTTAACTGATATAGTGACATTCAATGTAGGCTGTGTGTAGCAGTTATGATATTGTTTGGCTTGGAAAGGTTTTTTTGCCTGGTCACATGAAGCTGATGTGTTGTGCACTGAAGTCCATAAGCAAAGAGAAAAGGTCAGAGGAAGAGAGTGCATAGATGCGAGAAGGAATACAACGTGACTGCTATGAAAGTGAACTGTGTTTACAAGTGATCAGGGGTGTATTCATTCAGCGGATTCTGTTAAAAAAAAGTTTCTTAAACAGAATCAAACGGGACAAAACATACCTGAATTTGTAAAAAATAAACTCTCATTTGCAACTGTTGGACTAATGTTTACACACTATTTCTTTCTCTCAACCTATGTGCACCTACACTGTAATCTTTAATTCATCGGTTAGGTTGTAGCAACCTCTAGAGAAAATTTGAGTATCATGTACAGTGGCGATCCGTCATTAAGGGCAGATTTGAAGAGCCCCACCTGTTTTGAGCCCCACCTGTTTAGACAAAAAAAAATATATATATATACACAGTATATACACGGTATATATTTTTTCTTGTTGCCTGTTTTGCATGTTATTTTGGCATTAATACGTGCCACTCGTATTAATACGTACGTAAAAGATGATGTATTGAGTTTATAAAGCTGTATACAAACATGGTCTCTTTTTTGCTTTCTTGAGTAAGGCAAGTCCAAAATGTACATTAGAAGTGCCTATCCAAGAAGGCTCAAGGTCATTGGCCACAGATAAAATTACATTAAATCACGTTATATCTACCGTAGCTTTGATTGGACTGGACATATTTTCAAAATCTTAGCTAGCAAGCTAGACAAGCAGTCATCGCCATGAATTACATCGGCAATCTACTGGCAAATCCACAGCACAACAACGATGAGTCCACCGATTCCAAAAATGTATTGTTTGCTGCTGCATAAATTATGTAATATGCCAGAGAGATATTTATAGTGCATCTAAAAAAGTAATACTAAGTGTTTGTTGTGTAGTAAGCTGTTAGTAGCCCATGTGCCTCACCCTAATAATTTGGTCCCTTTCCCCCTCATAATTTAGCCTCCTGTTCTGACTTGGTGGTGCACATGTAGCCTATAGCCTGTTTTAGAGAAATATCATCATCGTCTAAGAGAAAGAGCTTTTACTGTCTGCTTATATGCCCCCTTTATTTATCCTACAGTTCTGACTTGGTGTACAGTAAGAACAGCTCCATGTTCTGAATTCTGTCGCTGTACATTTCAAAAGTGCTGAACAAATAGTTATATTGACTACGTCCATCATTAATATCTTCATCGAAATTATCCGCTCATCGTTCCCTTATGCCATAGTTTGTACATCTCAATTGCAGAAACCACATTTGTTTAAGCAAGTCCGCCATATACGCTATGTTTTTTGAGAAGGCAGAAAATGAGGCTGGATGAACTGTTTCCCTGCCAGACAAGGCTCCGATAATAGCCAGGTGCAGCGTTGGTAAGGATTCACTTCATGGTGCTGAAAAGAAAGCTCTGCTGTTGGAACAGCTTTATGTAGGCCCTAACAGTTTGTGGGCACTGTTTGTCACTGTCATAGTGCAATTAATCTATTCTTTAGTGTGGTGTTGTGTAGTGGCTTTGCTGGCATGCATGTAAAAATAATGAGTTTGCCCCACCAAGATTTACATGCTAAAATCGCCACTGATCATGTAGTAGCCTAAACCTATCGATGCTGCATTGAACTGGGTGAATTAAATATGAATGACAGTTATCCAATATGCTGTAATAGACATAAGCCTATGCTCATGAAAAAACAACAACATCCTCTCTCATCTTAAATGGAACCGACCGCCACTGGGTCAGACCTGAATGCTAATAGGTCAAACAAACCAAGGGGACACAATTAATCACATTCTAGCAGAGTAGGTTTGAAATGTATCATCTGCTCTTCTATACTGTCAGTGCATGTGTTTTGTCCAAATACAAATAGAGACTGAATTGCAAACTCCTCATTCAGGATGAGTTGTCACGCCCTGACATTAGAGAGCCATTGTATTTCTGAATTTGGTTAGGTCAGGGTGTGATGTGGGGTGGGCATTCTATGATTTGTATTTCTGTGTGTTTGGCCGAGTGTGGTTTCCAATTAGAGGCAGCTGTCTATTGTTGTCTCTGATTGGGAATCATACTTAGGCAGCCTGTTTTGCCACCTTAGTGGTGGGTAGTTGTCTTTGTTAGTGGCCTGTATAGCCGAAGTGTCTCCTGACCCCGCCTGTCTCAGCCTCCAGTATTTATGCTGCAGTAGTTTGTGTCGGGGGGGCTAGGGTCAGTTTGTACTTCTCCTGTCTTATCCGGTGTCCTGTGTGAATTTAAGTATGCGCTCTCTTTCTTTCTCTCTCTCGGGGGACCTGAGCCCTAGGACCATGCCTCAGGACTACCTGGCATGATGACTCCTTGCTGTCCCCAGGCCACCTGGCTGTGCTGCTGCTCCAGTTTCAACTGTTCTGCCTGCGGCTATGGAATCCTGACCTGTTCACCGGACGTGCTACCTGTCCCAGACCTATTATTTGACCATGCTGGTCATTTATGAACATTTGAACATCTTGGCCATGTTCTGTTATAATCTCCACCCGGCAGAGCCAGAAGAGGACTGGCTACCCCTCATGGCCTGGTTTCTTCCTAGGGTCTGGCCTTTCTAGGTAGTTTTTCCTAGCCAACATGCTTCAACACCTGCATTGTTTGGGGTTTTAGGCTGGGCTTCTGTACAGCACTTTGAGATAACAGCTGATGTACGAAGGGCTATATAAATACATTTGATTTGAAGTAAGCTTCATGGTCGTTTCCTTATTCTTTGTTTTGTTGGCGACATTTATAAATAAAAAGAAATGTACGCTCACCATGCTGCACCTTGGTCCGGTCATTTCCACCCTGACGACGATCGTGACATGAGTGAACAGAAAATAAATGTAGACAAATATAACATGGCATATAATTGGATGAGTTTTCAACTAGTGATTTGCCTTTGCAACAAAAAATATTGGGCAATCACATGACACAGAGCCATCCAATTGCTATAATTGAGATGTGTGTTTTCAAAATCTCCCACTGACATGGAAGAAAGAGCTCTTAACGAAGTTCATTGAGGAGAAGAACAATTAGTGAACTATTACTTTAGCATACAGTTTAATAGTACATCATGACTAAGTAAAGTGAAATTAGTAAACATGGGGGAAATTAGATAACATGTTATTTTACTCAGTGAAGCATTTAGGAGATGTCAAGTAAGTAGACTAACTATTTCCGATAGAAAATGATTGTTCAAGGCCCTCATGTTCTCAACATTTAAGCAGGTGCAAGTCAGAGGACAAAACATGTACAAACTGCATCTGGGATCCTCTTCTTATTTCAAGAGCCGTCCCTAAATAAACACAAAGCAAAGCATGTAAGTACAAGAAGGCCTGATCAACACATCTCATATTGGGAACACTACAGTGCCACTTAAGCAGTGAGAACTTCACTTTTCAGCTTTCATATTAGCAGTTTGCACACAGATAAGAGAAGTTGCATGTCTGTAAATACCGTGTGTTGACGAACTGCCTCATTTATTTGATCTGACCAGGATTCTATTGTCCCCTCTGCATTCATTATGATAAGTATAAGACTAATACATTACACAACAGATTGGTCTTATGCATGTGGTTTTTATAATAAAACATATTTTCAGAGGCTGTTGGTCTCAGATATGGCATGAAGCAGTTTATTCATTTCTTCAAATTTATGGGAGAATATTTATGGATTAATTAAAGGAAGGACAAAATATGAAGCAATATATGGACATCATTCTCATCTGCCAACATCAATATATGGACATTATTCTCATCTGCCAACATCAATATATGGACATCATTCTCATCTGCCAACATCAATATATGGACATCATTCTCATCTGCCAACATCAATATATGGACATCATTCTCATCTGCCAACATCAATATATGGACATCATACTCATCTGCCAACATCAATATATGGACATCATTCTCATCTGCCAACATCAATATATGTACATCATTCTCATCTGCCAACATCAATATATGGACATCATTCTCATCTGCCAACATCAATATATGGACATCATACTCATCTGCCAACATCAATATATGGACATCATTCTCATCTGCCAACATCAATATATGGACATCATTCTCATCTGCCAACATCAATATATGAACATCATTCTCATCTGCCAACATCAATATATGAACATCATACTCATGTGCAACAGCGCACATGCTGAGTACTGAACAGCACATGCTGGTACAAAACAAGGCCTGAACATGAATAATAATATAGGTATTTATACTACACTCTTAGAAAAAAAAGTTGCTATCTAGAACCTAAAAAGGTTATTCGGCTGTCCCCATAGATACTTTGGAAAAACCTTTTTGGGTTCCATGCAGAACCCTTTTCACAGAGGGTTCTACATTGAACTCAAAAGGGATACCTGGAACCAAAAAAGGCTCTCCAATGGGGACACTGTATCTGTACGCTGTAGTAACTTACTTCCGAAATCTACAGTACAGAACATGAAAGCTGGGGGGTTATGCTAGCCATAAATAATGTAGAGGATGTACTCAGACCCCATGGTCATATTTCAAAAGCAAACGGTAGCTATTGGGAATGTTTAATGAGGCTTCATATCAAAATGGCTTTTCCTCATTGTTTCAGGTCGTCCTTCACATCGTAGTGTTTATGTTCCAATATGCATCTGTGAATAAGAGATATCATTAACAAACAAGACTTAAAGAAGGGGAAGGTTTATAATGTTCAGGTTCCAGAGTTTGCATGGAAATCTCTTTTTCCAGCTGGTGTCGTTGTCTCATATCAATGACAGGTCAAAAACTCTTCCACTCACACATTTTTTATCAAGCAAGTGATATGATGATGATGATTATAGACGGGACGATAGTCGCGGCTATTATAGACATTGGTTGAAGCTCAGTGTTAAATTCAAATCTCCCTGCCATCACATCTAAGCCAATATGACACCAATCTCGATGAAAATTCGCAAATCAACTTGATTGGGGGTACACAACACACTCCCCACCTCTCGTCATGAACAGTCCGGCTGTTAGAGAACCACATACCAGATTCCTTAACAGGTTCATTAGCAATTGATTTTAAAGAGTATTTCTTGCGCCTACCTAGATCAAATTCTATTAAAATAAGACTATAGCGTCATTAATGTGACCATTAATTAGACTTGTCAGATTGACCAAATTTGTAGGTGCAACAGTTTATTAAACGTATAATTTATCGTTCTCACATGCTCATTTCTGTCCGTTAAGAACCAACAATGTGCTACCTTTTCGTAGAATTTCTGACAATGCTGACATATTTTTTTAACACTGGTCGGTTGCTTAGCAACAACAGAGCTGCTTGCACCATGCTGCCAGTCAGAATAAGCGTACAGTGGATTCGGAAATTATTCAGACCCTTTAACGTATTCCAAATTTTACTACGTTACAGCCTCATTATAAAATTTGCTAAATCAACATTTTTCCCTCATCAATCTACACACATAACCCCATAATGACAAAGCAAAAACAGTTTTTCTGAAATGTTTGCAAATTTTTTGAAAATAAAAAACTGAAATATTACATTTACATAAGTATTCAGACCCTTTACTCAATACTTTGTTGAAGCACCTTTGGCAGTGATTACAGCCTCAAGTCTTCTTGGGTATGACACTGCAAACTTGGCACACCTCTATTTGGGGAGTTTCTCCCATTCTTCTCTGCAGATCCTCTCAAGCTCTGTCAGTTTGGATGGGGAGCGTCGCTGTACAGCAATTTTCAGGTCTCTCCAGAGATGTTAGATCCGGTTCAAGTCCGGGCTCTGGCTGGGCCACTCAAGGACATTCAGAGACTTGTCCCGAAGCCACTCCTTCATTGTCTTGGCTGTGTGCTTAGGGTCGTTGACCTGATGGAAGATGAACCTTCGCCCCAGTCTGAGGTCCTGAGCGCTTGGGAGCATGTCTTCATAAAAGATCTCGCTGTACGTTGCTCTGTTCATCTTTCCCTCATTCCTGACTAGTCTTCCAGTCCCTGCCGCTGAAAAACATCCCCACAACATGATGCTGCCTCACCCATGCTTCACCGTAGGGATGGTGCCAGGTTTCCTCCAGACTTGGCATTCAGGCCAAAGAGTTCAAACTTGGTTTCATGAGAATCTTGTTTCTCATGATCTGAGAGTCATTTTGTGCTTTTTGGTAAACTCCAAGTGTGCTGTAATGTGCTTTTTACTGAGAAGTGGCTTCCATCCGGCCACTCTACCATAAAGGCCTGATTGGTGGAGTGCTGCAGAGATGCTTGTCCTTCTGGAAGGTTTTCCCATCTCCACAGAGGAACTCCAGAGCTCTGTCATTGGGTTCTTGGTCACCTCCCTGACCAAGGTCCTTCTCACCCGATTGCTCAGTTTGGCCAGGAGGCCAGCTCTAGGAAGAGTCTTGGTGGTTCCAAACTTCTTCCATTTAAGAATGATGGAGGCCACTGTGTACTTAGAGACCTTCAATGCTGCAGAAATGTTTTGGTACCCTTCCCCTCGACACAATCCTGTCTCGGAGCTCTACGGACAATTCCTTCAATCTCATTGCTTGGTTTTTGCTCTGACATGAACTATCAACTGTGGGACCTTATATAGACAGGTGTGTGCCTTTCCATAATGTCCAATCAATTCAATTTACCACAGGTGGACTCCAAGTTGTAGAAACATCTCAAGGATAATCAATGGAAACAGGATGTACCTGAGCTGAATTTCAAGTCTCATAGCAAAGGGTCTATTTGCAATAAATTAGCAAAAATGTTTACAAATCTGTTTTTGCTTTGTCATTATGGGGTATTTGTGTAGAGTGACTATATTTTGGAATAAGGCTGTAATGTAACAAAATGTTGAAAAAGTCAAGGGGTCTGAATACTTTCCGAATGCACTGTATGTGAACAAACATAGGCTACTGTAGATATCTAGCTATATAGTGGTATTCAAGCTGACGTTAATCAAAAAATGCTAACAGATATTTAGATTAGCTAGGTAGCTAGTTAGCTGACTTTACCTAGCTACCTGGTGCTTAGAGCATTGGGCCAGTAACCGAAAGGTTGCTGGATCGAATCCCAGAGATGACCAGGTAAAAATCTGTCGTCCTGCCCCTGAGCAAGGCAGTTAACCCACTGTTCATGTAGTAACCAAATTTTTTTTTAAACAAATCCAAATATATTTTATATTTTATAGGCTTCAAATAGCCACCCTTTGCCTTCATGACAGCTTTGCATGCTCTTGGCATTCTCTCAACCAGCTTCATGAGATAGTCACCTGGAATGCGTTTAAATTAACAGGTGTGCCTTGTTAAAAGTTAATTTGTGGATTTTTTTCCTTCGTCATGCCTTTGAGCCAATCATTTATGTTGTGACAAGGAAAAGGGGGTATACAGAAAATAGCTCTAGTTGGTAAAAGACCAAGTACATATTATGGCAAGAACAGCTCAAATATGACAGTCCGTCATTATTTTAAGACATGAAGGTCAGTCAGTCTGGAACATTTCCAGAACTTTGAACGTTTCTTCAAGTGCAGTCACAAAAACCATCAAGCGCTATGATGAAACTTGCTCTCATGAGGACCGCCACATGTCCTCATGCTGCAGAGGATAAGTTCATTAGAGTTACCAGCCTCAGAAATTGCAGCCCAAATAAATGCTTCACAGAGTTCAAGTAACAGACACATCTCAACATCAACTGTTCAGCGGAGACTGCGTGAATCAGGCCTTCATGGTTGAATTGCTGCAAAGATACCACTACTGAAGGACACGAATAATAAGAGACTTTCTTGGGCGAAGAAACACGAGCAATGGACATTAGACAGGTGGACATTTGTCCTTTGGTCTGGAGTCCAAATTGGATCAGTTTGGTTCCAACTGCAGTGTCTTTGTGAGACGAAGTGTGGGTGAACGGATGATCTCTGCATGTGTATTTCCCATCGTAACGCATGGAGGACGAGGTGTTATGGTGTGGGAGTATGGAACTCCGTTTGGGTCTTAAAGCATGTGGTCAAAACGCAATATATTTAATGCTGCGTTAGTAAAGCAAGTAAGTGCAGGTGCTCAATTAACGCGTTCAGGCGCTAAATTAACCCGTGCACGCGTCAAATAAGCGCGTTCAACATGTGCTAAATAAACGGCTGCAAGTGGTCCTGCACACGTCAAATTAACCCCTATAGCTGCTAAATATACACCTACACACGCTAACTTAACGAGTTCTTTAATATGCTAATTTCACCAGCCAATTTCCCTAGCTCCTCCTTTCATTAAATCGGTGTACAGTCAGATTGATGCAACAATACCACAATTGAAGATGGCGAGAAGGAACTTCCATATCCGCTGCAAACAAACCCTAAATGACTGCACTCGGCTTCTGCTCTCCAATAATCCTGGACTTGATTTCGTTGTAATGAATGTTGGTATTTAAATGGCTGGATTGCTAAATTAGCTACTCATTCGCTTGTAAACGTTCCTTAGCCGCACACCCCGGCCATAGCCACAGTACATTTTTACAGCCCTACTAGTTACATAAAGGTGATTTATTATGAAGGAGTACTGACGTCAAACATGTTTTTGTATTTTTAGGCAAAACAACAACTGACGGTCTAAAACTTTAGGCAGGCTGGCTGGCTAGCTATAATTTCAATGCTACCTAGCCTTAGCCGCGCTAGCTCGCGATTAGCATGAAAACATTTACAAAGCTCACAAAGCTCATTTGACCTAGGACAACCCTGTAAAAACTTTGCTAATATCTACAACATATCAGCTTTCCAACAGCACAGATATTAATTTTGAATACTCTTGGAAATATGAATATTTCATCTAAGCCTATGATGTAGAAATGAACAACTTCAAACATAAACCAGGGACGTTAACATTAGTCCTATGACACTGTTCGAATAGGAATCTCAGTCCCATTCATGGTCTCTATTTTCACAAAACGGTCATCCATGAGTGGGCTAGGGGGAGGCTGATAAATGTTGGGTGTGGTTGGGTTTACTGTTGACCAAGAACAAATAAAATGGGCAGCAGGAGAACAAATAGTGAAAAAAACTACATTTTTTATTTTTTTTCCCACTGTTCGTTCTCCTGCTGCCCATTCTATTCGTTCTTGGTCAACATTTCTATTTAAGTCCATTTCTATTTAAGTCTAGGCTTTAAAATCCAATATTATACAAACATTACTTGGCCACAATTTGTGACAGTTACTATAATTTAAAAGTGTTTTTGGAATGGGGGTTGGGCTGGGTCACAATACATTAAGTAGCCTAAACACAGTGTATTATTGTTACAACCAGTTCCAGTTACTGGGCTCCACGGACTTGGAGAGGAGCTAGAGGTGCACCTTGTTATGCCATCACTCAAGAGCAACTGAGGTATCTGATGTCCTGTGCTTTCAGTGTGTCTCAATGGCAGATATTCTACATGTGTCCTGATCGACAGTCAAATGTCATCTAAGGTCAGTTGTGCTTGGGAGTAATGCTATAAACTACAGACTTTAGATGCATGGTTTCCAGTTTCTTACCAATCAAACCATGTATAATGACTACAATCAAGACAGGACTTTAAATTGATGATGATATGCATTACCTCATCCCTGTCCATTGAAGTGTCTGGGAAAAAAGTAACAATCTGTCACATGTACTGTTATATTCTGACATGTCAGACTTGGCTCTGGATAGAAAGATTAAGGACTTGGTGGCTGGGAACGACAAACGTGGACCGGAGGCTGTTCAATCACAATTCAGGGCTCTGGGTGGAGAGACGCAGAGTGAGGGACAGCATGCTCCGTGTTAACCCGAGGGCGGCTGCCCTCAGAGCCATGTCGCAGAGGCTGCATAGAAGGTCATACCGTGTTGCTGGACCAAACTCGTTATGGCACCTTGATGGAAACCCCAAACTGAAAAGGTTTGTGATAGACACAATTATATCACTGGTGAAAAGTTCTCAAATTGTTCATCAACAACTTGTTCATCAACAACAGTTCAGTGACAGTTCAGTAAGCAATGGCCCTTGATACCACATGTCACTCGTGGATAATAATTGGTTTATTGTGTTTCTGCTACTTGATGATTGATAGAATATCTGCATCGTGAAATGACCAAACATGCTAATATTGAGGACACACGGAGGCAAAAACAGTTGGAGCAAAGTATTTGTGCCTAAGTGTGAACAACAGGAGAGTCTGTCCTCTTGACTCTTCAAGAGGACAATTATTAAATAATTGTTTTCCCTCAGCAATACACAATACCCCATAATGACAAAGTAAAAAAAGGGTTTTTAGAATTTTTTGCAAATTCATACAAAATAAAAAACAGAAATACCTTATTTACATAAGTATTCAGCTGTTAAATTCAATTGATTGGATATGATTTGGAAAGGCACACATCTGTCTATATAAGGTCCCACAGTTGGCGGTGCGTGTCTGAGCAAAAACCAAGCCATGAGGTCGAAGGAATTGTCCGTACAGCTCCGAGACAGGATTGTGTCGATGCACATATCTGGGGAAGGGTACCAAAACCTGTTTTTGGATTATGGGGTATTGTGTGTAGATTGATGAGGAGAAAAAAACAATTTAATCAATTTTAGAATAAGGGTTTAATGAAGCAAAATGTGGAAAAGGTCAAGGGGTCTGAATACTTTCTGCAGAAAATGTAGCCCTAGACACCACCACCTACACTCATTAAAACTTATTCGGGATTGGTGTCCCTTCCACGGGACAGTTGAGCTAACAAAGGCTAGTGCGATTAGCATGAGGTTGTAAGTAACAAGAACATTTCCCAGGACATAGACATATCTGGTATTGGCAGAAAGCTTAAATTATTCTTAATCTAACTGCACTGTCCAATTTCCAGTAGCTATTACAGTGAAAGAATACCATGCTAATGTTTGAGGAGAGTGCACAATTTTGAACATGAAAAGATATTAATAAAAAAATTAGGCACATTTGGTACAACATTTTGAAAAGCAATGCAATGGTTCATTGGATCAGTCTAAAACGTTTTACATACGCTGTAAACACAAAATCTAAATTGCACCTGGGCTGGAATAATACTTTATGGCCTTTCTCTTGCATTTCAAAGATGATGGTACAACATTTTTTTTACAAAAGAACGGTTGTTTTTTTTCTTTGTATTAACTTTTACCAGATCTATTATGTTGTATTCTCCTACATTCCTTTCACATTTCCACAAACATTAACGTGTTTCCTTTCAAATGGTACCAAGAATATGCATGTCCTTGCTTCAGGGCCTGAGCTACAGGCAGTTAGGGGCGGATCCTTCCCATTCCACTACTTTAACCCTAACTACTCCTGCACTATGCCAACGGCCTGGGAGGATGGGACACCACCCCTCAACACACACTCTAATTCTTCTGAAGTCAACTATTGTACACCCAAATATATCTCTGCAGCTGCCACCACAACATATATTTCCTGTGATTCACGTTCCATTTATGCAGTACAGTTGATAATCTTGCTATGAACGCTAAGAAGCCAACCTTACTGAAGCATAAATCACTCGTTAGCCTATCCCTCTGTGCTCGCACAAATGTACTACTAACTGGAATCCTCTCAGCATCCCTCACCCCTGACCCATCCTCCTCTACTTTCTTCACTGCCTCAGCATACAACACCTTCTGCACTACTCTGACTCTGGCCACTTCAACCTGCCTCTCACGCACTGTACACTTCCGATCCCCAGCAACATGGGCAGCCCTACAGTTTACACACACAACTTTATCCACTGAAACGACACAATCTTCTGTCCCATACCCTCCTGCTCACTATCTTGGAATCTACTTCCTACATACTGCTGCAAAATGACTATAAATGTTGCACCTGAACCAATGCAGTGGATTCGTAAAATAAGCTCTAACGGGATAACTGATATATCCTAAAATGACTTTGTCGGGTAAAGACTGTCTCAAAACTCAAAAGGAACGGTTGGTTTTTTATTTGTATTAACTTTTACCAAATCTATTATGTTGTATTCTCCTACATTCCTTTCACATTTCCACAAACATCAACGTGTTTCCTTTCAAATGGTACCAAGAATATGCATGTCCTTGCTTCAGGGCCTGAGATACAGGCAGTTAGGGGCGGATCCTTCCCATTCCACTACTTTAACCCTAACAGAGTTAAGGTTAAAGAGTGAGCCCTCTGTTTCACCACGTTCCCCCCCAGGTCGGTGACGAACCAAAATGACGGGTGTCACAAACACCAGGAATCTTCAACTTCAATTGTTCAATCTCCACTCATAACGCTACCCCAGAAATCGGTCCTTTCAATGGTGCCCTTTTCTGAAGAATACAGCAAGAAACAGATCTTGACCCAAGTTGTGTGACACGGAGTGCCTGCTCCCTCTGATCAGAAGAGAAAAAAGCAAATATCACAAGTCCCATACCGGTTACCTTCACTGATTCAACTGCATCCAACTTTTCTCACCCAACCTGAAACCACAAATGGATCCGCCAAAAGGCAAGGGCCCACTTTATTTCCTGTCCGCCATCTTACCGCCGACGTCCCGCTGTGAACACCTGTGTGAAACTAGTCACAATAAGGATTAGCCACAATAGCAGAATTTGCGGTTTGCCTTCAAAATAAAAATCCCCCTGCCGTGTCTTTGGCTTTGCCGGATTAAGTGATATGACATGCTATTCTATAAGATAATTTATCTGTAATGAATATTTCCTGATTAGTCTAACGGGGCAGCAGGGTAGCCTAGTGGTTAGAGCTTTGGACTAGTAACAGGAAGGTTGCATGTTCAAACCCCCGCGCTGACAAGGCACAAATCTGTCGCTCTGCCCCTGAATAGGCAGTTAACCCACTGTTTCTAGGCAGTCATTGAAAATAAGAATTTGTTCTTAACTTACTTGCCTAGTTTAAAATTATACTTTTTTAAAATCAGGTAAATGTAATTAACTAGAAAGTCGGGGCACCACAAAATAATGTTTATAGAGCTGTTATCTTCTGAATAAACTCTAAAATACTTTTACATCAACAGCAGTCAACATTCAATTGTCACCTTATTCAGTCTCATCTGAAAGTTGTAAATTCTTGGTTATCTTCACGAACCCTGGCTAACAAGTTGAAAAAGCAATACAAAATGTGGTTTAATTATTTATTTACTAAATACCTAAATAATCAAACAGAATTACATCTACACAGAATGGATCATACATTGATTACAAATTGTCATAAAGGAAAACATCCCTAGCGGACGTAACAGATATGACAGCTTGTTACACAAAGAAAGGGGAGTTGGGTTTGAGTGAAAGAGCGGGAAGACAGAGGAGCAAAAATGTTTTGTGTCTCTATCGGGCCGTAGGCAGCTATGCTATCGCAAATACAGTATCTTATGTATTCTAAATAACCGCCCATTTGAAAGAGGAGAATGCAATAAACATTTACTCTGAGCTGCGCTTCGGTAGATTGGTCATCGATTGAAGGCAGGTTGGTCCAGCATAGATCTCTGGTCCTCTGAAGAATGTCTCTGGTGGTAAACTGGTTACGTTGTAGTATCGTTGTGTGTGTTAAACTGGATACGTCGTCCGTCCTTTCCTAGCCCACGTTTACAGCGACTGCTGCTAACTCAACGGCTAGGAGGTATCACTTCTGGAGTGAATAAGAGTTCAAAGTTCATACCACGTTGCCATACTTTTAAGCTCATGCTATATTCTGGCTGGTATAGTCGAAATTCATCCTTTCGGCGTGTTGACAATCATCTTCACGTTGAAATTCGATGCTAATTTCGGTAGGTTATTATCTGAACCCTTTTAACATAGGAACGTCGCCCTAATGTCCTCGGAACAGAACGTTTTCTCAAAAGGGGCTTATATAGGGTTGGGAGAGAGGGCTGTGTTTCATAGTTTACAACCACTGTCTGTTCACATGGGCGGGGCCACTGAGTTGAGCATAGTTCACTCATGAAAACCAATTCTCTCATTTAGGAGCTAAAATTACATTTAATCTTTTCACAAATAGTTTCACATTTAAATATTTAAATTGCACAACAATTCCATGTGAATCTGATAACTAGAATGTGTAGACTTTCCAAGATACAGTTTATGTCGTCCTATCATCAGTAATCATGTCTCAGATGCCAACTGAACTGACATCATATCCATTAAGTCCCAACGCATATTTTCAACTGGTTGGATTACTGGTTGGTTCCGTTTCCCATCTTTTGATGTCACCAGACTCTCTCTCAATGTTAACAAAGGCTTTACTCGAGTCACATCGGTAGAGTAGAGAGAGGAAAAAGGGGAAAGGTATTTATGGGGGTCACAAACCTCCCCCATCATGCCAATGACATGACACCCCATTGAAAATGATTAAAACTGATACAAATAGTGGAATCATGCCATATTTGGACTAGATAATGCTAAACAAGGGCAGGGTGTATTCGCTGTGGTATATTGGCTATATACCACACCCCCTGGGGCCTTATTGCATATTTATAATGTGGCATAATAATTCTGCATAATCACCTTCCGGTGTAAATCCCAGGAAATTAAAAACAAAAAACAATGTTTTAAGTGAGAATAGGCATTAGTCTGAAGCCAAAAAATAAAGGAAATTCAAATGAACACCGCAGAATTTTTTCTATTTTATTACATGTTTTACTAAAATAAAGAATTAAGGAAATACAGGCATGCACCACATTACTATTTGACAAAGCAGCTCAATCAAGCCTGATGGTCTTAAAAGCAAAGCTTGCATTCATTTAATAAAAAAAGCATGAAAGGAGAGCGTAATGGGATAATGTCTTACTGTGCTGTGTGAAGAATCAAATACTTTACCTCACTCTAAGAGTATGAATTAGGCTGTTTGAGAAGGTTTGAATCCTAAGCAACCTGCCTACACATAGTTTGAAGTAGAATAACAACATAGCTACTGTAGTAGGTCAAAGCTGTGTGCTGGAAAACCTTGGTAGAGCATGGGTGGAATAGGCATTGTGGAGCTTGTGAATTTCATTTATTTTTCGGCTTCAGACCACTATCTACTCTCACTTAAACCATAGCTTTTTGTTTTTAATTTCCTAACCTATTGGTTCGATTGGTTCTCTATTTGAGAAAGAGAGATTCAATTCCCTTTGAGTGTAAAGAGATCAAATGTGCAGCGTACGCCGTTCGTGCATCTGTCACTGTCTCTGTCTCCGTGAGTTTAAACCTTTTATACTACATCACTGAATGCCCTTGGCCTCTGGATAGGAAAAGACTGTGGATGAAGCCTTGATCATGCACAGAGAGTAATGTTAAGTGATACCATTGAAACAAGTGTGTCATATGACAACAGGTGCATATCAGTGGACAAAACATGATGTACAAACTGCATCTGGGATCCTCGTCTTATTTCAAGAGCCATCCCAAATAAACGCAACACAAAGCATGTAAGTACAAGAAGGCCTGATCAACACATCTCATATTGGGAACACTCCAGTGCCACTTAAGCAGTGAGAACTTCACTTTTCAGCTTTCATATCAACCATTTGCAAACAGATAAGAGAAGTTGCATTTCTGTAAGTATTGTATGTGCTGACGAACTAGTTTGCATCCATTCCTGCCTCATTTTTTTGATCTGACCAGGATTCTATTGTCCCCTTATGATAGGTATAAGAGTAATACATTACACAACATATTGATCTTAAGTTGGTTGTTTTTTATAAAAAAATATATGTTTTCAGAGGCAGTTGTTCTCAGATATAGTACGGAACTTTTTTTTTTAAATTCATGGACAGATTTTTGTGGATTTGTGGATCAAATATGGGTCGGACATAATATGAAGCAATATATGGACGTAATTCTTGTCACGTTTTGACCTTAGTTCCTTTGTTTTGTCTTTTGTTTTAATACGGTCAGGGCGTGAGTTGTGTGGGTTGTCTATGTTAGTTTTTCTATGATTTTCTATTTCTGTGTTTGGCTTGGTATGGTTCTCAATCAGAGGCAGCTGTCAATCGTTGTCCCTGATTGAGAACCATATTTAGGTAGCCTGTTTTCAATTGTGTTTGGTGGGTGGTTGTTTTCAGTCTTTGTGTGTCTACATCAGACAGAACTGTTCCGGTTGTTTCTTTGTTGTTTTGTTAATCAGTGTTCAGTTTACTTTATTAAAATGATGAACACGTACCACGCTGCGCATTGGTCCTCACCTTCTTCCCACGACAGCCGTTACAATTCTCATCTGCCAACATCAATATATGAACATCATACTCATGTGCAACAGCGCACATGCTGAGTACTGAACAGCACATGCTGGTTCAAAACAAGGCCTGAACATGAATAATAATATAGGTATTTATACTACACTCTTAGAAAAAAAGTTGCTATCTAGAACCTAAAAGGGTTCTTCGGCTGTCCCCATAGAACCCTTTGAAGAACACTTTTTGGTTTCAGGTAGGACACTTTTGGTTCCAGATAGATACCTTTTGGGTTCCAAGTAGAATATTTTCCACAGTGGGTTCTACAATGAACTCAAAAGGGCTCTACCTGGAAACAAAAAAGGTTATCCTATGGGGACAGTCAAAGGACCCTTTTGGAACCCTTTTTAATAAGAGTGTGTCTGTATGCTGTAGTAACTTACTTCCAAAATCTACCGTACAGGCATTGGCGACCAGTCATTCAGGGCAGGTGGTGCACAAGAAGGACCGCCAAGCCACCTTCCTGTTCAAGTGAGCACAGCACAACGCTGAGTCCAAAAATGTCTTGTATGCTGCTGCATTAATTATGTAATATTCCATGGAGATGTGTTTACTGTAGCTAAGAAAGTAATACTAAGTGTATGTTGTGTAGTAAGCTGTTAGTAGCCCATGTGCCTCATCCTAATAATTTGATCCCTTTCCCCCTCATAATTTAGCCAACTGTTCTGACTTGGCGGTGCACATGTAACCTATAGCCTGTTTTTGAGAAATGTCATCATCAAATATTTAAAGAGCTTTCATTGTCTGCTTATATGTCCCATTTATTTATCCTACAGTTCTGACTTGGTGTACAGTAAGAACGGCCCATGTTCTGAATTCTGTCGCTGTACATTTTAAAAGTGCTGAACAAATAGTTATATTGACTACGTCCATCTTAGCTCGCTCATTGTCTTAATCGAAATTACGGATGGCCTCTTATCCGCTCATCGTTCCCTTATGCCATAGTTTGTACATCTCAATTGTCAGTAGAAACCACATTTGTTTAAGCTAGTCAGCTACCCTGGGGCGGCAGGGTAGCCTAGTGGTTAGAGTGTTGGGCTAGTACTCGGAAGGTTGCAAGTTCAGAATCCCCGAGCTGACATGGTACAAATCTGTCATTCTGCACCTGAACAGGCAGTTAACCCACTGTTCCTAGGCTGTCACTGAAAATAAGTATTTGTTCTTAACTAACTTGCCTAGTTAAAAAAAATATCAGCTATGATTTTTTTTAAAGGCAGTAAATGAATAAACTGACATTAGCCAGGTGCAGTGCTGGTAAGGATTTACTCCATGGTGCTGAAAAGAAAGCTCTGCTGTTGGAACAGCTTTATGTAGGCCCTAACAGTTTGCGGCCACCGTTTGTCACCGTTATAGTACAATTCATGTATTATTTAGTGTTGTGTTTGTAGTGGCTTTGCTGGCATCCATCCCCCAAAATTCTGGGGGAGTTTGCCCCACGAATATATACATGCTGAAATTGCCACTGAATGCAGTACATGAAAGCTGGAGGGTTATGCTAGTCATAAATTATGAGGATGTACGGTCATATTTCAAAAGCAAACAGTAGCTGTTGGGAATGTTTAATGAGGCTTCACATCAAAATTGCTTTTTGAACTTTAATATAATTTTTCTCATTGTTTCAGGTCATCTTTCACATCAAATTATTTATGTTCCAAGACGCTTCTGTGAAGAAGAGATAGAGGTAACAAAGAAGACTCAATGAGGATGAAGATTTATAATGTTCATTGCTTAAAGTAGTGTTTCCCAAACTCGGTCCTCGGGTCCCCAAGGGGTGCGCATTTTTATTTTTTACCCTTGCATTACACAGTTGATTCAAATAATCAATTAGGCATCAATATTGATTCTTTGAATCAGCTGTGTAGTGCTAGGGAATAAACCAAAATGTGCACCCCTTGGGGTACCCAGTACCGAGTCTGGGGAAACGCTGGTTTATAATGTTCAGGTTCTAGAGTCTGCATGGACAATGTGATAACATATTTTCATTGTATCTCTTTTTCCAGCTGGTGCCTCATATCTATGGCAATTCAAAAACTATCTTCCCCTCACGCATTTAAATTATTATCAAGCAAGTGTCCTCTATTTCAGTTTCAGTAGGAAGTGTCCTCTCTCTCTTTTCCCATTGGGTATGTCAAAGGCAATCTATGATGACGATAACCTATTGGTCCGGTTGGTTTGAGAAAGAGAGATTAAATTCCCTTTGAAGTGTAAAGAGAGCAGATTTGCAGCGTACGCCTGCATCTGTGACTGTCTCTGTCTCCGTGAGTTTAAACCTTTTATACTACATCACCGAGTGCCCTTGGCCTTTGGATGGGAAAAGACTGTGGAAGAAGCCTTGATCATGTACAGAGAGTAATGTTGAGTGAGCCCATTAAAACAAATGTGTCATATGACAACAGTCCTTGAGATAAAAATTGCTCTGTAATATATTCAGACTTGCTGCCAACATGGTGGAATACATTTTAGGGAATGGGAAAATGAGGTAATGGAAGTGTTAGCCTCTCTCTCTGAGGGTAAAGCACCTTCCAAGCTGGTTTTAATGTACATGCTTCCAAGAGCTGTTGTTATAGCATGTGGACACATCTCATTTATTTACAGATAGAGTGGAGACAATATTAAGGGCTGGTTTCCCAGACATGAAAAGACATTCCCAGAAATTCTCCATTGAACATGCTTTTTAGTCCAGGACAAGGCTTAATCCATTTCTGGGAAACCACCCCCAAATGTTAAATGGGTCGTAACTTGGTAAACAAACAAAAAACGTTGGATTTCACCTGATTTTAACACTCTGTCATAAAGAGTACATGTTCAACTTTATAAAAAAAATAGAGACAGTTGAAGTCGGAAGTTTACATGCACTTAGGTTGGAGTCATTAAAACTCCTTTTTCAACAATTAACACATTATGGTTTTGGCAAGTCGGTTAGGACAACTACTTTGTGCATGACACAAGTAATTTTCCAACAATTGTTTACAGACAGATTATTTCACTTATAATTCACTATATCATAATTCCAGTGGGTCAAAAGTTTACATACACTAAGTTGACTGTGCCTTTAAACAGCTTGGAAAATTCCATAAAATGATGTCATGGCTTTAGAAGCTTTTGATAGGCTGATTTACATAATCTTAGTCAAGTGGAGGTGTACCTGTGGATGTATTTCAATGCCTACCTTCAAACTCAGTGCCTCTTTGCTTGGAAAGAGGCACTGAGTATAAAGAAATCAGCCAAGACCTCAGAAAAACAATTGTAGACCTCTACAAGTCTGTTTCATCCTTGGGAGCAATTTCCAAATGCCTGAAGGTACCACGCTCATCTGTACAAACAATAGTATGCATGTATAAACACCATGGGACCACGCAGCCGTCATACCGCTCAGGAAGGAGATGCGTTTTGTCTCCTAGAGATGAACATACTTTGGTGCGAAAAGTGCAAATCAATCCCAGAACAACAGCAAAGGACCTTGTGAAGATGCTGGAGGAAACAGGTACAAAAGTATCTATCCACAGTTAAACGAGTCCTATATCGACATAACCTGAAAGGCCATTCAGCAAGGAAGAAGCCACTGCTCCAAAACCGCCATAAAAAAGCCAGACTACGGTTTGCAACTGCACACGAGGACAAAGATCGTACTTTTTGGAGAAATGTCCTCTGGTCTGATGAAACGAAAATAGAACTGTTTGGCAATATTGACCATCATTATGTTTGGAGGAAAAAAGGGGAGGCTTGCAAGCCGAAGAACACCATCCCAGTGGCAGCATCATGTTGTGGGGGTGCTTTGCTGCAAGAGGGACTGGTGCACTTCACAAAATAGATGGCACCATGAGGAAAGAAAATTATGTGGATATATTGAAGCAACATCTCAAGACATCAGTCAGGAAGTTAAAGCTTGCTCACAAATGGGTCTTCCAAAGGGACAATGACCCCAAGCATACTTCCAAAGTTGTAGCAAAATGGCTTAAGGACAACATAGTCAAGGTATTGGAGTGGCCATCACAAAGCCTTGACCTCAATCCTATAGAAAATGTGCGGGCAGAACTGAAAAAGCGTGTGCGAGCAAGGAGGCCTACAAGCCTGACTCAGTTACACCAGTTCTGTCAGGAGGAATGGGCCACAATTCACCCAACTTATTGTGGGAAGCTTGTGGAAGGCTACCCGAAATGTTTGACCAAAGTTAAACAATTTAAAGGCAATGCTACCAAATACTAATTGAGTGTATGTAAACTTCTGACCCACTGGGAATGTGATGAAAGAAGTAAAAGCTGAAATAAATCATTCTCTCTACTATTATTCTGATTTCACATTTTTAAAATAAAGTGGTGATCCTATCTGACCTAAAACAGGAATTTTTTACTCAGATTAAATGTCAGGAATTGTGAAAAACTGAGTTCAAATATATTTGGCTAAGGTGTATGTAAACTTCCGACTTCAACTGTATATATTCCCAACTCAAGAGGTTAAATAAACAAAAAAACACTATAGTGGGTGGCCATTAAGTGACAAATAACGTACATGGTTGACCATAGCAGGGTTGACGATTTCATCTTAAATCAGCCATTAATGGGAGATGGAGGAATACAGCTGTGCTGAGGCAGAGGGCTCGTTGTCAGGAAGACTGAGTACGATTTTTAACTTTGTGTGGTGAGCTTTCTGGCGGCCAGAGTTGTTGTGGCATCACCCAAGTGGGTGCTTCACAGAGTGCAAGAGGAGAGGTTCAGTGTCTATATGACATAGGCTGCTTCCCAGACTTGCCCTCTATAAGATCATCAGCAGACTCCATCACCATCATTTAACAGACTCTGACCAGCTCCCTCTGCTCAAGCCATGAGCTGACCCTCTCCATCTGCAAAGGATGCAGCTTTTAAAAACATGGTCTCTATTGGTTGACCTGTCATTATATATTGCTTGTTTGTTTGTTTGTTTTTTGCTAATGAAGCGCTTTGAGATTTCTATCATAAAAAGCGCTATAGAAGTTTAGGTAACACTTTACTTGACACCCAGTGTCATAAGACTTTATGAAATGGTCATAACAATGTCATAATGGCATTACAGCTGAAATAACTTGTCAAAACATGGTCCATAACACTGTCGTGACCCATATATTTACTTACACCTGTTGTGACATCTACTGCGTTATTTTATGGCTGGTTATGACACCTACATAAGAGTGTAAAAACCCACAAAACCTACCAAGGTAGTTATTTTATGGCTGGTTATGACACCTATATAAAAGTGTAAAATCCCACAAAACCTACCACGATAGTTATTTTATGGCTGGTTATGACACCTATATAAGAGTGTAAAAACCCACAAAACCTACCACGGTAGTTATTTTATGGCTGGTTATGACACCTACATAAGAGCGTAAAATCCCACAAAACCTACCACGGTAGTTATTTTATGGCTGATGAGGGACAGTTTTTTTTATTACTTAAAATTAGTGGGTTAAAAAATCTTCCTAGAAGTCACAGAGGGTGCATGGACGGACGTGTCAAAATGAAGGATTTTGGCACTTTCGCAAGTCTTCATTCATATAAAAAAAATCTGATTTATTGAATACTCTATGTGGTCTATATTAAAGGGCACTTCGTTTAATATAATAGGCTGTTCAAATTCCATATTGGTGCACAATTTAAACAAAAAATATCTAAAGGCACTCATTTTGTGGAATGGGCCAAATATTAGATCTATAATAACAATATTACATCACAAGGAAATGCATTATTATTCACTAAATACCCTGCATACAGTAGAATTGAAAATGATGTTACTATTTTCAGTGAGTGAAATCCTACACATAATAATGGATTGAAATAAAAGGCATATAATCAAAAGGGATTACTAATCATCAAGGACGCATGTAAGTCTAACAAAATCAACCAAACAATGGCGGAAATCACAAAGTACTAAAGGAAAATCTACACCTTTGCTCATCTGATCGCCTACAGGTAGGCCCATAGTGGCGCTCCGTGCTGGATGGACAGCGAGCAACATGTAATGTATGTACTTTTCATGGAAAGAAATACTGTCACGTAACAAGATTACTTTTGTGAAATGTAACAAATAATATTTAATTACTTTTTCACAGTACAAATCCCAACCCTGATTGCAGCACATTTCTTCAACATCAACAGTTTAACAAATATATCCAATCATTTTTTAAAGAATGTGAGTACAACAACATCCTATAATGGCAGCTCTGTTCATTATGCAGCTTCATCTCAGCTTGGTCTGCAGAGAAAGGATTGATAAAGACAGAAGATAGAGTGGGAGTGCTGCAGTGGATGAACACATTATATGCAATTAAAACAGCATATTATGAATGTGCTTAAATATATCCCTGAAGTAGAAGTTGAAATGAAGCATTGCTAAAATTGTCTACCGACTTCACTTTCCAAAGACGCACGTGAAACAGGTAGAAGAACAATTTATTTACACTGAGTGTACAAAACATTAGGAACATCATCCTAATATTAAGTTACACCCCCTTTTGCCCTCAGAACAGCCTCAATATGTTGGGGCATGGACTTTACAAGGCGTCGAAAGCATTCCACAGGGATGTGGGCCCATGTTGACTCTAATGCTCTAAAGTCAAGTTGGCTGGATGTCCTTTGGGTGGTGGACCATTCTTGATACACACGGGAAACTGTTGAGCATGAAAAACCCGGCAGCATTGCAGTTCTTGACACACTCAAACCGGTGCGCCTGGCACCTACAACCATTCCCCCTTTCGAAGGCACTTAAATATTTTGTCTTGTCCATTCACCCTCTGAATGGCACACATACACAATCCATGTCTCAATAGTCTCAAGGCTTAAAACCCCTTCTTTAACCTGTCTCCTCCCCTTCATCTACAATGATTGAAGTGGAATTAACAGGTGACATCAATAAGGATTCATAGCCTTCACCTGGATTCACCTGGTGAGTCTGTCATGGAAAGAGCATGATGTTTTGTACACTCAGTGAATATATTCTCTTAGCACGAGGTCAGATCTAAACCTGAAATAAAGATACTGGGCAAAAAACGTTCACAAACAAACCTGCCTGCAGGTGGGTGTTTATTAAATAGATTTGAATAAAGATTGATTCTAATAGACATATGACAATCATCATACACTATCACAATGACCAAGGATAGGTACACTGCAGTACAGTGGAGTGAAGTAGGGCCACAGTATAGGAAATGGCAGTAATGACAAAAAGAAGAACTAAGTTTGAAGAGACAGCTACAATTTCTACCTTACTGGTATTAGTGCAGAGTAGTCTACTAATGCATTTAGCTATTCAGCAAGCTAAGGAAGGGATTTTAAAACCACCCTACTGTAGCAGTGCCCTAGACAGGCATGTATTCATATTTTCATAGAAATGTAATTCAACAAAACTCCTAGGCCTGCTTCCATGTCATATTACATAGAGCCTTTATCAAATACTTTATCATAGTTCATCATATAGCATGTGAATCTTGTGTTAGGCTGAGGACTTGCTACCGATTTCTACACAAAGATTTTCAAATCACACATACACCGACTCTTTGCTGACCTCCTTCCAGGCTCTTTACAGGCCTCTATCCACAAACTAGTTATGGACATGATATACAGTATAAGATAAAACCTACATAGTGTTATCTATACAAAACTATTGTCAATTCCCGAAGGCCAGGCTGTGAATACGGCATTAAAGGAGACTAGACTGCAGGAAGGATGAAAGAAGGTCATCAGGTACGATAGGAAAGGATCAACACCTCTGAGGTGTCATCTATCTGCCTCACAAAGGTTTGGATCGAGAAAAAAAGAATTGTTTTGATTACATTAAGATATAGCAAGGTTCAGTAACCTCACCACCCACAATACATATTTGCCATAGGCCTACGATTGTAAGTGTATTGTAAAATGTAATTATCCATTGTATGTTTGATGATACAGAAGGCCCTAACTATACCATAACTCTGTACCATTCACAGGGTTTTGAACATCATGAATTGTTTTGTTTCTAGTTTGTTTTAGTCAAAATGTTGTGTTCCGTGGATGCATACTCCTCCTACAGCATGGAAAGCACAATAAAAAAAATCTATTGTGCTGGACCAAGCTGAAAAAGACCATTATTCACTTTCAATGGGGACAACCTTGATATATTGCCAATTCTTCTGGTAGAATGCTGCTGCGTCATAACTAATTTTTCATCTTAAAAGAAAATAACATAAGTGGGGAAGTGCATCATACAATAAAACGTTTGCGAATAAGTTGTTTTGTAACACCTACAGTGTGTTACTACAGTAACAAATGTAGTAATAACATTGTAGTTACATAGGAATTGAAATGTAGATATCACTAAATGAATTCAACTGAAGCTTCAAATCAAGTCTGACATTTGTTAATGCTTTTCTTCTAAGATTTCAGAGCTAAGATTGAATTTTTATTTGGTTATCTTTTTTTCTGCTATAAAACTGTATAATTCCAGCTATGACATGTATTCTGTTCTACATTTGACCCTTTTCTAGGCTGAGCTCATTTACATTTTGTATTATATATTTGGGTGGAAAATGGAATGATTGGAAGGTTTACTGCTCACATCACCCTTTCAGAGTAGGTTAATTAGTCTAAGGGACATGTTCTCTCAATTACATTTTGCAGTCTGACAGGCATATACCCACTGATGTTTGTGGCACATGCGAGCTCATGCATCTGTGTTTGAATCTTACATTACCAATTGAGAACAGAACACAAGGAGACTCTAACAATACGTGATGACTTGGAAAATAACATAATGTCAGCTAGATGGCAACAGTGGCCCTGTCAGTAACCTAGCTACAGTTTCTGTGAATCTGAATACAGGTGTTCACTCCCTCTGTCTGTTGATACGCATCACCATAACACATTATGTTCTTCCATATAGGCAGCATTCTTTGTTTATTTAGTTCCATTCCCAGTTTATAATGTTGGTCTGGTTATGGCACTCATTGACTTCCATCTGCAAAATGTCAGATTCATTTTTGCTTTATGGATCTGAGCCTTTAGTGTGCTCTGAATGAATAAAGCTAACTTATGCACTGATTCCAATTCAATGTCTCTCTTTTTTCTCTCATGCTTAGCAATCTAAATGGATCTATCCAGCTATGTAGGCTATTATACTGAACCAAGAATGTTGTTTTATATAAAAGTCATTTTGAAAGAAAAATCCAACAACCAGTATAAAAAAAAGTAACTTCAAAATATCAATTTCAGGCTGTGGTGCCTCTTCGACTGGATATCAAAGCAAATGTCTATTTAAAAAGGGCAGGCGAATGGAATGAATAAAAGGTTTCATGGATTGCAGGGTTTTTAAAGGATAAAACTACGGACATTTTCCCTTGACAAACCCTGGATTTTGTGCATGCTCTTGTCTCTTTCTGGCTGTCGAAGTCAATGTGACATCAGTCTGATAGTGAGCTTTCAATGATATTGGAAGGCAAGAACATCATACAATTCATTAATTTATTTTACGTAGGGCTACATAATGGGTTGAACGTTCAAATGATACATTTTACTGTTTCCAGACTGAATTTGAAATTTACAAATAATAATGCATCACTTCTAAACAGATCCATTTCTGAACATAACATGCAATTTTATGGTTTCAGAAAACCACCAGTCCATCTGGTCAAGGCACATTCAACCAGGGATTTAGCGCCATCAAGTGGTTATTGAACAACACAGAAAGGCACTGAATAACTTACACCTGTAATTTGCTACTTATTATTCCTAACATGGAGCTACAGCAGTCATTGTCATGCCATTTAAGACAAGGGGGGACAGTTTGTTTAATGGCCTTATTTCTATTACAGCATATTGGATGACTGTCACTCAAATCAATTTTATTTGTCACATGCACCGAAATGCTTTACAAGCCCTTAACCAACAATGCAGTTCAAGAAATAGAGTGAAGAAAATATTTACAAAATAAACGAAAGTACATTTTTAAAATAAAAAAGAACACAATAAAATAACAATAATGAGGCTATTTAGCAGCAGTGTAAAAACAAATGGGGGGGGGGGGGGGGGGGGTTCAATGTAAATTGTCTGGGTGGCCATTTGATTAATTGTTCAGCAGTCTTATGGATTGGGGTAGAAGCTGTTAAGGAGACTTTTGGACCTAGACTTGGCGCTCTGGTACTGCTTCATATTCCATTCATCCAGTTCAATGTAACATTGATAGGTTTAGGCTATTACAAGATACTCTAATTTTGCATATCTGTGCTTTCCTCCTCTCACCTTTTCCCTTCACTTGTGGACGTCAATGCACAACACATCAGCTGTATGTGACCAGGTGAAAAAACCTTTCGTAATTGAAGCACAGCCTACAACTTTTCAGTTCTGCCCACACATTTTCTATAGGATTGAGGTCAGGGCTTTGTGATGGCTACTCCAATACCTTGACTTTGTTGTGCTTAAGCCATTTTGCTACAACTTTGGAAGTATGCTTGGGGTCATTGTCCATTTGGAAGACCCATTTGCGAACAAGCTTTAACTTCCTGACTGGCTTTTTTTGTGGCGGTTTTGGAGCAGTGGCTTCTTCCTTGCTGAGCGGCCTTTCTAGTTATGTCGATATAGGACTCGTATTACTGTGGATATAGATACTTTTATACCTGTTTCCTCCAGCATCTTCACAAGGTCCTTTGCTGTTGTTCTGGGATTGATTTGCACTTTTCACACCAAAGTACGTTATAACGGCTGCGTAGTCCCATGGTGTTTATACATGCGTACTATTGTTTGTTCAGGTGAAGGTGGTACCTTCAGGCGTTTGGAAATTGCTCCCAAGCATGTACCAGACGTGTGGAGGTCTACAATTTTCTTTCTGAGGTCTTGGATGATTTCTTTTGATTTTCCCATGATGTCAAGCAAAGAGGCACTGAGTTTTGGAGGTAGGCCTTGAAATACATCCACAGGTACACCTCCAATTGACTCAAATGATTTATATTAGCCCATCAGAAGCTTCTAAAGCCATGATATCATTTTATGGAATTTTCCAAGCTGTTTAAAGGCACAGTCAACTTAGTGTATTTAAACTTCTGACCCACTGGAATTGTGATACAGTGAATTATAAGTGAAATAATCTGTCTGTAAACAATTATTGGAAAAATTACTTGTGTCATGCACAAAGTAGATGTCCTAACCGACTTGCCAGAACTATAGTTTGTTAACAAGAAATTTGTGGAGTGGTTGAAAACAAGTTTTAATGGCTCCAACCTAGGTGTGTGTAAACCTCCGACTTGACATGTATGAGCGATTCCTACACAGTTTTTTCTTACAGGAAACAGAGTGGAAGAGGCAAAGTCTCAGTATAGCAAAATCTTTGCTTGAAATTTTGTCTTTATTTACGATTGTTGAAAAATATAACCCAGAAAGTTTATTTGATGGAATTTAGCTTTCTGTCACGCCCTGGCCATAGAGAGGCTTTTATTCTCTTTTTTGGTTAGGCCAGGGTGTGACTAGGGTGGGCTTTCTAGTTTCTTTATTTCTATGTTTTCTCTTTCTATGTTTTGGCCGGGTATGGTTCTCAATCAGGGACAGCTGCCTATCGCTGTCTCTGATTGGGAATTATACTTAGGTAGCCTGTTTTTCCACCTTAGTTGTGGGTAGTTGACTTTGTTAGTGGCCTGTATAGCCCTAGTAAGATTCACTATCGTTTGTTGGCAACATTTTAAATAAAAATAATGTGCACTCACCACGCTACACTTTGGTCCAGTCATTTCTCTGACGACGTTCGTGACACTTTCATCATGAGACCAACATGCTTAGGCTATTTCCTTTTTCGACAATGCCTCTGTACAGTTTTTTCTACTTGCTGTAATAAACATGAAATACATTTTGTTTGAGGAGGGAAGTAAATATCATACAAAAAGTAGCTGCAGTAAAAGAGAATAAAAATAGAATAACCCTATTTTATAAAAGACAAGAGAATGGCCGTGTTCTGACCAGGTGGTAGTGCTCCACCTCTCTCTGTCAGAATACGCAACAGAGGACTTGGAAAGCATATAAACTACTGTAGAAATGGCAATATGGTTGTTGTGAGTAACCTAATTTGTGTTCTTTTAACTACACCTTCTAGTGAGTTTACACAAACTATCATCTCCTACCATTCTGATAGATTGGAAAACATGGTTGTAACATTAATAATTTGGTTCTTACTACACTGGTTACCTCGAGGCAGAGTGGCCCACACTCATGGAATATGGTGCTTTTAAATGTTAGAGCAATCACTCGTAAAACATTTCTTGTGAATGACCTCATTACTGAGCGCAAAGTTGACTGCATGTACAGTGGGGAGAACAAGTCTTTGATACACTGGCGATTTTGCAGTTTTTCCCTACTTACAAAGCATGTAGAGGTCTGTAATTGTTATCATAGGTACACTTCAACTGTGAGAGACAGAATCTAAAACAAAAATCCAGAAAATCACATTGTATGATTTTTAAGTAATTAATTTGCATTAGTAACCAACTGCACTCAGTTGGCTACTTTGGGTATTTTGAGCATCATGCTATGCTGTTTAAATGTCAGCCACCAGTGTGGGACATAACCCTGTAACGGCCACCAAAGCGCTGCTCCACATTCTTTACTGATTTCTCTGAACTATTGTCTATTGTCCTTGAGAACTATGTTAAAATCATTGTGTTAGGTGATTTAAATATTGATGTTGACAAAGAGCCTGACTCCAAGACTATTGAATGTATTATTATCTTTTGAGTTCTATGGACTTTATCCAACACGTTACTGGGCCCAACCATAACTGCGGCCATACTCTGAACCTGGTTATTACCAAGGGGCTTTCTATTGACACATCCTCTATTCTTGATGTTGCTTTGTCTGATCACCACTACCTTGTTGCTCATAGCAGAGGATAACACTGAACGCATTATTAAGAAACGCTATCTTACCTCTGAAGTTGCTACAGATTTTATTGAGTGTATGAACACCACCTATTCTGCCATCCTCTTGTGAGGATTTAGTTGATGACTTGAATAGTGAATTAAGGGCAACCATTGATACCATAGCTCCAGTAAGGTTGATAAAGGCCATATCCAAATGGAGAGCCCCTTGGATGAGTGAGGAAACTAATCAATTAAAGAGAAATTGCAGAAAGGCAGAGTGAAAGTGGAGAAAGTCATAGTTGCAGGTCCATTGTGATATTCTGAGATGGCAACTTGGCAATTAGAAATGCCAGATGGGCAAATTTTTCTAACTTGACCACTTATAACCAGAATAATTCAAGAGTGCTCTTCTAGACTGTTGATAAATCCTACCCCCACAAACCTATGTGAACTGTCCCTCACATCTCAATGTGGTGAGTTTGCAGCATATATCCGAGATAAGATAAAACATTAGGCTGGGTATCAGACAAGCAAGACCTGATGAGAAGTTTGATTTGTGCCCTAGTCTACCATGCAAAGTCATTATTGATTTATTTTCCCTGGTTGACACAGACATGCTCAGGAAAGTGATATCACAACTCAAGCCTTCTATGTGCCATCTTGATCCTATCCCCACCACCTTCTTCAAAACAGTTTTGAATTGCATATCTGAAGAATTGCAAGCTATTGTTAAACAGTCCCTGACCACAGGCACTTTTCCTACTGAACTAAAAGAAAAATTCTGGATAAATACATTTTCAAAGAGCTAAATTATTTTTGTCATGACTGTCCTGTGAGGATCCGAATGGGTCAGATCAGTTTGGCAATGGATGACAGTAACCAGACCCTCGCTCACCCACAGAGGGGAGGAGGGAGCTTGATGGGGGGATGACACCTCATGCCCTGTTGTCAATCAAGGAGAGAGAACATCCCTCTCCAAATGTACACAGGAATACTCCTTTGTTCACAGACATTTCCCTCCTAAGCTCTAACACGTTCTAAAGCTGGAAAAAAAATTCTAACATAGAAATGTTGAGAATGGTCAGATATCTAAAGAATAATAATTTAATATGGGTTGTTATTTTGTGATGTCATTAAAAGTGTTATAAAGAAAAAACTGTAACTTGAAAAGTGTATACAGTGTACACTACATGTACAAAGTATCCTTCCTTTACGTTGTGCATGAAACATAAACAATGATGAAAGTATTTTTGCTAAGATAATAATGTGATTTTAGGAGCCAAAAGAGATCATTTGTCTCATAAACTTTGCACAGTAAATAGCCACGCCCCAAATGAGGTCAGAGAGCGTGTCAGCCTGACAGAAACGTCCCTTTCGACCAGAGTGCATAAAAGGATTGGTAAAAAAAATAACATTGAGACCAGAAAGGCATTGAGCTGCAGCTCACGTCCAAAGAGGTTCGAACTCTGAATATCAACACAAGGTAGAGGTGAGAAGCTCACCTCCCGGACAATCCCTGGTATGGCTGATTAGCCATCCTAAGTAAAGTAACCAGAAAAGCTCATTTAAGTGGGACCATTCTACTACTCTTCAAACCATCCTGTTCTACCACTCTTCTCAAATCACTTTATTCTACTACTCTTATCACCAATGGGAACCATCGACACGGCCGGCTAGCCTATCTTCCAAGGTGAATAACATGGAGAGTCAACCTTTAGTTAATATGCTCCCAGGATCTGGAATAGCCTGCCCAGAGAACCCCCAGGGGGGCAAAACTGTGGACATATTTAAAAGAGATCTTAAAACACCCCTTTTTAGCTTGACTTTTCTTAGGGTTCTTTTTAGTTGTTCAGTTTTTATTGTTATTCTTCAGTGTTTTTTCTTCCTGTGGAGCACATTGTGTGGCATTCTGTCTGAAATATCTTGTATAAATAAAGCTTGATTTGATTTTATACCCTAAACCCTAACCTCAACCCCTATCCTAACCCTAACCCTAAACGTAACCATAACCCTTACCAAACCCTTACCTTAACCATTTTAAATGTAAACTTCAATGGGGTGGGGACATCCCAAGGTTTCCAGATAGCAAGGACCCAACAAAGATGGAAGGCAGATGGGAGGTGGCGAGATCAGGTGGGTCCATTCTAGCCAATGATAGGGCAGATATGCATGTGACCAACAGATACAACTAAGTAATTTTTCTGAAAGTTGCCGAATGCCACATGCTTCCACTTACAGTGCCTTGCGAAAGTATTCGGCCCCCTTGAACTTTGCGACCTTTTGCCACATTTCAGGCTTCAAACATAAAGATATAAAACTGTATTTTTTTGTGAAGAATCAACAACAAGTGGGACACAATCATGAAGTGGAATGACATTTATTGGATGTTTCAAACTTTTTTAACAAATCAAAAACTGAAAAATTGGGCGTGCAAAATTATTCAGCCCCTTTACTTTCAGTGCAGCAAACTCTCTCCAGAAGTTCAGTGAGGATCTCTGAATGATCCAATGTTGACCTAAATGACTAATGATGATAAATACAATCCACCTGTGTGTAATCAAGTCTCCGTATAAATGCACCTGCACTGTGATAGTCTCAGAGGTCCGTTAAAAGCGCAGAGAGCATCATGAAGAACAAGGAACACACCAGGCAGGTCCGAGATACTGTTGTGAAGAAGTTTAAAGCCGGATTTGGATACAAAAATATTTCCCAAGCTTTAAACATCCCAAGGAGCACTGTGCCAGCGATAATATTGAAATGGAAGGCGTATCAGACCACTGCAAATCTACCAAGACCTGGCCGTCCCTCTAAACTTTCAGCTCATACAAGGAGAAGACTGATCAGAGATGCAGCCAAGAGGCCCATGATCACTCTGGATGAACTGCAGAGATCTACAGCTGAGGTGGGAGACTCTGTCCATAGGACAACAATCAGTCGTATATTGCACAAATCTGGCCTTTATGGAAGAGTGGCAAGAAAGCCATTTCTTAAAGATATCCATAAAAAGTGTTGTTTAAAGTTTGCCACAAGCCACCTGGGAGACACACCAAACATGTGGAAGAAGGTGCTCTGGTCAGATGAAACCAAAATTGAACTTTTTGGCAACAATGCAAAACGTTATGTTTGGCGTAAAAGCAACACAGCTGAACACACCATCCCCACTGTCAAATATGGTGGTGGCAGCATCATGGTTTGGGCCTGCTTTTCTTCAGCAGGGACAGGGAAGATGGTTAAAATTGATGGGAAGATGGATGGAGCCAAATAGAGGACCATTCTGGAAGAAAACCTGATGGAGTCTGCAAAAGACCTGAGACTGGGACGGAGATTTGTCTTCCAACAAGACAATGATCCAAAACATAAAGCAAAATCTACAATGGAATGGTTCAAAAATAAACATATCCAGGTCTTAGAATGGCCAAGTCAAAGTCCAGACCTGAATCCAATCGAGAATCTGTGGAAAGAACTGAAAACTGCTGTTCACAAATGCTCTCCATCCAACCAAACTGAGCTTGAGCTGTTTTGCAAGGAGGAATGGGAAAAAATTTCAGTCTCTCGATGTGCAAAACTGATAGAGACATACCCCAAGCAACTTACAGCTGTAATCGCAGCAAAAGGTGGCGCTACAAAGTATTAACTTAAGGGGGCTGAATAATTTTGCACGCCCAATTTTTCAGTTTTTGATTTGTTAAAAAAGTAAATAAATAAATGTCGTTCCACTTCATGATTGTGTCCCACTTGTTGTTGATTCTTCACAAAAAAATACAGTTTTATATCTTTATGTTTGAAGCCTGAAATGTGGCAAAAGGTCGCAAAGTTCAAGGGGGCCGAATACTTTCGCAAGGCACTGTATATCAGTACATTGTAACAGCCCAGTGGCGTGTATTCATGGATGCCAAGGGAAGCAAGGGTTCCGCAAAAAATGGACCAAGAAAAAAATATGTATTTTTCATCTCTGTGTTTCATAATTTTTATTCAATTCACAAGAGGCTGAATGTACTGTATCTCATCGGAGAAAGCATCTGAGGCCGCGAAACAGTGCCCATCTGTCTCTGTATGTGTAGGCCATCTATCTGATGCTGTCTGCTCCAAAAGAGTATGACATTGCAGTAGCATTGACTGCAAGGGAAGCCAGTGAGCATTTGGCCAAAGATTTTTTTTTATCAAAACCAAGATGGACCACAGCCTGTCCTTTCCAATGCAAACAAATTAGTCATGGTAGGCAGAACAAGCAAGGAGGTGGGAAGAGCCAAGCACGAGCTAGAGAGATCCTATTGGCCCGTTCTAGCATGAGTTCCACTTATTTGTTGTTTTTGTTGTTTTTTAAAGTAAAAAATAATACAAACTAAATCTAAGCAGCCAATTACTTTGTTATTTATTTCCATCTCTCATGCCATATTCCCATTGCTATAGTTATAGTTATGACATCATGTAATGAATGTAGTGCTCAGCAGAAAGTATATTTACTGGCGAATTGTAGCTAGTCATCAAGTGATTCTATGGAAATCAAGTCCAGTCTGCTGTAGAACTCGACGTTGTGCAATAAACACTCTCGTTGTACTGAACGGGACTACTGGACTTTGTTTTTCTTTGTTTATAAATGATTTGGCAAAATAAATTAAACAGTTAAATATTGGAGTAAGATATGATGATGAAATGCTAAGTATCCTTTTATATCCTGATGATATTATTTTGATGGCAGAAACTGAACAAGACCTGCAGAAAATGTTATTATGTGCAGTCAATTGGTGTAAAAGATGGAGACCCATGATCAACCAGACAAAAACACAGATAATGCATTTTAGAAAACCAGGTGCTGAGAGAAATGTTTTTCAGTTTTGTTTTGGTGAGACATTCTTGAGTTTACAAGCATTTATAAATATTTGGGTATTTTTATTGATGAACATAGTTCCTTTCAATACGGAGCATATGCCCTGGCCGACTCGGCAAGTAGAGATCTTGGGGGAGTTATAGGAAAAACAAAACACACTCAAAGTTATTGGTTATGCTACGTATTTCAAACTGTATCAGACATGCGTGTGTCCTGTTCTGGACTATTCATCAGGAGTGTGGAGTGCTAAGATGTATTTTATAAAGGAAAATGTCCATAACAGAGAGATGTATATGACTTTTTAGGTGTCCACAAGTTTGCACCCATACTTGCAATAACTGGGGACATGGACTGGGAACCCTGTAAGGTGAGATGGAAGGCGTGTATGGTAAGACTTTGGAATAGACTGTTGGATATGCCAACTGCCAGAATAGCTAGTGAAGTTTTTCAATGGGATCTATCTATAGGGGGAGCCTGGGCAACTGAAATGTCTGACCTTTTTCAACAGTCTGACATCTGTACAACAAAAAAAAATTAAGGGAGACATAAATATGATTAAAAAACAACTGATGCAATACAACAACAAAAAATGGAGGAGATTAATCATAAACCCAAATTGAGAACCTTTTGTTTGATTAAGGGTGAATTTGTGTGTGAGCGGTATATTATGTATAACCTAGCTAAAAGCAAGAGATCACTATGTGCACAGGTAAGATCAGGGATATTGTCTCTGTGTATTGAAACAGGTAAGATCAGGGATATTGTCTCTGCGTATTGAAACAGGTAAGATCAGGGATATTGTCTCTGCGTATTGAAACAGGTAAGATCAGGGATATTGCGTCTGCGTATTGAAACAGGTAAGATCAGGGATATTGCGTCTGCGTATTGAAACAGGTCGGTATTGTGGTGAAATGGAAGAGGAAAGACTATGTAACCTTTAAAAAATAGAGAGTGAAACTCAGTTTATCCTATACGATATACGCTTGCTCTTATTCCAGAAAGCACACCAGATATATACTGGCATTATGTGGCTGAGTGATGAGGAGAAATTTAAGTGTTTTTTTGTCCATTGTGTATTTCCGTTTGCGGAACATTTAGATAAATCGTGGAATAAAAGAAAAAGGGCTACCTACAATTAAATTGTAAAAATATTTTGCTTCTATGTGGTAAATGGCATGTGTGTATATAGATTGTGTATAGGCTTGTCTCCCATATGAATCTTATTTTTTTGCCAGACTGGTTTCAAGTGACTTCTGTTTCTTTTTATTTCTGTATTTATTTGTCTGTCGTAATGAATGTATATATGTATGTATATTATTTTACTGCTCTAGGGACGTAATTATTGTTTGGATAACCTTATTTACTATTATGTATAGATTATTATAATCACTATATTTCACTCTTTATACAATGCAGAGAACACCGGAAGAAGAATTAGCATTTAATTACCATAGTGAATTATTGTAATGTTTGTTTATGTGTCAATTAATCCCATAAGGGATGGGTTGCCAATTGGCGATTTGACACGAAAATAACATTTCATTAATCAATTTGACAAAATCGGTGACCCTTCTAGACATGACCAGCGGAGGCTGCTTTGAAGCTCCCGCGGCTGTGGAAAACAGGAAGTAGAATGACGTTTGTTATCACAGTCACATGCTCAAGTCAAGCTCGATCAGCTGACTGCATTCCTTCCCTTTTTGATGGTTCGACTTTTCTTCTCCAATTGAACGATTTCGGGGGGTGATTAACATTATATATATTATTCAGACCGTTTGGCGTCAATTGTAAACACCAACCTGAAAGTAGTGTTGTGAGATTTCCCGTAAAATATCGCGGTTTGGGTGATTGAGTGGATCATGAACGGACACGCCATTCTCTACACCGGGGTCACTTTGGCCTTCTGGAGTACTATTCTCATCGTTGGTAAGAAAACGTTGTATATTTGCTAGCTAATGTAATGGGTTTAGTTAGCTAATGATGATGGCAAAAATATACTTGATTTAAAAAAACAACACTCGTTTGTATTTGATTGTGAATGTCTGCTTGACAGATACTGTGCTGACTTGTTAACTAACGTGACGTTATCCCGCTGCGCTGCTAGTTAGTAGTAATTAAGTTGTCTGCAGTGATGTGATGGCTTGTTCACATATGTCATAATGTTTCAGGATCCCTAGTTATTTAGCTTTATAGCTTATTTGCATTGTATGTTATTTACGCTTGTGGCACTGCCGTCAACTTGTTTAGCCATTTGTTTGTAAGAATTTGACAAAATGCTTACAGGAAGTAACGTAGCTAACAAACTAGTTAGCTAGCAAGCGATTAACTAACTAATGTTCGACTGCATAATATAAGGCCCTGCACTAACAGCATAACTTTACTATAGAAAACGTATATACCACAACATAGCTAAATAAATCAAGCTAGCTTAGTTTCTACAGTCAGAAAAATAGGAACCTAAGCACTTCTCGTGTGAGGGTGAGCTATCACGCTTACCTTCTGACATTTCATAATTTCTCGGGCACAATTTGGTTCTGTAACTCAGTGGCTTGACATTGCATGTACTGAACATAACTGTTCTGTACTGTACATAACTGTTCTGTACTGCAACACACATCTACATACAGTGTACACACCAATGCATAAACTCATGAAAACGTTTCCACTTTTTTTCTGCGTTGGTGATATTTTTCAGGTATCTGCTACACAATCTTCGACCTTGGATTCCGCTTTGATGTGGCATGGTTAGTATGACAGTCTCTTGTCTTAGTTAGAATAGTAGGATATATCATAGTCATAGAATTTTAGCCTATATTCTTGAGTCTGGTGCTGATTACTAATAGAATTCCAGTCAGGTGGTATTTCAGAAGTGTTGACCTAAACTAAAGCTTAGAATGTTTGATTTCCATGGTAAAATGATACTCTCTCACTCAGGTTCTTGACAGAAACGTCGCCCTTTATGTGGGCAAACCTTGGGATTGGCTTGGCCATCTCGCTCTCTGTTGTCGGAGCAGCTTGGTGAGTATTCTTAATTTCCCCCTTTTGAGTGTTGCATCAGAAGAGATTGTCCAATATGAATAGGGAAGTTCTGAAATTAGATTTGAAAATTCAAATAGCAACTAGTGTCTTGTCCCCATCCTCTTCCCTATTTCAGCAGGCTAAATTACTACTCGTGGATGGCAGGAGTATTATTTTAGTGTATCACTGTTTTTATGTTCTGCTTTATGTAGGGTTGGTCTGATTTTTATGATTAAATCGAATGTCTTGATTTGACATTGACGATATATTGTGACGTGCTAGACTATACTCTACTTGAACTTTACAAATCAAAACTGCAGTTTTATTAGTTAGGCGGTATCAATATGTTAAATGATGTCTACATTTAATTAACTAAGCCTTAGTTTTTCACCAAACTAAGATTATTAAGTGAGAATGCGACAATAATATTGAAAAGAAATGCAAATTACACAGTCTGGAATTATCTAGTCATTAACGGCGCAACACGATAATATCGGATATTGCAATATTTGGAGTAACATTGTAGAAAAGGTCCCCCAGGTATCATCCCAAACCTAGTTTTATGTTCATAATGAATTTTGTTTTCCTTGTTTTACAGGGGCATTTACATCACAGGTTCCAGCATCATAGGAGGTGGTGTAAAAGCACCACGGATTAAAACAAAGAATTTGGTCAGGTAAGATATTCAAAGTGAAAATGTGTCATTATGGGCCGGTTTCTCAGACCCAGATTAAGTTTACCCCTGGACTAAAATCACCATTTAAAAAATGCTTTTTAGTCCAAATCCAGGCTTAACTTTTGTCTATATTTGCGTACATTCAAAAGTTTGGGGACACCTATTCATTCCAGGGTTTTTCTTTTTTTACTATCTTCTACATTGTAGAATAATAGTGAAGACATCAAAACTATGAAATTACACATATGGTCCCCAAGTGGCGCAGCGGTTTAGGGCACTACATCTCAGTGCTAGAGTATCACAACCGGCTGTGATTGGGTGTCCCATAGGGCGGCGCACAATTGGCCCAGCGTCATCCAGGTTAGGGGAGGATTTGGCCGGTGTAGGCCGTCATTGTGAAATAAGAATTTGTTCTTAACTGACTTGCCTAGTTAAATAAAGGTTAAAATAAAATATGGAATTATGTGTAACCACAAGTGATAATCAAAATATATTTGAGATTCTTCATGACAGCTTTGCACACTTCGCATTCTCTCAACCAGCGTCATGAGGTAGTCATTTCAATTAACAGGTGTGCCATGTTAAAAGTTAATTTGTGGAGTTTCTTTCCTTAATGCGTTTGAGCCTGTTAATTGTGATGTGACAAGGTAGGGGTGGTATACAGAAGATAGCCCTATTTGGTAAAAGACCAAGTCCATATTATGGCAAGAACAGCTCAAACAAGCATAGAGAAACGACAGTCCATCATTACTTTAAGACAAGGTCAGTCAATCCGGAACATTTCAAGGACTTTGAAGTGCCGCCGCAAAAAACATCAAGCGCTATGATGAAACAGGATCTCGTGAGCACTGCCACAGGAAAGGAAGACCCAGAGTTACCTCTGCTACAGAGAATAGGTTAGAGTTACTAGCCTCAAATTGCAGCCCAAATAAAAGCTTCAGAGTTCAAGTAACAGACATCTCAACCTCGACTAACCGGTGCCCGCACACATTGACTCTGTACCTGTACCCTCTTTATATAGCCTCGCTATTGTTATTTGACTGCTGCTCTTTAATTATTTGTAACTTTTTTTCCTTATTTTTTTGGGGGGGTATATTTAAAAAAAAAATTAAAACAGCATTGTTGGTTAAGGGCTTGTAAGTAAGCTTTTCACTGTATGGTCTGCCTGTTGTATTCGGTGAATGTGACATAAGATTTGCCTCAGAGGAGACTGTGGGAATCAGGCCATCCTGGTCAAATTGCTGCAAGGAAACTACTAAAGTACTCTAGTAAGAAGAATAAACTTGCTTGGGCCAAGAAACATGAGCAATGGACATTAGACTGGTCGAAATCTGTCCTTTGGTCTGATGTGTCCAAATTTGAGAATATTTATTCCAACCGCTGTGTCTCTGAGACACAGAGTAGGTGTACGGATGATCTCTGCATGTGTGGTTCCCACTGTGAAGCATGAAGGTGTGAGGGTGCCTTGCTGGTCACACTCAATGATTTATTTTGAATTCAAGGCACACAACCTGTATGGCTACCACAGAATTCTGCAGCGATACACCATCCCATCTGGTTTATGCTTAGTGGAAATATCATTTTTTTTCTTTTTTGCGGGACAATGACCCAACACACCTCCAGGCTGTGTAAGGGCTATTTGACTAAGAAGGAGAGTGATGGAGTACTGCATCAGATGAGCTGGCCTCCACAATGGGATGAGTTGGACCGCAGAGTGAAGGAAAAGCAGCCAACAAGTGCTCAGCATGTGTGGGAACTCCTTCAAGACTGTTGGATAAGCATTCCAGGTGATCCTGGTTAAGAGAATGCCAAGAGTGTGCAAATCTGTTATGAAGGCAACGGGTGGCTACTTTGAAGAATCTCAAATATATTTTGATTTGTTTTACTTTCATTAATTGTTTTACTACATGATTCCATGTGTTATTTCAGTTTTGATGTCTTCACTATTCCACATTTGTGTATGTATGTTGAAGTTGGAATCCGCTTTGATGTGAAAACGAGTCATTAAAACTCGTTTTCAACCACTCTACAAATTTCTTGTTAATGAACTATAGTTTTGGCAAGTCGGTTAAGACATCTACTTTGTGCATGACACAAGTCATCTTTCCAACAATTGTTTACAGACAGATTATTTCACTTATAATTCACTGTATCATAATTCCAGTGGGTCAGAAGTTTACATACACTGTGCCTTTAAATAGCTTGGAAAATATCAGAATTATGTAATGGATTTAGAAGCTTCTGATCGGCTAATTGACATCATTTGAGTCAATCGGAGGTGTACATGTGGATGTATTTCAAGGCCTACCTTCAATCTCAGTGCCTCTTTGCTTGACATCATGGGAAAACCAAAATAAATCAGCCAAGACCTCAAAGAAAATTGTAGACCTCCACAAGTCTGGTTCAGCCTTGGGAGCAATGTCCAAATGCCTGAAGGTACCACGTTCATCTGTACATACAATAGTACGCATGTATAAACACCATGGGACTACGCAGCCGTAATACCGCTCAGGAGGGAGATGTTTCTGTCTCCTTGAGATGAACGTACTTTGGTGCGAAAAGTGCAAGTCAATCCCAGAACAACAGCAAAGAACCTTGTGAAGATGCTGGAGGAAAAAGGTAGAAAAGTATCTATATCCACAGTAAAACGAGTCCAGTATCGACATAACCTGAAAGGCCATTCAGCAAGGAAGAAGCCACTGCTCCCAAACCGCCATAATCAAGCCAGACTACGGTTTGCAACTGCACATGGGGTCAAATATCATACTTTTTGGTGAAATGTCCTCTGGTCTGATGAAACAAATAGAACTGTTTGGCCATGATGACCATCGTTATGTTTGGATGAAAAATGGGGAGGCTTGCAAGCCGAAGAACACCATCCCAACCGTGAAGCACGGGAGTGGCAGCATCGTGTTATGGGGGTGCTTTGCTGCAGGAGGGACTGGTGCACTTCACAAAATAGATGGCATCATGAGGAGGAAAATTGTGGATATATTGAAGCAACAGCTCAAGACATCAGTCAGGAAGTTAAAGCTTGCTCACAAATGGGTCTTCCAAATGGACAATGACCCCAAGCATCCTTCCATAGTTGTCAAAATGGCTTAAGGACAACAAAAGTCAAGGTATTGGAGTGGCCATCACAAGCCCTGACCTCAATCCTATAGAAAATGTGTGGGCAGAACTGAAAAAGCTTGTGCGAGCAAGGAGGTCTACATCCCAGACTCAGTTATACCAGCTCTGTCAGGAGGAATGGGCCAAAATTCACCCAACTTATTGTGGGAAACTTGTGGATGGCTACCTGAAATGTTTGACCCAAGTTAAACAATTTAAAGGCAATGCTACCAAATACTGATTGAGTGTATGTCAACTTCTGACCCACTGGGAATGTGATGAAAGAAATAAAAACTGAAATAAATAATTCTTTCTACTATTATTCTGACATTTCACATTATTAAAATAAAGTGGTGATCCTATCTGATTTAAGACGGTGAATTTTTACTCTGATTAAATGTCAGGAATTGTGAAACCTGAGTTTATATGTATTTGGCTAAGGTGTATGTAAACTTCCGACTTCAACTATGTATGTTTTGTATTGATAAGACCAGTCTTTCCCATCAATGTTTTGTGTTAAATGCTATTGTTGTCCTGTCCACAGCATTATCTTCTGTGAGGCCGTAGCTATATATGGGATCATCATGGCAATCGTGATAAGTAACATGGCTGAGGTAAGCATGAAAGGTGACTTATGATATGATAATAATTTGTGTCCTTTAACAGTGGTGGGGGAAAAGTACCCAATTATCATACTTGAGTAAAAGTAAATATTCCTTAATCGAAAATGACTCAAGTGATAGTCACCCAGTTCAATACTGCTTGAGTAAATGTCTTAAGGTATTTAGTTTAAAATATACTTAAATATCAAAAGTAAATGTAATTGCAAAAATATTTTTACTTATCAAAAGTAAGAGAACCAGATGGTATAATGGTCTTGTTTTTAAAGTTTACAGATAGCCAGGGGCACACTCCAACACTTGGACATAATTTATAAATGAAGCATTTGTGTTTAGTGAGTCCGTCAGATCAGAGGCAGTAGGGATGACCAGGGTTGTTCTCTGGAGTGTGTGAATTGGACCATTTTCTGTCGTGCTCAGCATTCAAAATGTAAAGAGTACTTTTGGGTGTCAGGGAAAATGTATGGAGTAAAAAGTACATTATTTTCTTTAAGAATGTAGTGAAGTAAAAGTTGTCAAATATAGAAATCGTAAAGTACAGAACCCCCCCCCCCCCCCCCCAAAAAAAATGACTTAAATAGTACTTTAATGCATTTTTACTTAAAGCAGTGTTGTAAAGTACTTATCACTATGACTATGGTGATATAGTATTAAGATGTCTTTATCCCAAATGGCACCCTATTCCCTATATAGTGTACTCCTTTTGGTCAAAAGTAGTGCAATGAATAGAAAATAGGGTACCATTTGGGACTGAACATGTGGTAACTAGCCGTAGCCTCAGGAAGGAACTTCTTGGAGAACAGCCTTGAATCTTTCTTCAGGCTTACTGATGTGTGACACTGTAGTAGACGGCTCCAATTTTATTAGACATCATTCTATTTCTTTACACACCATCTTTCCCTTTAGAGTTTTAGCGGCACTACACCAGAGACCATTGGGGCAAGGAACTACCAAGCAGGTAAGAAGATAATTGCTGACATTGGGTGTTAATTAGCCTGTTTTGCATGACCATGAGTGACAAGGAGTTGGCATGATGGCACTAACAGACTGGCACTCAGGCTAGTTGTTGATTGGAAGCCGAACGCGTTCTTAATTTCCAATGATATAGAGGCAGGCTCAACATTAGATGTAAAGTAGGCACATTTTGCCATTGGCTTCAATAGCTCAAATGATAAAATACAATTTCAGGCTATAAAGTAAAGACTGTGCTGATTGTGTTATTTCCTGACAGGCTACTCCATGTTTGGTGCTGGTCTTACTGTGGGCTTCTCCAACCTCTTCTGTGGCATCTGTGTTGGCATCGTTGGGAGTGGAGCCGCCCTGGCTGATGCCCAGAACGGCAGCCTCTTCGTCAAAATCCTTATTGTGGAAATCTTTGGCAGTGCGATTGGGCTATTTGGAGTGATTGTAGCCATCTTGCAGGTAACTGACATTCTTTTGCCACAGTTTTCATCCTTTGATTGGTTGAATAGCACAATCTTTCTGTAGCTGATTGCATGAACTGAATATAGGTTTGCTTCTTCTTGTTTTTCTTATTACATAATCAAATACATGTATTTTCTTGTAGACGTCGAAAGTAAAAATGGGTGACTAGAAGATGTATCCGCAAGACATAAGATCGCGATGACAAGATCAATGGAAGACGAAGCTGGAGAAGCAGATGGATTGTGTAAATACATAGTAAATTATTGAAATGTCTTTTTTGTCTGTGATTGTTTTTAACCATTTTCTGAAGAGTGGCATATTTGCACCATTTTGTCTTAAAGGAATGCAACCGAAAGGTTAGATTAAATTGCAGGTGTTTAAGACAAAATCCTATCCCTTTTGAATAAAATTCATGTTCGTATTACCGCAGTTGTAGGAAAAAAGTTATTCATCTCTAGCAAGCTTCTTGGCATTCCCCACATACTTTTACTGTTGTATCAAATTTATTAGTCAGTAGTAGTAGTAGGGACATTTTTTATTATTGTGTTTCTTTAAAGCCATATTTTGGCAGTGAGGCCCTGTCTACTTCCCCAGAGTCAGAAACTCATGGATGCCCTTTTCTGGAATCTGTGTTCAGGTAGAAGGAATTTAGAGTTTCATGAGCCATCGCAAATCCGTAAAGAGCTGTTCTGTTCATTACATGGAATTGTGATAAATGCCTGTAAAAAAATGGTTTGAAGTATTGAAATGTTTGTATGCAAAAGTCATGGTATAACAAAGCAAATTATTATATATATCACTAATGTAATCCATAATGTTTTTCACTAGTTTCAGTTACTATATATTTATCAATGACTGGTGTAATTAACCAGTACTATAGTAACACTAAATGAATCAAAATGTATTGATACAAAGGTGATCTAAAGAGATATTACTCTGAAATGGTAATTGTTGGTTTTTTGACATTAGTCAGCTGTCTTTAATTTGTGTTGATGTATGCATACCTTTTTGGTTGGCACTCTTCGGTTATGATTGGTTAAAAATGAGAATAGTAAATTTGTTTGTGTATATAAAGGGTCTGTTTTGTGAACTGAGGGTGTTTACCATTCTATGTACCTTAGCTTGGGTTGTAAGATTTGTTTTGTTGTTGATGCAAGTGGTCTTTGTCCACAGTGAATGAGCTGTGGCTGAATATACATGTATATGATTTTAAGTGACCATCTATTTTTTTATTTTATTTTTTCCTTTCCTTCTCAGATAGTTAACAGGGGGTTTACAGACCTATCTGTGGAGAGTGAGAAAGGTAGCGGTTTTCTTCAAGACCATTTGCCCTTGTACATTCTGCTTTCCTCTTTTTGTGTAACTTTGAGCTTGAATACGCCAAGCTCCTTGTCTTGTAAATGGACTGACATGTATTATTTTGGAGAGATGGTACTCGAGCAGAACATCGATAAGAACTTCTTCAGACCGGTTGGCCTTTTTCTTAGTCGTGCTTTCGTTTATTTTTTTATTTAATGAATTAGCTGCAACATCCATGTCCACCAGTGCTACTGATTTTAAGACTTAGATTGAGCCCTTAAATGTTAAATACAATCCTTGTGTCTATTGTCATAAACTAGCATCCATTTTAATATTCCTAACATCCAATTTGCTGTGACTGTGTTTGTCCCAAATTTCGCCCTATTCCCTACACAGTGCTCTAAGTTTGACTAGAGCACTATTTCCTATATATATAGTGCACTACTGTTGACCAGGACCGGTCAACAGTAGTGCACTATATATAGGACATAGGGTGCCATTTGGGAGCCCTCCATAAGTGCATCTCACTGAGTCCCCATCCACTCCGTACCAACCATTTTATTTAAATGATTCAGCGGTGTTCATTCCTTGCTTTTGAACATTCCTTAATGACCTTCGGTGTAATACAGGGGTGACCATCCTGGTCCTGGAGAACCTCGGTACTGAAGCATTTTACTTCAATGGATAACATTTGGACTGTAAGTCCCAACTGTTGTTGGTTTAAAAGTATGCTGCTTGAGAGAGGGCCGTGAATGCTCATGTCTTACTTTGAAAGACTAGGTCCTTGGTTGGCCACCTGTACTGTAGTGTCATGTAAATGAAGAGCTCTAGACCATGCCTCTGGCTTTAGTGACTGTGTTTAATATGTTGTGGTGAATCCATTGTTTTGTCATGTGTAAAAGTGGGTCCTCTTGACTTAATTGTCCTTGAAAGAATAAAATAGACCAAACTGACCGTTCAATCAAATGTATTTTATGAAGCTTTTTTGTGTCAGCTGTTGTCAAAAAGGCACCAACTGCTCATAGTGTGGAACTGAGAGAAAGGGCTCTTATTTACCTTGGTTTCACAGCATGACCCCCATTTTCTCCAAAATACAATAGAGGCAGGAAACTTGTCCCCATGATTAAGCATGTATTTCATGTATCAAAAATGACATTAACTATTTATTTTTTTGACCAAATGAGCAGTTACTGCCTTTTTACTTGGTAGGGCAGCCTGGCCTAGACCACAGAGCAAGCTGAGGAGAAATCAGTGTCCAAGAAAAACTCCCTAAAAGGAAAAAAAACTTAGAGGAACCTGGCTCAGAGGTGTGACCCATCCTCTTCTGGATGTAAGTCGTTTTTTAACATTTTGTTTCTGTAATGATCTTCCTTATGTCCCAGTCCCACTTTATAATTTCGATAGATGGCGCTATATATTAAATCATTTGCACATTTACTGGGGACCTATCACACCTTATGCCTCTGCCTTATTGCTTAATTACATTTACAAAAGTGGGGGCAGCAACATTTGCTATATGAATTAATTGACTTTTATTGACATCAAATTGTACCCTACAAAAGTGACGATATTACACTTACTGTAGTCCTGTCTTTTTAGCTGCAAACTACTAGAGATGTGCCATGCTGATAGGACCTAGTGTAAGCTCCCTCTGGTGGCAGAATACCCGAGAGTTTGGACCAACTGAGACTCCGTACTGAAGAGAGAGAGATGAACCTGCTAGAGTCTCCTTTTTGCTTCATATCAACACCAAACCTAACGGATTGACTGAATTATGTAGATAGAAGATTTACTACACTATATTTGGCATATTGCCCTCCGTAAATGATCAAACAAAATGAGGCATTCATATCTGCCATGTCTTTTATATGGAAAAACGTTTTTAACAGTATCTGCACGAAAAATGAAATGACCGATTTTATCATCAGAAATAAAACGGGCTCCATGCTTTATTACGTGCATTTTTTTTGAGTTTTTTTTGTTATTTTAGTTTTTTTTAAATGACATTTACAGATTTCATATAAAAGCTTGGTGCAACAAAAAGGAAATGCATTCATAGAAGAGAGGAGGATTGCTTGCCACCTCAAGGTAAGACTATTCTATTTCATTTGTTCATCACATTTCGTTCTTTTGTTTACCTTGTATTTTTTAAATTTAGCCTGCCGTTTTGATTCTTTATTATCCCAAACATCTCCATTTATCAACATTTATATGTTTAATTGTGGTTATTGATGTTTTTGTTATGCAATTTGCTTTGGTGTCATGCACATTTTGCAGAAGCATCCTAGACCCGCGATTCTACATGCATTTGCAACGTCCTTTTTTTTTACAAGAGACCCACACGTTCAACAACATTATTTAAATAAGCAGAACGGTCCTTGGAAGCAGCGGTGGAAAGATCCATCCTGCGCTGTCCGCTGGTATCAACACTGAACAAAAATATAAATGCAAAATGTAAAGTGTTGGTCCCATGTCTCATGAACTGTTCCATGAGCACAAAAAGCTTATTTCTCTAATTTTGTCCACAAATTTGTTTACATCCCTGTTAGTGAGCATTTCTCCTTTGCCAATATAATCCTGACAGGTGTGCCAGGTCAAGAAGCTGATAAAACAGCATGATAATTACACAGGTGCACCTTGTGCTGGGGACAATAAAAGGCCACTCACAACTTTTGTCACACAACACTATGCCACAGATGGCTCAAGTTTTGAGGGAGCATGCAATTGACATGTTGACTGCAGGAATGACCACCAGAGCTGTTGCCAGAATTTAATGCTAATTGTGTTGTGAACAGAGTGCCCCATGGTGGTGTTATGGTATGGGCAGGCATAAGCTACGGACAACGAACACAATTGCATTTTATCGATTGGCAATTTGAATGCACAAAAATACTGTGATAAGATCCTGAGGCTCATTATGAGGCCCATTGTTTTTAAAGTATCTGTGACCAACATATGCATATCTGTATTCCCAGTCATGTGAAATACATAGATTAGGGCCTAATTAATTAATTTAAATTGACTGATTTCCTTATACATGTAATTCAGTAAAATGTTTGAAATTGTTCCATGTTGCATTTATATTTTTGTTCAGTGTAGTTATAAGAAGATGTAGCTGAAATGATAATTGTGTAGATAGGCTATAGCAACTAACTCATGAAATAGAGACGTGTGTGTGTGTGTGTGTGTGTGGGTGGGTGTGCAGAACCTGTCAAAAGTTTGGACACACCTACTCATTAAAGGGTTATTTTTACTATTTTCTACATTGTAGAATAATAGTGAAGAGATCAAAACTATGAAATAACACATGGAATCATGTAGGAATCATGTAGTAACCAAGAAAGTGTTAAACAAATCAAAATATATTTTATATTTGAGATTCTTCAAAGTAGCCACCCTTTGCCTTGATGTCAGCTTTGCACACTCTTGGCATTCTCTCAACTAGCTTCATGAGGTAGTCACCTGGAATGCATTTCAATTAACAGGTATGCCTTGTTAAAAGTTAATTTGTGGAATTTCTTTCCTTCTCAATGCGTTTGAGGCAATCAGTTGTGTTGTGACAAGGTAGGGGTGTTATACAGAAGATTGCCTTATTTGGTAAAAGACCAGGCCCATATTATGGAATGAACAGCTCAAATAAGCAAAGAGAAACGACAGTCCGTCATTACTCAAAGACATGAAGGTCAGTCAATCTGGAAAATTTGAGTGCAGTCACAAAAACCATCAAGCTGATGAAACTTGCTCTCATGAGGACCGCCACAGGAAATGAAGACCCAGAGTTACCTCTGCTGCAGAGGATAAGTTCATTAGAGTTAACTGCATCTCAGATTGCAGCCCAAATAAATGCTTCACAGAGTTCAAGTAACAAACACATCGCAACATCAACTGTTCAGAGGAGACTGTGTGAATCAGGCCTTCATGGTCAAATTGCTGCAAAGAAATCACTACTAAGGATAGCAATACGAAGAAGAGACTTGCTTTGGCCAAGAAAAACAGTGGTGCTTTGCTGGTGACACTGTCACTGATTTATTTAGAATTGAAGGCACACTTAACCAGCATGGCTACCATAGCATTCAGCAGCGATACACCATCACATCTGGTTTGTGCGTGGTGGGACTATCATTTGTTTTTCAACAGAATGATTACCCAACACACCTCCAGGCTCTGTAAGGGCTATTTGACCAAGAAGGAGAGTGATGTTGCTGCATCAGATGACCTGGCCTCCACAATCACCCGACCTCAACCCAATTGAGATGATTTTGGATGAGTTGGACAGGAGTGAAGGAAAAGCAGCCAACAAGTGCTCAGCATATGTGGGAACTCCTTCAGACTGTTGGAAAAACATTCCTCATGAAGCTGGTTGAGAGAATACCAATAATATGCAAAGATGTCATCACGACAAAGGGTGGCTACTTTTAAGAATCTAAAACATAAAATATATTTGTTTCACACTTTTTTTGGTTACTACATGATTCCATATGTGTTATTTCATAGTTTTGATGTCTTCACTATTATTCTACAATGTAGAAAATAGTAAAAATAAAGAATAACCCTTGAATGAGTAGGTGTGTCCAAACTTTTTATTGGTACTGTATATGTAATCATATGATATCAGATGTAACATTGTTTGCTGAATATGCTGAAATTATAGGCGACACAAATAGATATCACTATCTCTTGATCAGAATCTGGATGTCACATCATTGCAATTGTTCCTCATCTTAGTTGTCCATGTAACATTTACCCACTGTGTCATTTTGTGCATTGATGTGATAGGGTTTGTAGGGCCAAACTTATCAGAGATGAATTCTATCCACTGAAGTCTCACACTAATTATATCCCGCCTGATCACAAACTATTTAGGAATAATATGTTGAGAACTACTTGATTTTAGTTTGTGCACTCTAGCAATGTGGCAGGGCTCTACAGTGCTACCATTTTACTTGCATATGCACCTAAATATGTTGCTGTGTGACCTGGATTCAAAATGTAGGAGCACCAGTGTGCCTACAAAAAAAATACACCCATATCATATATTTTGCAATGATTACTTCACTGCAGCCCCTAAGTGCTATGGAGAAGACACTGAGTACAAATTCTTAATTTATGAGGCAAGTCAGTTAAGAACAAATTCTTATTTTACAGTGACTGCCTACCCCGAACAACGCTGGGCCAATTGTGTGCCACCCTATGGGACTCTCAATCACAGCCAGTTGTAATACAGCCCGGGATTGAACCAGGGTCTGTAGTGACACCTGAGATGCAGTGCCTTAGACCGCTGCACCACTCGGGAGCCCCACTTGCCCCACTATGCATGACCGCCACCACTACTACAAAGAAAACGTCTTGTTACCTCAAATATTTTTCATTGTGGTCCAAAATGTCTTTGTGTGCGCCTACATTTATCAATTTAAGTGTACATGGGCTCCCTGTAAAACAGGTAAGCATAGGCTATCTGTAGGCTGCCAACACAACAATACTATTTATGAACCTGGAACTTGCTCTCACATTTGCTTTCAAATCATTTTAGCTCCTCATATGTAACTCATTTATTTTTTGTAGGGCAACACCACCAAGTTGTTTACATGAGTACTCATTAACCTATTCAATCTGATGGCAACAGTCCCAATTTTAAATCTCTTATCATTCACAATGCATGGCTTCCCCGTAGGATTACATTTGATGGAGAACCTTGCTGGACGGATACTGTTGTCTGGAGCTTTTGAGGCAAGTGGCCTTCGTGCATTCCAATGATTGTGGTCCATAGCCTGAGAGCCCCCTCAGGGTGGTCAAAGCAGGTGTGGGGTGACCAGGGCCTGATTTTAAGAAATCATAGGCCCTTTGTTTTAGGTTTTTTTCATAGGTTTAGGTCCACTTGTAGAATCTATGCCAAGGAACATTGAAGCTGTTCTGGTAGCTGGTGGTGGCGCAACACCCTTTTAAGACACTCTATGTTGGTGTTTCCTTAATTTTGGCAGATACCTGTATGTGCTTGTGATCAAACTTTATCCATGGTTATTTTGTCTAAGCTATTGATCCTCTGTGGCTAAATTATGCTCTCTGGTGTATTTTGAACATTGAGAGGCCCTGAATCACACAATTGACCAGTCACATTTATTTATTATGCAGTTTTTGATTCTTTAAAAAACATTTTTTTTACCCAATCAAGGCATGCCCCCCCAGTTACCCACGTGGGCCCCCTACCTCCTCTCATCCCCCATCTGATGATTAGCAGAGCGGCAGGCTGTCTACACTCATTGAGAGCTGGCTCCTGAGTTTTCCTGTGTTTGGCGGTTGCAGTGAAAAAAACATATAAAATCTATACTACATACAGTGCATTGCGAAAGTATTCGGCCCCCTTGAACTTTGCGACCTTTTGCCACATTTCAGGCTTCAAACATAAAGATATAAAATTGTATTTTTTTGTGAAGAATCAACAACAAGTGGGACACAATCATGAAGTGGAACGACATTTATTAGATATTTCAAACCTTTTTAACAAATCAAAAACTGAAAAAGTTCAGTGAGGATCTCTGAATGATCCAATGTTGACCTAAATGACTAATGATGATAAATACAATCCACCTGTGTGTAATCAAGTCTCCGTATAAATGCACCTGCACTGTGATAGTCTCAGAGGTCCGTTAAAAGCGCAGAGAGCATCATGAAGAACAAGGAACACACCAGGCAGGTCCGAGGTACTGTTGTGAAGAAGTTTAAAGCCGGATTTGGATGCAAAAATATTTCCCAAGCTTTAAACATCCCAAGGAGCACTGTGCAAGCGATAATATTGAAATGGAAGGAGTATCAGACCACTGCAAATCTACCAAGACCTGGCCGTCCCTCTAAACTTTCAGCTCATACAAGGAGAAGACTGATCAGAGATGCAGCCAAGAGGCCCATGATCACTCTGGATGAACTGCAGAGATCTACAGCTGAGGTGGGAGACTCTGTCCATAGGACAACAATCAGTCGTATATTGCACAAATCTGGCCTTTATGGAAGAGTGGCAAGAAGAAAGCCATTTCTTAAAGATATCCATAAAAAGTGTTGTTTAAAGTTTGCCACAAGCCACCTGGGAGACACACCAAACATGTGGAAGAAGGTGCTCTGGTCAGATGAAACCAAAATTGAACTTTTTGGCAACAATGCAAAACGTTATGTTTGGCGTAAAAGCAACACAGCTCATCACCCTGAACACACCATCCCCACTGTCAAACATGGTGGTGGCATCATCATGGTTTGGGCCTGCTTTTCTTCAGCTGGGACAGGGAAGCTGGTTAATGGTTAAAATTGATGGGAAGATGGATGGAGCCAAATACAGGACCATTCTGGAAGAAAACCTGATGGAGTCTGCAAAAGACCTGAGACTGGGACGGAGATTTGTCTTCCAACAAGACAATGATCCAAAACATAAAGCAAAATCTACAATGGAATGGTTCAAAAATAAACATATCCAGGTGTTAGAATGGCCAAGTCAAAGTCCAGACCTGAATCCAATCGAGAATCTGTGGAAAGAACTGAAAACTGCTGTTCACAAATGCTCTCCATCCAACCTCACTGAGCTCGAGCTGTTTTGCAAGGAGGAATGGGAAAAAATGTCAGTCTCTCGATGTGCAAAACTGATAGAGACATACCCCAAGCGACTTACAGCTGTAATCACAGCAAAAGGTGGCGCTACAAAGTATTAACTTAAGGGGGCTGAATCATTTTGCACGCCCAATTTTTCAGTTTTTGATTTGTTAAAAAAGTTTGAAATATCCAATAAATGTCGTTCCACTTCATGATTGTGTCCCACTTGTTGTTGATTCTTCACAAAAAAATACAGTTTTATATCTTTATGTTTGAAGCCTGAAATGTGGCAAAAGTTCGCAAAGTTCAAGGGGGCCGAATACTTTCGCAAGGCACTGTATAATATATACTGTATATATAATATATAAAGTATATATTTCCTTAATTGTGTTATTTTACTCATTTCTTGCTGCCTTTTTGGCCCCTCACAGGCCTGGACCCAGGGGCTTCATCCCCGGTAAGTCCCTAGCATTAAACCGGCCCTGGGGGTAACTACTTACTTAGCACTGCCATTCACTTAATGGACTTGCCACTTGTTTCTTACACAACTGGAGAGCCACATATCTTCACAGAATCTGGTTCTTTGTTTAATCACTGGATTTACGACTGTCTCTCATTCATCAAAGAATACTTGAGCAAATGACCTTGCACGTTTTGAAGTTTAAATTAATGAAATAGAATAAACCAGTGCTTTGTTCCTAGGATGACTGCAATTGAAATGTTGATACAACATTCAATGTTGAGATGTGTTGCCATGGCAACAGCCAGACCTGAGCAACAAAGGTGCAGTTAGAGAAGATTGTTTCGCTCTATGCATTGACTTGGTGTTTTGTAAAAAGCCAAGCAGGCTATTCAGAGCTGTAAATTGTGAGTTTCTTTCAAAATCTCAAAGGATGTGTCCTTGCATACATTGATTAATTAACAGTCCGAAAGCGAGAGGTACACTTTAAAATTAGGTTTCTATGGATCAATGCAGATAGGAGTAATCATCAATTGCATTAATGACGGCATGGCACAATATACATACAATGATAGTTCTTGATGTGAAATGGTTTGTAACAAAACCCTTTTTGCTCATTATAACAATACAGCCAGTCATTAAGGCAAAAAACAGAGAATTATGTCTGAGATGGTCCAAAACCTACCCTGACTCCTAGGCTGTCCCAATGAAACCTTCCTTCCACCCAAGCACTTAATTTTTTTTGGGGGGGGGGCTTTGTGGCCAAATAAGAAGCTGGATCTGAAGAGGCAGAGAGTGAGGCAAGGCAGGTCTATATTTGATGGTGGAGATTTTAGAATAGAGGTCGACCGATTAATCGGAATGGCCGATTAATTAGGGCCGATTTCAAGTTTTTATAACAATCGGAAATCGCTATTTTTGGGCGCCGATTTCCGATTATATTTATTTGTTTTTTTTGTAATTTAAAAAAATACCTTTTATTTAACTAGGCAAGTCAGATAAGAACACATTCTTATTTCCAATGACTGCCTAGGAACTGTGGGTTAACTGCCTTGTTCAGGGGCAGAACGACAGATTTTCACCTTGTCAGCTCAGGTGTTCCAATCAGCTCAGGGGTTCCAAACCGCACAGTTAACTAGTCCAACGCTCTAACCATTGCACTCCACGAGTAGCCTGCCTGTTACGCGAATGTAGTAGAAGCCAAGGTAAATTGCTAGCAAGCATTAAACTTATCTTATTAAAAAACAATAAATCATAATCACTAGTTATAACTACTGATCCAGTTTAGCAGGCAATATTAACCAGGTGAAATTGTGTCATTTCTCTTGCGTTCATTGCACGCAGAGTCAGGGTATATGCAACAGTTTGGGCTGCCTGGCTCATTGCGAATTAATTCGCAGGAATGTTACGTAATTATGACATACTGTACATTGAAGGTTGTGCAATGTAACAAGAATATTTAGACCTAGGGATGCCACCCGTTAGATAAAATACCGAACGGTTCCGTATTTCACTGATATAATAAACGTTTTGTTTTCGAAATGATAGTTTCCGGATTCGATCATATTAATGACCAAAGGCTCGTATTTTTGTGTGTTATTATGTTATAATTAAGTCTGATTTGATAGCGCAGTCTGAGCAGCAGCAGGCCCGTAATCATTCATTCAAACAGCACTTTCGTGCGTTTTGCCAGCAGCTCTTCGCAAGCACAGCACTGTTTATGACTTCAAGCCTATCAGCCTAATGGCTGGTGTAACCAATGTGAAATGGCTAACTAGTTAGCTGGGTGTGCGCTAATACTGTTTCAAACGTCACTCGCTTTTAGATATGGTATAGTTATTCCCCTTGCGCTGCAAGGGCCGCAGCTTTTGTGGAGCGATGGTTAACGATGCTTCGAATGTGGCTGTTGTCTATGTGTTCCTGGTTCGAGCCCAGGTAGGGGCAAGGAGGGGGACGGAAGCTATACTGCTACACTGGCAATATTATAGTACCTATAAGAACATCCAATAGTCAAAGGTATATGAAATACAGATGGTATAGAGAGAAATAGTCCTATAAATACGATATTAACTACAACCTAAAACCTCTTACCTTGGAATATTGAAGTCTCATGTTAAAAGAAACCACAAACTTTCATATGTTCTCATGTTCTGAGCATGGAACTTAAACGTTAGCTTCTTTACATGGCACATATTTTACATGGCACATATTTTACATGGCACACATTTTTACATGGCACATATTACTTTCTTCTCCAACACTTTGTTTTTGCATTATTTAAACCAAATTGAACATGTTTCATTATTTATTTGAGGCTAAATTGATTTTATTGATGTTTTATATTAAGTTAAAATAAGTGTTAATTCAGTATTGTTGTAAAAAAAAAAACGGCCGATTAATCGATATCGGCTTCTTTGGTCCTCCAATAATCGGTATCGGCATCGGCGTTGAAAAATCATAATCGGTCGACCTCTATTTTAGAGCTTAGCAACTCTGGAGCATGGCCAAAGAGACCTGTGTATGTATTGAAATAGACTTGGCTACATCCTGGTGTTTTGTTGATGGCAATCTCAACAAAAATATGAAAGAAATGCTTACAATGTCATATACTATATGATAAACTTGTCATAACCAGTGCTCTTCAGAGTGTAGACCTATCACATGAAAGGAAGCACAGTGATAATGTGATACCCGCTTGTACAGAGTTCTGTGGAATCCTGCTGTCAGCTCCTCTGTCATTGTAGATTAATGTAATGTCCCGTGAGTCAAATCCAGCAGTACTGTACAGTACTGTATTATCATGAGAACCTTGGTGGGAGAACATCATGGGATCATTGCACTACAATGTTAGAGCGTGAATGATGTATAAATAGCTTAGTTCACTAGTCAAATATTTTATACGAATATTTGGCATTTAGCCTGAATTATTTTTTATCTGTATTTCTTAGTAGAAGCATGACAGACCTTCCTTGACAAGAGTGTCAGTCCGTTTTCCATTCGTTGAAATGTGAAACATGCAGTGCTTATGACATGAGTCAACAGGCTGAACTGTGCGTGTGCTCAGTGTTACACAGTGTTGATGGTATTCGGGTGTGAGTGTGAATTCTGATATCTGGGATCATCTCCAGTCCTCCAGCTGTGAGAACATCTCTGTTTGTGATGTTACACAACATGCATTATCAATAGTTCTTCCCCTTCAATTGCACCACTTTTTTTGTTTTGTTTTAGCCCTCTGTGTTATTCTGTATGGGTGCAGGTGAAAGATAATTATTTGTTTACAAATTTTCTGAATCAGTGCATTGGCCAAAATGGCCTAGAAGACAATATTGGTTATCAATATCAGCTTATAATTTCCATATCTGTCCATCCCTAAATGCTAGTAGTATCTCAAGCCCAAGTATTCACACACTTTTGCTTCCTAGAAATAGTGCCAGGTCATTTCTGGAATGCATTTTGTTCTCAGGGCCGGTCCTTGCCGTTCTGCCGCCATAGGCGAGACCAAAAAATACCGCCCCCCGCAAAACTAGAATCGTTCCCAGTAAGCAAAATTATGTTGAATAGACATCTAAAATATGTATTTACCAGAAGTTGAAGTTCAATTTAGGTTTTGAAAATGTATTTTCCGTATGTTTAAAATACATATTTTCCATAATGTTTTCCATAATGTTGAAAAGGCATATTTTTCCAGACATAACAAAAATATGTATTTGGGCCTCCCGAGTGGCGCAGCGGTCTAAGGTACTGCAGTGCTTGGCCGGCCGGGATGTCCTTGTCCCATTGCGCTCTAACTCCTCCGACTCTTGTGGTGGGCCGGGTGCCTGCACGCTGACACGGTTGCCAGTTGTTTCCTCCAACACATTGGTACATTGGATATCACAAAAATGGGGTAAATAATAGAAATACAAAAAACATGTTTTTTCCCGACATTGAAATCAGGTTAATTTTTGGTTGAGTTGAAAATACGTATTTTCCAGATATTGAACTCAGGCCCATTTTTGGTTCTGAATGAAAGTTGAAAATAAATAATTTACAGACGTCTATGTTTGTGTCAAATCAAATCTGGTCTCACCAGACAAAATCTGAATCAAACATCGGCGTCTATGATTGGTTCATGTTTGGTCCGGACCAAAATCTAATGTCCGTGGATGTGTAAATCAAGGCTGGTCCGGAACTGCACCAACAAAAGACGTCCAAAAGGTGTCGGCTCGGGCCGTACTTACTGAGGTGTAGCCTACAGTGTTGCCTGAAATTTTATTTTATGAATGCCCATCTATGTGGTAAGCCTACCATTTGTAAAGCACCAAAACACGTCTCGAACTTACTGGGGTGTAGCCTACTATGTCGGACCACAATGGAATTTTGTGAATTTTATTTTTATTTATTTATTTTTTATTTCACCTTTATTTAGCCAGGTAGGCTAGTTGAGAACAAGTTCTCATTTGCAACTGTGACCTGGCCAAGATAAAGCATAGCAGTGTGAACAGACAACACAGAGTTACACATGGAGTAAAGAATAAACAAGTCAATAACGTAGTAGAAAAAAAAAATCTATATACATTGTGTGCAAAAGGCATGAGGAGGTAGGCAATAAATAGGCCATAGGAGTGAATAATTACAATTTATCAGATTAACACTGGAGTGATAAATTATCAGATGAACATGTGCAGGTAGAGATACTGGTGTGCAAAAGAGCAGAAAAGTAAATAAAATAAAAACAGTATGGGGATGAGGTAGGTAAATTGGGTGGGCTATATACCGATGGACTATGTACAGCTGCAGCGATCGGTTAGCTGCTCAGATAGCAGATGTTTGAAGTTGGTGAGGGAGATAAAAGTCTCCAACTTCAGAGATTTTTGCAATTCGTTCCAGTCGCAGGCAGCAGAGAACTGGAAGGAAAGGCGGCCAAATGAGGTTTTGGCTTTAAGGATGATCAGTGAGATACACCTGCTGGAGCGCGTGCTACGGGTGTTACCATCATGACCAGTGAACTGAGATAAGGCGGAGCTTTACCTAGCATAGACTTGTAGAGGACCTGGAGCCAGTGGGTCTGGCGACGAACATGTAGCGAGGGCCAGCCGAATAGAGCATACAGGTCGCAGTGGTGGGTGGTATAAGGTTCTTTAGTAACAAAACGGGTGGCACTGTGATAAACTGCATCCAGTTTGCTGAGTAGAGTATTGGAAGCTATTTTGTAGATGACATCGCTGAAGTCGAGGATCGGTAGGATAGTCAGTTTTACTAGGGTAAGTTTTGCAGCGTGAGTGAAGGAGGCTTTGTTGCGAAATAGAAAGCCAACTCTAGATTTGATTTTGGATTGGAGATGTTTGAAATGAGTCTGGAAGGAGAGTTTGCAGTCTAGCCAGACACCTACAGTGCCTTGCGAAAGTATTCGGCCCCCTTGAACTTTGCGACCTTTTGCCACATTTCAGGCTTCAAACATAAAGATATAAAGCTGTATTTTTTTGTGAAGAATCAACAACAAGTGGGACACAATCATGAAGTGGAACGACATTTATTGGATATTTCAAACTTTTTTAACAAATCAAAAACTGAAAAATTGGGCGTGCAAAATTATTCAGCCCCCTTAAGTTAATACTTTGTAGCGCCACCTTTTGCTGCGATTACAGCTGTAAGTTGCTTGGGGTATGTCTCTATCAGTTTTGCACATCGAGAGACTGACATTTTTTCCCATTCCTCCTTGCAAAACAGCTCGAGCTCAGTGAGGTTGGATGGAGAGCATTTGTGAACAGCAGTTTTCAGTTCTTTCCACAGATTCTCGATTGGATTCAGGTCTGGACTGTGACTTGGCCATTCTAACACCTGGATATGTTTATTTTTGAACCATTCCATTGTAGATTTTGCTTTATGTTTTGGATCATTGTCTTGTTGGAAGACAAATCTCCGTCCCAGTCTCAGGTCTTTTGCAGACTCCATCAGGTTTTCTTCCAGAATGGTCCTGTATTTGGCTACATCCATCTTCCCATCAATTTTAACCATCTTCCCTGTCCCTGCTGAAGAAAAGCAGGCCCAAACCATGATGCTGCCACCACCATGATTGACAGTGGGGATGGTGTGTTCAGCTGTGTTGCTTTTAGGCCAAACATAACGTTTTGCATTGTTGCCAAAAAGTTCAATTTTGGTTTCATCTGACCAGAGCACCTTCTTCCACATGTTTGGTGTGTCTCCCAGGTGGCTTGTGGCAAACTTTAAACAACACTTTTTATGGATATCTTTAAGAAATTGCTTTCTTCTTGCCATTCTTCCATAAAGGCCAGATTTGTGCAATATACGACTGATTGTTGTCCTATGGACAGAGTCTCCCACCTCAGCTGTAGATCTCTGCAGTTCATCCAGAGTGATCATGGGCCTCTTGGCTGCATCTCTGATCAGTCTTCTCCTTGTATGAGCTGAAAGTTTAGAGGGACGGCCAGGTCTTGGTAGATTTGCAGTGGTCTGATACTCCTTCCATTTCAATATTATCGCTTGCACAGTGCTCCTTGGGATGTTTAAAGCTTGGGAAATCTTTTTGTATCCAAATCCGGCTTTAAACTTCTTCACAACAGTATCTCGGACCTGCCTGGTGTGTTCCTTGTTCTTCATGATGCTCTCTGCGCTTTTAACGGACCTCTGAGACTATCACAGTGCAGGTGCATTTATACGGAGACTTGATTACACACAGGTGGATTGTATTTATCATCATTAGTCATTTAGGTCAACATTGGATCATTCAGAGATCCTCACTGAACTTCTGGAGAGAGTTTGCTGCACTGAAAGTAAAGTGGCTGAATAATTTTGCACGCCCAATTTTTCAGTTTTTGATTTGTTAAAAAAGTTTGAAATATCCAATAAATGTCGTTCCACTTCATGATTGTGTCCCACTTGTTGTTGATTCTTCACAAAAAAATACAGTTTTATATCTTTATGTTTGAAGCCTGAAATGTGGCAAAATGTCGCAAAGTTAAAGGGGGCCGAATACTTTCGCAAGGCACTGTAGGTACTTATAGATGTCCACATATTCTATGTCGGAACCATCCAGGGTGGTGATGCTAGTCGGGCGTGCGGGTGCAGGCAGCGAACGGTTGAAAAGCATGCATTTGGTTTTACTAGCGTTTAAGAGCAGTTGGTGGCCACGGAAGGAGTGTTGTATGGCATTGAAGCTCGTTTGGAGGTTAGATAGCACAGTGTCCAAGGAAGGGCCAGAAGTATACAGAATGGTGTCGTCTGCGTAGAGGTGGATCAGGGAATCGCCCGCAGCAAGAGCAACATCATTGATATATACAGAGAAAAGCGTCGGCCCGAGAATTGAACCCTGTGGTACCCCCATAGAGACTGCCAGAGGACCGGACAACATGCCCTCCGATTTGACACACTGAACTCTGTCTGCAAAGTAGTTGGTGAACCAGGCAAGGCAGTCATTAGAAAAACCGAGGCTACTGAGTCTGCCGATAAGAATACGGTGATTGACAGAGTCGAAAGCCTTGGCCAGGTCGATGAAGACGGCTGCACAGTACTGTCTGTTATCGATGGCGGTTATGATATCGTTTAATACCTTGAGCGTGGCTGAGTTGCACCCGTGACCGGCTCGGAAACCAGATTGCACAGCGGAGAAGGTATGGTGGGATTCGAGATGGTCAGTGATCTGTTTGTTGACTTGGCTTTCGAAGACCTTAGATAGGCAGGGCAGGATGGATATAGGTCTGTAACAGTTTGGGTCCAGGGTGTCTCCCCCTTTGAAGAGGGGGATGACCGCGGCAGCTTTCCAATCCTTGGGGATCTCAGATGATACGAAGGAGAGGTTGAACAGGCTGGTAATAGGGGTTGCGACAATGGCGACAATTGCGACAATGACAGTTTCAGAAATAGAGGGTCCAGATTGTCAAGCCCAGCTGATTTGTATGGGTCCAGGTTTTGCAGCTCTTTCAGAACATCTGCTATCTGGATTTGGGTAAAGGAGAAGCTGGGGAGACGTGGGCGAGTAGCTGCGGGGGGGGGGGGAGCTGTTGGCCGAGGTTGGAGTAGCCAGGAGGAAGGCATGGCCAGCTGTTGAAAAATGCTTGTTGAAGTTTTCGATTAATACGAATTTATCGGTGGTGACCGTGTTACCTAGCCTCAGTGCAGTGGGCAGCTGGGAGGAGGTGCTCTTGTTCTCCATGGACTTTACAGTGTCCCAGAACTTTTTGGAGTTAGAGCTACAGGATGCAAATTTCTGCTTGAAAAAGCTGGCCTTTGCTTTCCTGACTGACTGCGTGTATTGGTTCCTGACTTTCCTGAACAGTTGCATATCGCGGGGACTATTCGATGGTATTGCAGTCCGCCACAGGATGTTTTTGTGCTGGTCGAGGGCAGTCAGGTCTGGAGTGAACCAAGGGCTATATCTGTTCTTAGTTCAGCATTTTTTGAATGGAGCATGCTTGTCTAAGATGGTGAGGAAGTTACTTTTAAAGACTGACCAGGCATGTGGTAGGCCCACCGTTTGTAAAACAGGCCATTGCATTGTCTTTATTATTCCTGATTCCTGTGACAATTTGGGTATTTAAGCTCTGAATATCAGCTACCCAACTTCATCAGGAGTTATCGCATGCCTATTTGCGATGTGTTTACACAGCAGAAAATGTAGAAGTATTTTCCTTTTCACTTAATTTACAGATGACAGTTGTGATTGTCAATTTACAACAGCAGTTGTGACTGTCCATTCCATATTGTCCATTTTAATTTGACCTGTCCTATTTTAGGCATTGTTTGTTACCATGGCAGCGCATTGATTGAGCGCCATTTAAGTTAGGCTATTTGATCGGAGATGATGTAAAACGTGTCTGTCTCATTACATTGTCATACATTTTATCTCCAGCCTTTAGGCTACAGAAAAGGCCACATACGATTTCTATTATATCATATATCTGCTACATGATTTGTGTTAGATATTTTTTGGGGGGACGGAACGTTGTTGGAGCACTACAGAGATACATCTCTCCAACAGCACCCTGGAGAGGCGCGCTGGGAATATTTTGCGCCCCTGCTTTTGACAAAGTGGCCACTGCTTATCAAAGGGCCGTCATCAGCGCTCACCTAAAAATCATCCCATATGCCACTGGTTGAGAGAGATTGTAATTGTTTTTGTGAAGAATTATGTGATGTTTTATGTATTGTTGTTGGAGGTGCGTCTTGGTCAGTTTAGCTCAGAAAATGCCCCCTTCGTCAATCTGTCGCCATAGGCGGTCACCTAATTCTGGCTAATAAGCGAGCTGTTTGTTTACAGCTCCTATACTGTATAAAGCAGGCCTAACTTTCCCCCAGGGGAGCGGCAGAGAGGAGTGTTTGTGCCAGTCAGAAGGTGAGGGATGTTCCCTCCCCAGAGTGGTTGGCATGAGCAAGATGAGATTCCAGACAAGAGGGCAGTGACCCACAGCTTGCCCTTCACACCCCGCACTGTCTCTGTTTATCTGGTCTTTAGTCTCGTAGTCATTTGACAAGAAACACCTTTGACTCCTTGTAGGACTCCCTGGGACTGAAAGACGTCTTGAGCCGACTGTGTAATGTTACATTTGACAAAAACCCATGCTAATTGGAGCATTAGTTTTATTATATATCCTTGAAATTGTTTTGTTATTGTGATGTCTCCTTGCAAGGCATTGCTTTTAATAATGTTTGTTTTTGTATGCCTGTATGTATGCTGAATGCTGATGTATAGTGCGTATGTGTATAATGCATATACACTGCATTTGGAATGTAAGTTGCAGCCTTATTCTAAAATGGATTAAATAGATTTTTTTCCTCATCAATCTACACACAATACTCCATAATGACCAAGCAAAAACAGGTCTTTAGAAATGTGCTGATGGCATATCACAGTTCAAATTGAGGAATGCGATTACATTGATATAACAGACAAGGTGCAGTGTGTTATTCATTACAACAGGGGTTTCCTTACATTTTTGGCCCACAACCCCACTGTGATACAATACAAAAAATTGTGACCCCGCCATTTGAAAAAAGTGATGTAATCAACGGCCAATGTTTACTTTTTTAATTGGGCCTAAAACGGTCTATTACAACGGTCTATTACAATCAGTATTTCAATCTGTAGGAAGTATCTCTTGAAGTGAGTAAAATGCATCAGAAAGGTATTGGGAAGTTCAATAATTTTGAATGATCTTCTGTGTAGAAAAGAACGTCGTCATTGATTATGTTCTTTTCCCCCCAGTCCGATTTAATGCCTGGTCTTGTCCACTCTGTTCTGATGAGGCTTGTGGGTATTGTAGAGGGACATGCGTGTTTCTGTGAGTCTTTCAGTGATGGTGTCATATTATTTTGTACTTCAAAAGATAGAGCCACATTTGTAGGAAAACTGTTACAACCGCATCTAGCGGTTACCGGAGGTTACTGACATAACCCCGGTTCTATGAACCAAGCGCAATTGTATCTATTTTATTTGAGTTCTCTCGCGACCCCATTTTCAAATCAGGCGACCCCTAGTTTGGTAAACGCTGCATTAGAATATCCCCATGCCTCCTTTGCATTTTGAACATGTTGTACATTTTGTAGGCCGACAGCTTCTAATTTATTCTATTCCATTTACACCCTTATCAGGTGGCAAATATCTGCATAATGGTGTGATACATTTTCAACATAAATCTATAAATAGGCCTAAATCTACATAGTATCTTAGAATAAGCAAGTAAGCAGAAGCATGTGGACAATGAACATTTCTATTGCATCTGCTCATTTTGACAATGGACATGTCACCAAGCTCAGTGTTGTGTTGTCACACTATTTTGGGTGACCCAGATCTGCTCTGCAGCGAGTGTGTTTTGATGTGTTACCAAAACAGCGTGTACATACAGGGGTGACAGGCAACAGTGGCTGTGTTATCAAGGGAGCAACTCATCAGTGTGTTTTCTACACAGCATGTCATGACCTGTTTACAGGATGACCAGGGCTATGTTTAGGCATTACTCCTGCCAACACATTTTGAATGATATAGGCAATTGTGAAAATCATTGTGTGGAAAGTGCTGTAAGTACAGCTAGCCTTTCTGAGCGGGTGTACATGTGATTTATTTGTTCAATTATACTGCATTATGAAGTTAATTAATACAATACATTACAGAATTGCTATTATCTTCACTATGCTATGAACATTCCTCAATGTCACACGACACATACATTACATGCTCCCTATTTTATTGCACAGATCATGTGAGAGAAAGGACCTCAGCACTCCTATCAACGTAAAACCAGATTCTGTGAAGTACATACCTACAGGTCGCACCAGAAGGACATAAATTCAGCCATCATTACATGTCCATCCCTCACTGAGCACACAGTATACATTAACCATGAATAATGCCCCTCGTACATGCATGAGGACTTGTTTGTTGGAAACTGGCATATGGCACAAGTTAGTTATTCTTTTTTTCTAGTCAAATAATTAGGTGGGTGCTTACACTGAGTATACACAACATTAGGAACACCTGCTCTTTCCATGACAGACTGACCAGGTGAATCCAGGTGAAAGCTATGATTGCTATTGATGTCACTTGTTAAATCCTCTTCAATCAGTGTAGATGAAGGGGAGGAGACAGGTTAAAGAATAATTTTTAATCCTTGAGACAATTGAGACATGGATTATGTATGTGAGCCATTCAACTCCCACTGACATACCCTCTGAGAGTGGTTTTAAAGTGATAATACACACCAAATCACAAATTCGTATGATTAACAGTGTTAAATAACAGTAATATGTGAAAACAATGTTTTTTTGTGAACAAATGTTTCATTTTGCCGTTATAACAAGGTTGGTAGCAACGTGAAAATTGTTGTGGAAATCTGTTGCAGCTCAAGTCGACTACAAAACCCACAATGCAATGCTCTCTCTAGACTGGCTGGCTAGCTAGGTAGCGAGCTAGCAAAGTATAGTCCGTCCTCTGCCCAGAGCGAGTGCAGAGTATGTTGCTATGGCAACAACTGCCCTTTCCCACAGACACACAGGGTGCGTTGCGAGATGGTACTTGGAGAAACTGAGTTGAATAATTTGGTACACTGTTTGGATTTAGCACATCTAAGCAAAATATATATATATATATATATATTGAACAAGATTTTACAGAGTTATAGTTCATAGAAGGAAATCAGTCAATTGAAATAAATAAATTAGCCTTAATCTATGGATTTCACATGACTGGGCAGGGGCGCAGCCATGACTGGGCCCACCCTCTTGGGGGCCAGGTCCACCGACCCCCCCCCCGCACCTCAGATGATCCCGCAGGTGAAGAAGCCGGATGTGGAGATCCAGGGCTACGTGTGATCTGAGGCCGTTTGGACGTACAGCCAAATTCTCTAAAATTATTGTCCCCAGCACAAGGTGCACCTGTGTAATGATCATGCTGTTTAATCAGCTTCTTTTATTTCAGTTCATAGAAAATGGGACCAACACTTTACATGTTGGATTGATATTTCTGTTCAGTATACTTTGTCATGACGATGTAAATGATATAGCACTGCATTGTTTGTATGTTTTTGAGGTGTCAAGCTAAAGAGAAGCCAATGCTTACTACATTAGTGCTGGAAATGCTCAAATGCTACACTTTTGCCCAATGTTATCAAGTGTACCATGTCTAATGCATATTTGATGAGGCCATGAGGGCTGGGTGGTGGGATGCACTAGGGCCCGGGGCCTTGGAGCGGAGCAGAGCAGGGAGAGGCTAGAATCCTACCCAACGTTTTCCCTTTTAAAACGCCACATTTTTGGACATCTCCTTCATCACAGCAGGGAGGCTGTTAACACATTTCTCTGTCTGACAACTGCTCATTATTCGGTAATAATGAAATAGTAACATAAAAAATAATAATATAAAGACAGAAATAACAAAGTTATTCACATCTGGAGTTGATATTTTTTATTTCACATCGGCATTCCCCCAGCTGTGTTGACAAAAACAATTTAACAGTGGAGTACTATTGCTTAAGGGCTATACTCTAAATATCTAACATACTACTTAACCATCTCTCACTGCTGCTCTGAATTTGCTTTTGCTCTTTAACATTATGTAAACAATTCACTAATGAGTACTTTGTAATCTACAGTGCCTTCAGAAAGTATTCACACCCCTTTACTTTTTCCAAATGTTGTTGTTACAGCCTGAATTTAAAATTGAGGAAATTAAAATTTTGTCACTGATCTACATGCAATAGATGTGGTAAAGAGGTCAACGGGGAACGCAGACCGTGGGGGTTAGAAGAAGGACAACGGATTTGCGCACATTCAACAAACTGATCTAACAAAGTGGATATTAGTCAAATCCGTCATGATTTATGTATTATAAGAGGCCCACAATGTTGTTACTAAAGTCTGATTTGGATATACATGTATTTGGCTGTTTTTGATTTCAGGTTGAGAAGAAATTACTTCTAAATTCTAACTCCAGTCCGTGTAAGCTGGTAGCATAGCTATATTAGCATAAAGAAATCAGTGGTGGTAGTCAAAGTTGTTTTTAACTGTAGTGGAGTTGATTGGTGACGATGATATGAACATGTTTTGGGGTTGACATCTATACAAGCATTATACTCCAATTTTCACCTCAGCATAGTGTGAAATACACACATAAACAATAGCCTAAATGTAGGGTATTTTGCTGGGGGCAATTTGGAGATTCGGGATCTTTCCCCCATGGCATCTTTCCCTCATGAGTTTCCATGGCATTTCCATTGTTTTGGTCGAGTTCCATTGACCTCTACTATATCTATACCCCATAATGTCAAATTGGAATTTTGTTTGTAGAACATTTTAGAAATGTATAAAAAATGTCAAGCTGAAATGTCTTGAGTCGATAAATATTCAATCCCTTTGTTATAGCAAGCCTGAATAAGTTCAGGAGTAAAAATGTGCTTAACAAATCACATAATAAGTTGCATGGACTGATTCTGTGTTCAGTAATAGTGATTAACATGATACAATTATCAGTAAGGTCCCTCAATGGAGTAGTGAATTTCAAACAAGAGATTCAAGCACAAAGAACGGGAAGGTTTTTCAATGCCTTGCAAAGAAGGGCCAATTGGTAGCTACAGTGTATAAACATATATGTATATATACAAAAATGCTGAATATCCCTTGATGGTGAAGTTGTTAATTAGGTTTTGGATGGTGTATCAATGCACCCAGTCAATACAAAGATAAAAGCGTCCTTCCTAACTCAGTTGCCGGAGAGGAAGGAAACTGCTCAGGGATTTTACCAAGAGGCCAATGGTGAGTTTAATGGTTGTGTATGAGAAAACTGGGGATGGATCATTGTAGTTACGCCACAATACTAACTTAAATGACAAAGAATGAAGCCTGTACAAAATAAAAGTAGTCCAAAACATCCATCCTGTTTGGAACAATGCACTTAAGTAATACTGCAAAGAAAATTTGCTAAAAAAGGTACTTCTAGTCCTGAATACAAAGCTTTATGTTTGGGGCAAATCCAACTCAACACATCACTGAGTACCACTCTTCATATTTTGAAGCATGGTGGTGGATGCATCATGTTATGGGTATGCTTGTCACTGTCAAAGACTAGGGAGTTTTTTAGGATAAAAAGATACAAAATATAGCACAGCAAAAATCCTAGAGGAAAACCTGGTTCAGTCTGTTTTCCAACAGACACTGTCACAGCTGTCGTAAGAATGGGACCAAGGCGCAGCAGATGTTGACTTCCACATATTTAATACAAAGAGAAACTTAAACAAAACAAAATATATCAATAAACGAACAACTAAACGTGACTACGTGGTGCACATGCACAGACACAAAACAATATCCCACAAACACAGGTGGGAAAAATAGCTGTCGCCTCCTGACCACAGAAAGCCTGTATTTTCTATGGTAGAGTAGGTCAGGGCATGACTAGGGGTGTTTAGTCTAGTTTATTATTTCTATGTGGGGTTCTAGGTTTATTTTTCTATGTTGGTGTTTGTGTATGATTCCAATTAGAGGCAGCTGGTAATCGTTGTTTCTAATTGGGGATCATACTTAAGTTGAATTTTTTCCACCTGTGGGTTATGGGATATTGTTTATGTTTAGTTGCCTGTTCGCACTGCATTGTCATCACGGTTAGTTTATTCTTTATTTTGTTTTGTATTTAGCTTAAGTTTCACTTTCATTAAAATATGTGGAACTCGAAGGTCGAAGGTCCGACCATCATTATTACGAACATCGTGACAATAGCTACTTAAATATGATCCCCAATTAGAGACAACGATTACCAGCTGCCTCTAATTGGGAATCATACAAAACACCAACATAGAAAATATAAACTAGAACACAACATAGAAATTATAAACTAGAATACCCCCTAGTCACACCCTGACCTACTACACCATAGAGAAACAAGGGCTCTCTATGGTCAGAGCGTGACACACTGGGAGACATTCACCTTTCAGCAGGACAGTAATCTAAAACACAAGGCCAAATCTACATTGGAGTTGCTTACCAAGACGACATTGAATGTTCCTGAGTGGCCTAGTTACGGTTTTGACTTAAATCGTCTTGGAAATCTATGGCAAGACATGAAAATGGCTGTCTAGCAATGATCAACAATCAAATTGACAGAGCTTGAAGAATTTTTTGAAGATAATGGGCAAATATTGTACAATCCAGGTGTGCAAAACTATTAGAGACTTACCCCAAAAGACTCAGCTGTAATTGCCGCCAAAGGTGTTTATACAAAGTATTGACTCAGGGGTGTATATACTTATGTAAATTGGATATTTAATTTTCAATACATTTGCCAAAATATAAAAAACACGTTTTCACTGTCATTATGGGGTATTGTGTGTATGGATGTGTGAGAGATGTTTTTTTAAATGTTTTTTATGCATTTTGAATTTAGACTTTAACACAACAAAATGTGGAATAAGTCAAGGGGTATGAATAATTTCTGAAGGCACTTTAATAGTAGGTCAGCCACAAATCCTTGGTTTATGTCAAATCTCAAACTCTACAGATGATGACTCACCCAATAAGGCACATGAACTGCCATTGATTTTGGGGGTACTGTTCGCTCTCACTGTTATTAGGGTTGTTTGGAGTTTAAACACATCCATTGTAACATTACTGCGTAAGTGTAAGACTCCTAATTGACAGCTTTGAGTGATAACAGTAATCTGTGCAGAGCGGAGGTGACACCACAAACAAAATAACAGGGATTGAACATATTACTCATCATCGCTGCAGCAATAGCCAGCCGATGCCAATACGGTGGTAAATAACTTGTACTGGCCAGTATCATTGTTGTTTACGACATTTAGTCTTAATATATGGTTTTGGTAGAGAGACTAACTAGCTATTTTATCATGAATTATTCACTGAAAGATTAACTAGGAGCCACATCAAGAGCCAACATGCTATTCAAATTTGAACATACACATGATGTAGACATTTGTTGCCAGCACATTTGTAGGACTTTACTGGTGTGTTGGTTAAATCTGAAAGCCTAAAAGAGTTATCAGCATCCATTTAGTGTCCAAGGGTATGGAATTAACTATTCATTAGACACTGGCTTCTAAACCATTATCTTGATCCCGTGTTGACGTTCTCTAGTGCTAAAGCCTGGTTCGACTTCACATATAGGCTACTGTGTTCTTTTTAGCTTAGACATGTTATTGTAAAAAAAAGCCTGCATTATTTTTTATTCCAAATGATGTTGCCTTGCCTTTAATGTTAGTGAGAGAAGTGCTAAACTTGTGTGGGCTTTCTAAAGGTTAATCTGTCTTTGTTTGACCTCATGCTGGTTAACAGTGTGGTGTTGCAGCCGTCTAGAGTGGCCTATTCTTAATGTAGAGATGATAAGACTTCTAAAGCTTTCACCAACTAGCCTACTCCTCCATGAGGTCAGTCTTGCTCTGGTGAATATTTGACAAGAATTACAACTGTACTGTTGGATGTACAACATTTTTCTTTGAGACAGCATTTGGCATTCCGATTGAAATACAGAGGATCTTCGCCAAGTCAATTTATTACTGAACTTACAACTACAGGTCAGTCAATATGTTACAATATTTGAAGTTTGCCTTAGAAGTCTGTCATATTGGCTGTAAACTACTAGGGAGTTACAGCAATAGCAGAATGTTTGGTACATCATTTATAGCTTCCTCATCAAATAGACAGCATCACTGTATTGTTTTTGTGTGCAAGTCTGCGAGACAACCAATGAGTGAGTCCAGGCTGGGTGAGAGAGAGTTGGTTCTGACGTTGATAGTGGTGTTCCATCCCACTACACTCCTTCCACTGCCCTCCTGGCACTAAGACTGCACGACCTGTATAAGACCATAAGCAAACAAGAAAATGCTATTCCAGAAGCTCCGCTCCTAGTGGCCTGGAACTTTAATGCAGAGAAACAACCAGAGTAAAAAAAATATATAGACTGCCCAGTGACGTGAGCCTACCAGATGGGCTAAATGCCTTTTATGCTCGCTTCGAGGCAAGCAACACTGAAGCATGCATGAGAGCACCAGCTGTTCCGGACGACAGTGTAATCACGCTCTCCATAGCCGATGTGAGCAAGACCTTTAAACAGGTCAACATTCACAAGGCCGCGGGGCCAGACAGATTACCAGGATGTGTACTCAGAGCATGCGCGGATCAAATGGCAAGCGTCTTCGCTGACATTTTCAACCTCTCCCTGACCGAGTCTGTAATACCTACAAGCAGACGTGTGCCCAAGAAACTGAAGGTAACCTGCATAAACCACCCCATAGCACATACATCGGTAGCCATGAAGTGCTTTGAAAGGCTGGTCTTGGCTCACATCAACACAATCATCCCGGAAACCCTAGATCCACTCCAATTCACATACTGCTCCTACAGATCCACAGATGACGAAATCTCACTCGCACTCCACGCTGCCCTTTCCCACCTGGACAAAAGGAACACCTATGTGAGAATGCTGTTCATTGACTACAGCTCAGTGTTCAACACCATAGTGCCCACAAAGTTCATCAATAAGCTAAGGACCCTGGGACTAAACACCCCCCTCTGCAACTGGATCCTACACTTTGACGGGCCACACACAGGTGGTAAGGATAGGCAACAACACATCTGCCAAGCTGATCCTCAACACTGGGGCCCCTCAGGGGTACGTGCTTAGTCCCTTCCTGTACTCCCTGTTCACCCACGACCGCATGGCCAAGCACGACTCCAACACCATCATTAAGTTTGCTGACGACACAATAGTGGTAGGCCTGATCACTGATAATGATGAGACAGCCAATAGGGAAGAGGTCAGAGACCTGGCAGTGTGGTGCCAGGACAACAACCTCTCCCTCAACGTGAGCAAGACAAATGAGCTGATCGTGGACTACAGAAAAAGGAGGGCCGAACACACCCCCATTCACATCGATAGGGCTGTAGTGGAGCGGGTCGAGAGTTTCAAGTTCCTTGGTGTCCAAACACACCAAGACAGTCGTGAACAGGGCATGACAACGCCTTTTCTCCCTCAGGAGAATGAAAAGATTTGGTATGGGTCCCCAGTTCCTCAAAAAGTTCTACAGCTGCACCATCAAGAGCATCTTTACCGGTTGCATCACCACCTGGTATGGCAACTGCTCGGCATCCGACCGTAAGGTGCTACAGAGGGTAGTGTGTACGGCCCAGTACATCACTGCGGCCAAGCTTCCTGCCATCCAAGACCTAAATAATAGGCGGTGTCAGAGGAAGGTCCAAAAAATTGTCAAAGACTCCAGTCACTCAAGTCATAGACTGTTCTCTCTGCTACCGCACGGCAAGCGGTACCGGAGCGCCAAGTCTAGGTCCAAAAGGCTCCTTAAAAGCTTCTACTCCCAAGCCATAAGACTGCTGAACAATTAATCAAATTGCCACTTCGACTATTTACATTGACACCTCCCCTCCCCCCTTTGTTTTTACACGGTTGCTATTCGCTGTTTATTATATATGCATAGTCCATTTAACCCTACCTAATATGTACAAATTAACCCGAACAACCTGTACCCCTGTACATTGACTCGGTATCGGTACCCCCTGTATATAGCCTCGTTATTGTTATTAATATTGACTCCTGAACATCTAATCAAATGGCTACCCAGACTAGTTGCATTGCCCCCCTCTTTTACACCGCTGCTACTCTCTGTTGTTATCATCTATGCATAGTCATTTTAATAACTCTACCTATGTGTGCATATTACCTCAACTAACCGGTGCCCCTGCACATTGACTCTGTACCGGTACCCCCCTGTATATAGTCTCGCTATTGTTATTTTACTGCTGCTTTTGAATTACTTGTTACTTTTATGTATTATTCTTATCCATATTTAAACTGCATTGTTGGATAGGGGCTCGTAAGTAAGCATTTCACTGTTGTATTCGGCACATGTGACTAATCAAATTCGATTTGATTTTACATTGCAGCTTGGACATCTATTTATCTGCCACGCTTGAGCCAAGCAGTAATCTGTGATATCAGGTGCTTTCCCCTTAATGTTTCCACCTGTGATCCCGCCAGGGGATCGAGCAGTGCATAGGGTGTTAGCCCTCAGGCTAAAGGCTCAGTCTGTTTACATACAAACCACCCACCTCTCTGCTTGGCTCAGACAATTCTCTCTCTGCTTGATAGAAAAAACAAATTGACAGCGAAGCTGTGAAATCTATTGTTATTCTTATATTATATATTTTTTATCTACTTGACATGGTCAAATAACTCAAGAATAGATTGGTAATTTGGCACACAGAAACTAGAAGCCGTGAGTAATTTGGTCAAAAGGACTGGCACCGATTGACCTATAGGTGGCTCTGTTACACGTAGTCTCACTTAAATCCTCATATCCACCACCTTGTTGACCCAGAGAGTTGAAACTTTGTATGTAGATGTCTTTCCTCATGCTGATCAAACCCATAAGGTCCACCAGGATATATTTTCCTCCGTCTTGGACATTTTGGAAAATAACTCCAAATTCAAGTGTGTAGGCCCATGGTACGTCTCCTCACATAGTTTGAAAAAAGCTAAGGGATTGGTTAAGATAAGGCTTTTTGATAAATCAGGAAATCAGATTATACTTAACTTTTACTTCACTACATTCCTAAATAAAATTATGTACTTTTTAATCTATACATTTTCCCTGACACCCAAAAGTACCCGTTATGTTTTGAGTGTTTAACAGGAGAGAAAATGGTCTAATTCACACTCATCAAGAGAACATCCCTGGTCATCCCTACTTCCTCTAAACTGGCGGACTCACTAAATACATGCTTCATTTGTAAATTATGTCTGAGAGTTGGAGCGTGCCCCTGGCTATCCGTAAATAAATAAAACCTAGTAAATGTGGCCGTCTGCTTTGCCTAATATAAGGAATTTGAAATGATTTATACTTGTACATTTACTTTTATTACGTTCGTCGTATACATAATGAGCGGACCAAGGCGCAGCGTGAGTAGAGTTCCACATATTTATTAAAGTGAACCTTCAAAAAACAACAAAGAATAAACTAACGTGAAGTTCATCGCGCACGTAGCACTAAACCAAAACAAACATTAACCCACAAATTAGAGGCAACGATCATCAGCTGCCTCCAATTGGGAACCATACTCGCACCAACATAGAAATTCTAGACTAGAACACCCCCTAGTCACGCACTGACGTATTGCACCACAGAGAACCCCAAGGGCTCTCTGGTCAGGGCGTGACAACTTTTGATACTTACGTATTTAAAACCAAATACATTAAAACTTTTACTTGGTAGTTTTTTACTGGGTGCTCTTTCACTTTTACTTGAGTTATTTTCTGTTAAGGTATCTTTACTTTTACTCAAGTATGACAGTTGGGTACTTTCCCCACCACTGCTCCACTATGGCCTATCAACTTGAAACTTATGGTCATCAAAGACATTCCCATGAAGAACCGTGTCAAGTTTGGCCTTGACATCTTAAAAATATTAACAATGAACTTTTTTGACTATGTAAAGCTCATGCTTAAAATAAAAAGAACTAAATAATAAGAACTATCTGCCTTTTTGGACTAAAAGTCAGATTCACTCCAAATTTGGTCTTTGGACTCATCATAATAGTCATTAAAGAGTTTGAGAAAATAACGATGATGCCTTCAAAGTTTGCCACACTAAACCAGTAGATTTATATTAGCATATGCAAAACATATTCTCATAAACTATAGGACCAAATGACACCATATTTGGATTTTATTTTATTTGTCCATTTAAACCACTGCAAATCCACTTCACAGTGGTCTATCAACTTGAAACTTGTCATCACTATCATGCACTTGGTGAAAAATCTGTTCACGTGCCCTAGAGCAAGGTACTTAACCCTAATTGCTCCTGTATGTCTCGATAAGAGCATCTGCTAAATGATTAAAATGTAATAGACGTCCTTAAGATGGACAACACTGAACTCATTCTTTGCATATGTAACACTAATGCTCAAAATCATCTGCGATCATCTTCTCCTCATGAACCACACATCAGATTCACCACAGATGTTGTTTTGAGACTCATTACATCAGTCTTTAATAAACATGGTCATGTTTTCACTGATTATACATAGAGAAGATAGCTCCTACATGATGGTGCTTGCTTTGTTATCCAACTGATCTCCTTTCTGTCGTCCTGTGAACCATGTTCATTGCTACTGGCAGATATATTTATGTGTTTTTCAAATCACATTGTTGGCTGGAATGGACTATTGGCTACATTGGATTTTACTACCAAATTGGGTGCTGTTGGTTTATTCCTTGATTTGTTTTTTCTTTTCAACATGTACATGACATATAATATACTGTACATATACTGTAGAAAGGATGGACAGACACAATTCGATAAGGCTACTGCTCTTTTCCTGTGTTAGGCCTAATTCACTTGAATGGCAACAAAATATATATTTAATTTGAACATCATGTTTTTCCCTGGTCCTTCCATAGGTGATAGTGGGAGCCAGTGTGCAGCAGTCCAGGCCCAGGGGAGGGACCGACCGAGTGGATGCCCCAGGCTGTGCGGCAGGGGCGACAGTCTCGACCATGACTCGGCTGATGCTGGGCCGAACACTGGAGCGCATCTGCAAGGCTGTCCTGCTGCTCTGCCTGGTGCACTTCGTCATCATGATGATCCTCTACTTCGACGTCTACAGCCAGCGCTTCGACCAGATCTTCAGCCGCTTCAACAACGGCCGCAACGCCAGCCGCAACGGACACCACTACTACTACAACCTCAGCCGGCCCAACGCCACCTACGCCAGCTACCTGGCCACCGCAGACCAGCTGCTGCCCACCGTACGACCCGAGGGAAACCACACGCCGCCCACTACCAAGCCCATACCACCTTGCCCGGAGATACCCCCTGGTCTAGGTAGTTGAGGACCTCCTTTTACACTAATGACTAATGAAATAGTACCCTGTTTATATTACCATGCCGACCCGAACTATACTGTGCTGGCTCAGATACTACTGTGGTTGATGCGTAACCAAACCAGAGCAGTTATTATAGCACAGCTCAGATACTATCATCATTAGGAAATCTGAACAAGGGGATTTGGTAATAGTTCATTACTCTAATTAGTATAGTGTGTTGTAATTTGAAAATAGATGTCAGCGAGATAGAGGCCTGCATGTGTTCGAGCAGCAGGCTCTCTGGCAACCACTTTCTATTCTAAAATGTAGTGGATGGAATGTTTACTCCAATTACTGTAAAAGCTAGTGTTTCTGTGTGTTTTCTGGGCTGCCCAGGTGAAACATAAAATGGATTTAATGTCAGCACTCTGGGCTGTAATATATATTTCATCCAAAGAAACACCACTAGTCCAATGCGGCGTTGGAAAGACTAACACAACAGTATGCTTTCAAATACTGGAAAATACAGTCAACTAAGATATGTAGCTGTGTGGCGTTTGAGGCTTTCAGCTAACTCAATTTAAAGCTGCTGCGATAGGGAAATCCCAGTTACCTTTGTAAGAATTCCCTTCATCAGCAGAAAACCTCATTAACTTCCTTGTCATTGCGAGGCTTTTCTTGCTCATTATGCCATTAGATATGCCTGCGAGCACAAGGCCTTTGCCACTCAGCTCCTGCTAATGAGTTTTAAGTAGAGGTCTTGAGGGAGTTGTGGGGGAACCAACTCTTTGTCTCATGACCCTCCACTCCTATGCATCTGTTCCCCTCTTTATTTCTCTTGATTGAGGTTTCCACTGACTTTACAGTTGTTGACTGCATGTCTTTAGGAGACACATCAGCACTGAGTGGTTGTTTACTGTTAGACCCCCCCCCCCCACACACTTGGCACACACACACACACACACACACAAACACACCATCCCTCCCTCCTGCCCTCAATGAGTGGTTGATGCACTGGCTCTAAAGCTTGTTACAAAGCATGGGCTTTACCACGATCCGTAAGTGCCTTGTGTGATTGCAAAGAACAGAGCTCCAGCTTTAACTTTCATTCATGACCTCGTATTTTATCTAGCTAGAATAGATGCAGGCAGCGAGGTTCGTTGTGTAATTCTGTTTATCTCAGCGTCTCTCTGTGTGTAGGGTATTCTCAGATAATCACTGTCTTTCCTACAGAGATGTCTGCCTGTGGAAACTGCTGTAGGAAGGCTTAAGTAGCTTATCTGCTGTTGTCTGGGTGGCTTGATGGAGCTGTTTTAATGACCCCACTATGACAGGTTCAAAGTGGAAGAAATGAACACTTTGAACCTGACACTTCTCTTGACCATGTAAATAGATCTGAAGTGTGTGTATGAATTAGTGTTGTTAGGCACATTATGGTAGTTGAACCATTCCATATCAGTAAATTAGTCCATTTGATACATTTTTGTTGCTGTTGTCGACCAATTATCTACAGTGTCAAAATCCCAAATCAGAATAACGATTCATTATCCAGATTAAGGTGAATCAACTTTTCATAGAGTACATAATGAATGTTATCAAATCATATCAAATCTAATTTTATTTGTCACATACACATGGTTAGCGGATGTTAATGCGAGTGTAGCGAAATGCTTGTGCTTTTAGTTCTGACAATGCAGTAATAACCAACGAGTAATCTAACCTAACAATTTCACAACAACTACCTTATACACACAAGTGTAAAGGGATGAAGAATATGTGCATAAAAATATATGAATGAGCGATGGTACAGAACGGCATAGGCAAGATGCAGTAGATGGTATCGAGTACATGATACTGTACGGAACTAGAAGCACAAGCATTTCGCTACACTCGCATTAACATCTGCTAACCATGTGTATGTGACAAATAAAAATGTATTTGATTTCTGTAATTAAGCTATTTCAATTTAATTAGATTTGATATGACTCTGTGACTGCCACTGCCTTCTCTTTCCTTAGCATGGAGGGAGAGGAGGCTGCATGGTCTGGTGCATCATGGCCAGCCCAGGTAGCTAGCTGCCTAGCCTTCCTCCCTCCTTGCCTCTTCTCTCAATGATGGAGTAGGTGCCTGGGGTGGTAATGAATTGCAGACAGAGTCAGAGACTGAGAATGCCTCTGTGTTAGTCACAGCCAGGTGCAGATAGATAGATGATGGTGGAAGGGAGAAGGAGGGAGGCCCCAGGGAGAGGAGGCCTTGGCCAGGGAGAGACGTGGGAGACTCCCAACCCAGCTGACAGGTGCTGCTTGTGTTTGGACTTGCGGTGGGCTTCCATTCCATTGCAGCTTTCTCTCTCTCCATCTCCCTTTCTCTCACACTCTTCTCTCGCTCTCTCCCTCCCCCCTCTCCCTCCCTTCCTTAAAGGTGAAATATGCAGAAATCGCTTGACCATTTTCTGTCTGTTAAAATTAGAATAGTTTGCCTAATAACAGTTTATGTGACAAAACAAGCAATGTATCGTGTAGAGAATCATTGTACCATCTAAACTGGTGTGAAATATATGTTCAGTAACCTAAAATACTGTATTTCCAGCTGTTTGAAGCTGGTGTACAAAACTGAAAGTAAAAGATACAAAAACAAAACATAAGAACGGGAAGCATAGAAATATCGCACATAGCACAGATCTACAGTTACTTAGACTTGCTTTCAATGAGAATGACAGACCTATAACTCACATTTCTATATGAATTTGGTAAGGTCACCCAAAAAGTTACATATTACAGCTTTAATGGCAGTCAGCCAGCTGTCAGTGTGGGTCTGCAACCTCTTAACGAAACAAATTGTAATGGCAAAATATGGAATATTGCCTGACAGGGTTGCAGTATTATATGAATGCTGGAGCTATAACATTTTCCTAGACACTCTTATCCAGAGCAACTTACATTAGTGAATGCATAATTGTTTTTATTTTTCCGCACTGAACCCCTTTGGGAATCAGACCCTGGCGTTGCAAGAGCCGTGCTCTACCAACTGAGCCAGACAGGAGGACTGTGCTGGTGCAGTGCTGGTGTTATCACTTCCAACAAATAATGTCATTTAGAACTCTTTAGGCACACACATCTTTTGTTGTTGCCTATATTGGAGTTGGTGTCCATAGGTTTATTGATTTCAGTCTTTTTAACTTCCCTGCTGCACTAATACTAAAGCCAATCCTATGCCGTTGGGTGCCGGGCACTAAACCAACCCTAATGCCGAATTCTGCTGGGTTTTCAGTTCAGTCTGAGGTGACTGACACGACTCCCCATCAGAGGAGACAGCTCCAGTCTTTCTCCCTGGCTTGTCATTGGTATTTCTCCCCGTGGGATTACACCAATCACTGCTGTGGTAGTGTTGCTTTCTGAAGGAGGAGCATCGCTCAGAGAGAGTGCAAAGTTGATGGATGGCTGTTTGCTCAGCACGTAATTACCAGGTCTGGGGTTATACATCTACTACTGTAGGTCAGCTGAACAAAGCCATTACACTGCTTTGAGAAATGACACTGTTCGGAATGTCTACCTGGCTCCATCAAATCAAAATACAAATCTTGACCTTTTCTGTACTTACAGAGTAATGTTTCACATCCTGAAGGCCTCTACATCTGAATTTATCTTCCAGGCCAAAATGTGTCAAAGTGCAGTAGTTTGGGGTCCAGTGCATGTACAGTTGAAGTCGGAAGTTGAAATACAACTTAGCCAAATACATTTAAACTCAGTTTTTCATAATTCCTGACATCCTAGTAGAAAATCCCTGTCTTAGGTCAGTTAGGATCACCACTTTATTTTAAGAATGTGAAATGTTAGAGTAATAGTAGAGAGAATGATTTATTTCAGCTTTTATTTCCTTCATCACATTCCCAGTGGGTCAGAAGTTTACATATACTCAATTAGTATTTGGTAGCATTGTCTTTAAATTGTTTAACTTGGGTCAAATGTTTTGGGTAGCCTTCCACAAGCTTCCCACAATAAGTTGGGTGAATTTTGGCCCATTACTCCTGACAGAGCTGGTGTAATTGAGTCAGGTTTGTAGGGCTCCTTGCTCACATAGGCTTTTTCAGTTCTGCCCACATTTTTTCTATGGGATTGAGGTCAGGACTTTGTGATGGCCACTCCAATACCTTGACTTTGTTATCCTTAAGCCATTTTGCCACAACTTTGGAAGTATGCTTGGGGTCATTGTCCATTTGGAAGACCCATTTGCGACCAAGCTTTAACTTCCTGACTGATGTCTTGAGATGTTGCTTCAATATATCCACATAATTTTCTTTCCTCATGATACCATCTATTTTGTGAAGTGCACCAGTGGCTCCTGCAGCAAAGCATCCCCACAACATGATGCTGCCACCCCTGTGTATCATGGTTGGGATGGTGTTCTTCGGCTTGCAAGCATCCCCCTTTTTCCTCCAAACATAACGATGGTCTTTATGGCCAAACAGTTCTATTTTTGTTTCATCAGACCAGAGGATATTTCTCCAAAAAGTACAATCTTTGTCCCCATGTGCAGTTGCAAACCATAGTCTGGCTTTTTTATGGCGGTTTTGGAGCAGTGACTTCTTCCTTGCTGAGCGGCCTTTCAGGTTATGTCAATATAGGACGTGTTTTACTGTGGATATAGATACTTTTGTACCTGTTTCCTCCAGCATTTTCACAAGGTCCTTTGCTGTTGTTCTGGGATTGATTTGCACTTTTCACACCAAAGTACGTTCATCTCTAGCAGACAGAACGAGTCTCCTTACTGAGCGCTATGGCGGCTGCGTGGTCCCATGGTGTTTGTACTTGCATACTATTGGTTGTACAGATGAACGTGGTGCCTTCAGGCATTTGGAAATTGCTCCCAAGGATGAACCAGACTTGTGGAGGTCTACAATTTTTTTTCTGAGGTCTTGGCTGATTTCTTTTGATTTTCCCATGATGTCAAGCAAAGAGGCACTGAGATTGAAGGTAGGCCTTGAAATACATCCACAGGTACACCTCCGATTGACTCAAATGATTTAAATTAGCCTATCAGAATCTTCTAAAGCCATGACATAATTTTCTGGAATTTTCCAAGCTGTTTAAAGGCACAGTCAACTTAGTGTATGTAAACTTCTGACCCACTGGAATTGTGATACAGTGAATTTTAAGTGAAATAATCTGTCTGTAAACAATTGTTGGAAAAATTACTTGTTTCATGCGCAAAGTAGATGTCCTAACCGATTTGCCAAAACTATAGTTTGTTAACAAGAAATTTGTGGAATGGTTGAAAAATGAGTTTTAATGACTCCAACCTAAGTGTATGTAAACTTCTGACTTCAACTGTATGTCAAGCATAGCCACCAATACAGTAGATCCACCACTAAAGCTCTAGGTTGTAGTGACCTAGGGCAATATTTCAAATTAATTTGATTAATTCATATGTTTGTTTTTGCGCGATATTCCAAATGCCTGTATCGCAAGAATCAAGGTTGTGTTATTTTTTGTAATTTAATTGTTTTTTTTTGCCCCTTTTTCTCCCCAATTTCGTGGTATCCAATTGTTGTAGTATCTTGTCTCATTGCTACAACTCCCGTACGGGCTCGGGAGAGACGAAGGTTGAAAGTCATGCGTCCTCCGATACACAACCCAACCAACACAGCGCGCATCCAACCCGGAAGCCAGCCGCACCAATGTGTCGGAGGATACACCGTGCACCTGGCAACCTTGGTTAGCGCGCACTGCGCCCGGCCCGCCACAGGAGTCGCTGGTGCGCGATGAGACAAGGACATCCCTACCGACCAAGCCCTCCCTAACCCGGACGACGCTAGGCCAATTGTGCGTCGCCCCACGGACCTCCCGGTCGCGGCCGGTTACGACAGAGCCTGGGCGCGAACCCAGGGACTCTGATGGCACAGCTGGCGCTGCAGTACAGCGCCCTTAACCACTGCGCCACCCGGGAGGCCTATTTTTTGTTTTTATGACCGTTTATGTCCACTTGTTTTCATGTTGTATTTTTGGTCTCGTCTCTTTCGTTCCTTCTGTGCTGTGTGCACCTCCCCATTTACACCAGAGATCCGTATATAATGAAGAGTTTCACATCTCAGCCCTAACAATGGGAGTCGTTGTCCCAAACGCGGGAAGGCAGGTGACCAGTTTATATCCAAAATAAGCCCATAGAAATGCATTGGGCTTATTCTGGACAGATTTTAGGCTTTGCCTCTTCCTCTATGGTTTACACATACCAAGCTCCTCCACCTGCCTCTCACGCCAACAAAGTTGAGAGATCACTTCTTCTCTTACGAGTGGTTTCAACTCGCTATTTGCATTTGAGGTTTGGTCCAACAGAATCGGTCATAGGGACATTGAGATGATTTTACTGTAAAAGAGTTGAAGTTAACCGTTCTAAACATACCCTTTTTATGTCTCAACTCCTCAGATTGAGAGCAGACAATACTACAACAGCAAATAGATCCAAGTTGGTTAAACTTGGGCACATGGGCTTGAGAGATTTTTGATGAGACCTGTGTTCAATTTCTATAGCCAAAAGCCTGACACAAGAAGTTTTGTGAATGTGCATTATGCATGGTTCTAGTTCAATTTGTAGACTGACTTGAAAGCCAGAAATGCAGTGTATTTAACCTTTAATTGTACAACTCTTATTTCAAGAAAACATATTTTTTGATATACAGGACCAGTCAAAAGTTTGGACACACCTACTCATTCCAGGGTTTTTCTTTATTTGGACTATTTTCTACATTGTACAATAATAGTGAAGACATCAAAACTATGAAATAACACATATGGCATCATTTAGTAACCAAAAAAGGGTTAAACAAATCCAAATATATTTCATATTTGAGATTCTTCCAAGTAACCAACCTTTGCCTTGATGACAGCTTTGCGCACTCTTGGCACACTCTCTCAAGAGGGAATGCACCTGGAATGCATTTCAATGAACAGGTGTGACTTCTTAACTTCTTAATGTGTTTCAGACAATCAGTTGTGTTGTGACAAGGTAGGGTTGGTATACAGAAGATAGCCCTATTTGGTAAAAGACCAAGCCCATATTATGGCAATAACAGCTCAAATAAGCAAAGAGAGATGACGGTCCATCATTACTTTAAGACATGAAGGTCAGACAATCCAGAAAATGTCAACATTTCAAGAACTTTGAAAGCTTCTTCAAGTGCAGTCACAAAAACCATCAATTGCTATGATGAAACTGGCTCTCATGAGGACCGCCACTGGAGAGGAAGACCCAGAGTTACCTCTGCTAGAAAGGATACGTTCATTAGAGTTACCAGCCTCAGAAATCGGCAATTACCTGCACCTCAAATTGCAGCCCAAATAAATGCTTCACGGAGTTCAAGTAACAGACACATCTCAACATCAACTGTGTGAAGACTGCGTGAATCAGGTCTTCATTGTCAAATTGCTGCAAATAAACCACTACTAAAGGACACGAATAAGAAGAAGAGGTTTGGTTGGGCTAAGAAACACAAGCAATGGACATTAGACCGGTGGAAATTTGTCCTTTGGTCTGATGAGTACAAATTTGAGATTTCTGGTTCCAACCGCCGTGTCTTTGTGAGACGAAGAGTAAGTGAACGGATTATCTCTGCATATGTAGTTCCCATCATGAAGCATGGAGGAGGTGGTGTGGGGGTGCTTTGCTGGTGACACTGTCTGTGATTTCTTAGTGGGACTATCATTTGTTTTTCAACAGGACAATGACCCAGCACACCTCCAGGCTGTGTAAGGGCTATTTGACCAAGAAGGAGAGTGATGCTTCTACACCTGCAATGCTTGCTGTTTGGGGCTTTAGGCTGGGTTTCTGTACAGCACTTTGAGATATCAGCTTTATAAATAAATTTGATTTGATTTTGATGGAGTGCTGCATTAGATGACCTGGCCTCCACAATCACCCGACCTCAACCCAAATAAGATGGTTTGGGTTAAGTTGGACCGCAGAGTGAAGGAAAAGCAGACAACAAGTGTTCAGCTTACAGTGGCAAGAAAGAGCCCTTTGTAATTACCTGGATTTCTCTATAAATTGTTTATAAAATTGCTGTGATTCTCTCCACCCCCTCCAGGTATCGCTTATTTTCCCCGGTGTATTTATCCCTGTGTTTCCTGTCTCTCTGTGCCAGTTCGACTTGTATGTTAGTCAAGTCAACCAGCGTGTTTTTCCCAAACTAATTTTGCCATTCTCACTGCCTTCAAGCAGCACAGCCTTCCACTAGTCGTCTTCCTCAGGAGGTTAGCAAGACTGTGGATGTCTCTATTATCCCCACGGAATACCATGACCTCCTGGAAGTGTTTAGCAAGGCACATGCTACTTCCCTTCCCCCGCACCGTCCTTATGATTGTGCCATTGATCTTCTCCCAGGCACTACACCACCTCAGGGTCAGTTGTACTCTCTGTCCGGTTCAGAGACCATTGCTATGGAGGAATACATAGAAGAGTCTCTGGACACTGGGGCCGTCCGTCTGCATCTCCTGCCAGCACAGGGTTTTTCTATGTGGAGAAGAAGGACAAGACCCTGCACCCGTGCATTGACTACCGGGGACGTAACGATATCACTGTCAAAAAATCGTTACCCCCTACCTCTCCTTTCCTCGGCGTTTGAACCTCTCCAGGGGTCTACCATGTTTTCCAAGTTGGACCTTCGGAATACCTACCACCAGGTTCGGATACGCAAAGGGGATGAGTGGAAGACAGCCTTCAACACAGCCAGTGGACATTATAAGTACGAAGTCATGCCATTTGGACTCACCAACGCCCCCACTGTCTTCCAGGCCTTGGTCAATGATGTGCTTCGGGACATGCTAAACCTTTTTGTGTTCGTCTACCTGGACGACATTCTGTTTTGTACTCCATGTCAGACAGGTCCTTCAGCGCCTCCTGGAGAACCAACTGTTTGTGAAAGCCTAGAAGTGTGAGTTCCACCACTCTTCTATCACCTTTCTTGGATATGTCATTGCTTGAGGGAAATGTTCAGATGGATCCTGGAAAGGTGAAAGCAGTGGTGGATTGGCCTCAACCAACGTCCAGGGTGCAGTTGCAACGGTTTCTTGGTTTAGCAAACATCTACCGCCGTTTCATTCGGGATTACAGCACCCTTAGCGGCCCCCCTCTCGGCACTCACCTCCCCCAAGGTATCGTTCAAATGGTCTCCAGCTGTCGACAAAGCCTTTGTGGACCTGAAGCATCGGTTCACAACAGCACCCGTCCTCATCCATACGGACCCCTTGTGTCAATTTGTGGTGAAAGTGGATGCTTCAGATGTTCGAGTGGGGGCCATCCTGTCCTGGCGATCTGCCCAGGACCAGAAGCTTCATCCCTGTGCTTTCCTGTCCCATCGTAGTTCCTGCTGAGAGGAACTACGATGTTGGCAACCAAGAACTCCTGGCGGTGAAGATGGTGTTGAAGGAGTGGAGGCACTGGCTGGAAGGAGCAGAACAGCCATTCCTGGTCTGGACTGACCATAAAAACTTGGAATATCTCCGTTCAGCCAAGCGCCTCAACTCAAGGCAGGCCCGGTGGGCCCTCCTGTTTACCAGATTCAACTTGACAATTTCCTACTGTCCAGGGTCTAAAAATGTGAATCCTGATGCTCTCTCCCGCCTATACAGTTCCTCTGCCACACCCTCAACTTCCAAAACCATTATTCCTACCTCATGCCTTGCTGCCACTGTGGATTGGGATATTGAGAACCTGGTTCACGTGGCGCAACACTCCCAGCCTGGACCTGAAGGGGGCCCTGCTAACTGGCTGTTTTTCCCTAACCCAGTCCGGTCCCGGGTCCTGGAAAAGGCTCATTCTTACAGGCTGACCTGTCATCCAGGGTCCCGTCGTACACTAGCTTTCCTTCTACAACGTTTCTGGTGGCCCACAATGGTCCCTGACGTCTCTGCCTTTGTCACTGTATGCACTGTGTGTGCTCAAAACAAGACTCCATGGCAAGCTCCTTCTGGCCTCCTGCAGCCACTACCGGTTCGTCATCGTCCCTGGTCTCATATATCTCTGGACTTTGTCACTGGGCACCCTCCGTCTGACGGAAACACTGTCATTCTGACGGTAGTCGACCGGTTCTCCAAGGCTGCCCATTTTATCCCTCTCCCCAAACTACCTTTTGCCAAGGAGATGGCCCAGCTTATGGTGCAGCATGTCTTCCAGATCCATGGACTTCCGGTTGACATGGTCTCCAATCGGGGTCCTCAGTTCTCGTCTCAGTTCTGGAAAGCATTCTGCACCCTTATTGGGTTGTCGGTCAGCCTGTCACCTTGATTCCATCCCCAAACTAACGGTCAGTCGAAGCAAGCCAACCAAACTCTGGATACCACCTTAAGGTGGCTGGTCTCAACCAATCCCACTACCTGGAGCCGTAAACTGGTCTGGGTGGAGTATGCCCGGAACACTCTTCCCAGTTCTGCCACAGGACGCTCCCATTTCGAGTGCTCCATGGGGTATCAGCCTCCACTCTTCCCTGAACAAGAGCAGGAGGTCAGCGTACCCTATGCACAGATGTTTGTCCACCGCTGTCGACTTACCTGGAGAAGAGCCAGGTACGAAGGGCGGCTATTCTCAAGACCAACTCCAGGTATCGTCAACAAGCGGACCGTCGCCGGACCCCAGCTTCCCGCTACCGCATTGGGCAGAGGCTATGGCTTTCCACTCGGGATCTGCCCCTTCGGAGAGAGTCCCGCAAGCTGTCTCCCCGGTTCATTGGTCCTTTTCCCATCTCCAGAGTCCTGAGTTCCACTGCTGTCCATCTTGTGTTACCCCGTAGCCTTCGTATTCACCCTACCTTCCATTTGTCTAGGATTAAGTCTGTTTCTCACTGTCCTTTGTCTTCTGTCTCCAGGCCCATCCCTCCCCCCGGGTTATCGGTGGCCAGCCAGCGTATACAGTGAGACGCCTCCTGAAGGTTTGACCATGGGGCAGGGGTTTCCAGTACCTGGTTGACTGGGAGGGTTATGGCCCGGAGGAGAGGTGCTGGGTCCCTGCTAAAGACATCTTGGACCCTGCCCTCATCGCCGATTTCCACCGCCGACACCCCGGTCAGCCAGGTATGGACCCAGGTTCGACGCCAACCGGGGGGGGGGGTACTGTCATGCTCTGATCTGTTTCACCTGTTCCGATTGTCGCCACCCCCTACCGGTGTCGCTTATTTTCCCCAGTGTATTTATCCCTGTGTTTCCTGTCTCTCTGTGCCAGTTCGTCTTGAATGTTAGTCAAGTCAATCAGCGTATTTTTCCCATACTCCTTTTGTTATTCACTTTTTGATAGTCTTCCCGGTTTTGACCCCTGCCTGACTCTGGACTACCTTCCCACCTGCCTGATCATCCTGCCCTGACCTTGATTCTGCCTGCCTTCGGTACCATTTGGACTCTGAATTTGTTTTGACATTTTTGCCTGTCGACGACCATTGTCTTGCCTTACCTTATTGGATTAATAAATATTGTAAGACTCCAACCATCTGCCTCCTGTGTCTGCATCTGGGTCTCGCCTTGTGTCATGATAAACACAGTCTGCTTAAACTTATAACACACAAACAATTATACGTTTTCATGTCTTTATTGAACACACTGTGTAAACATTCACAGGGCAGGGTGGGAAAAGTATGTGAACCTTTGGATTTAATAACGGGCTGACCCTCCTTTGGCAGAATTAACCTCAACCAAACATTTTCTGTAGTTGCGTATCAGAACTGCACAATGGTCAGGAGGAATGTTGGACCATTCCTCTTCACAAAACTGTTTCAGTTCAGCAATATTCTTGGGATGTCTGGTGTGAACCGCTCTCAAGGTCGTACCACAGGTTGAGATCAGGACTCTGACTGGGCCACTCCAGAAGCTGTATTTTCTTCTGTTGAAGCCATTCTGTTGTTGATTTACTTCTGTGTTCTGGGTCATTGTCCTGTTGCATCACCCAACTTCTGTTGCGCTTCAATTGGCGGGCAGATAGTCTTACATTATCCTGCAAAATGTCTTGATAAACATGGGAATTCATTTTTCCTTCGATGATAGCAAGCTGTCCAGGCCCTGAGGGAGCAAAGCAGCCCCAAACCATGATGCTCCCTCCACCATATTTTACAGTTGGGATGAGGTTTTGCAGTTGGTGTGCTGTTCCTTTTTTTCTCCACACTTAGTGTTGTGTGTTCCTTCCAAACAACTCAACTTTAGTTTAATCTGTCCACAGAATATTTTGTAATATCCATGTGCACTTTTGCAAACTTCAGACGTGCAGCAATGTTTTTTTGGACAGCAGTGGCTTCTTCCGTGGTGTCCTCCCATGAACACCATTCTTGTTTAGTGTTTGACGTATTGTAGACTCGTCAAGAGATGTTAGCATGTTCCAAAGATTTCTGTAAGTCTTTAGCTGACACTCTAGGATTCTTCTTAACCTCATTGAGCTTTGTGCTCTTGCAGTCATCTTTGCAGGGCGGCCACTCCTAGCGAGAGTAGCAACAGTGCTGAACTTGCTCCATTAATAGACTGATGAACATCAAGGCTTTTAGAGATACTTGTGTAACTCTTTCCAGCTTTTTGCAAGTCAACTGTTCTTAATCTTAGGTCTTCTGAGATCTCTTTTGTTCGATGCATGGTTCACATCAGGCAATGCTTCATGTAAATAGCGAACTCCCTTTTTGTAAGTGGTTTTTATATTGCAGGGCAGCTCTAACCAACATCTCCAATCTCGTCTCATTGATTGGACTCCAAGTTAGCTGTGTCCTGACTCCAATTAGCTTTTGGAGAAGTCATTAGCCTAGAGGTTCACATACTTTTTCCAGCCTACACTGTGAATGTTTAAATTATGAATTCAATATAGACAACAAAAATACAATAGTTTGTGTGTTATTAGTTGAAGCACACTGTGTTTGTCTATTGTTGTGACAGGAAGATCAGATCACATGTACCAATTTATATAGAAATCCATGTAATTTCAAAGGGTTCACATACTTTTTCTTGCAACGGTATCTGGGAACTCTGTTAGAAAAGCATTCCAGGTGACTACCTCATGAAGCTGGTTGAGAGAATGCCAAGAGTGTGCAAAACTGTCATCAAGGCAAAGGGTGGCTACTTTGAAGAATCTCAAATATAAAATATATTTAGATTTGTTTAACACTTTTTTGGTTACTACATGATTCTATATGTGTTATTTCATAGTTTTGATGTATTCACTACAGTGGTGTAAAGAAAAATACTTGAAAGTTCTACCTAAGTCTTTAACTTTACTATTTATATTTTTACTTTTACTTCGCTACATTCCTAAAGAAAATAATGTACTATTTACTCCTTACATTTTCCCTGACACCCAAAAGTACTCATTACATTTTGTCAGGAAAATGGTTTTGATTCACACACTTATCAACAGAACATCCCTGGTCATCCCTACTGCCTCTGATCTGGCGGAATCTCTAAACACAAATGCTTTGTTTGTAAATTATGTCTGAGTGTTGCCATGGCTATCCATCAATTACATTTTTTAAATAAACTTGTGCCGCCTGGCTTGCTTAATATAAGGAATTTTAAATGGTTTATACTTAAGTACATTTTAGCAATTCCATATACTTTTGATACTTAAGCATATTTAAAACCAAATACTTTTAGACTTTTACTCAAGTAGTATTTTACTGGATCACTTTTACTTGAGTCATTTTCAATTAAGGTATCTTTACTTACTCAAGTATGACAATTTTGTACCTTTTCCACCACTGCTTCACTATCTTTCTACAACGTAGAAAATAGTAAAAACAAAGAAAAACCCTTGAATGAGTAGGTGCGTCCAAACCTTTGACTGGTACTGTATATGTTGTGAATCTCCCTAAAACCCCATTAGTGGTGACCCCCCCCCCCCCTCCCAGGAAAAGGAGAGCACTCTCTTTACTTATTTATCCTAAAACTTTTCCTGCCTCTTTCCCCTCCCCCATTTCCATTTTTTAAATGTGTGTCTTTTCCGTTATAATGGTGGCCTGACACTGGGGTTTTGTATTTATTCATGTTTCCCTGTCTGGGTCCGGCACTGGGGGAGGGCAGAGGTTGAGGGGCTTCTCTCTATGAGGAAGATTTTTGTAGCGTTATCTAGATAAGGGTTTCACAACCCTCTCCTCGGGTACCACCAGACGTTTCACATAGTTGTTGTAGCCCTGAATTGGCACATCTGATTCAATTAGTCAAGGGTTTGGTTATAGTTGAATCAGGTGTGCTAGTTTAGGGCTACAGCAAATATGTGAAACGTCTGGTGGTCCCCGAGGAAAGGGTTGTGAAACCTTGATCTAGAGGAGAGTCTTCACCAGCCCTCACCACCCCTTAAACTCCCAGCCTGACAGTGTCATAGGAGTGGGTTCATTGGCTCATCTTACTGGCTGACATTGTTATTGTGTTATGAACAATGGCATGTGCTGGGCGGCTAGAGAGAACACTTTGTGTTTTTAGCAGTGTGGTCTCTTTGGGACTGTGGTCTCCGTTTAGGGTGCTCTCTCTTCCTAGAACAGGGAATAGTGGAAGTATGGGGCTGTTATGAGTTTTACCAGAGAGTCAAAGTACGTTTTTAATCTATTCCTCTGTTCTATCCGCTCACATTCCCTATGAGTGAATACTGTAACGTTTTGTGAGTGCTTCCTGGAGCAAACTATGACCGTCATCGATCTCAGCCCAGATGGTGAATTAGGAAACGGACATGTTATGACATACAGTATATAAGAGAAACGACCAGGCTCTGAAAAGAGAACAGTTCATTATCTCAGCTCAAACTGCAATGTGTTCAATAATACTGTGACTGTCCCTTCAGATACAGACGACCAGCTTCAATTACCCAGCGAGACATACAAAACCAGCCCGACAATGACACTAAAGTGCTCTGGACACCATAATAGCATAATAGGCACTTTAACTGCATATAAATTAGATGGTTTCCTATCCTCATCCTACTGCATCCAAAGGACAATCTTGTTGGGATGAACTTTTGGCCTGCCCAGATGCTTTGTGGATTCTGTAAATATATATTTTCAGATATTTAATGGGGTGTCGGTATTAAGATTGTCACATCAGGTCAACGTCTCGGGAGAATAGTGGACACAGAATCAATGAACGCCAAAGCAAGGCTCCGGGTTTGTGCGTCTAGCGGGGATAGAAAATTGCTTCCGTCCCTTTCGTTCCTCCTCCACTCCCAGGCAACCATTAAGATATGCCTGGCCTAACTAGATGAACCTCAAGCTCTCTAAATGATAAATGACAAAACAGGCTTGATATTGTCATCTGCAAGGCTACAGAATTGTTTCCCCCCCCCTCTCTCTCTCTCTCTCTCTCTCTCTCTCTCTCTCTCTCTCTCTCTCTCTCTCTCTCTCACTCAGCAAGCCACAGCAACAGAATGAAAATACAGAAAAGGCACAAAGGTCTCCACATACAGTATATTTACTACTCTTAGCATCTTGCTGCCTGCATTACTTCATATAGAATACCATACCGCATGTGGATTGTTCGCAATAAGAGGAATTGTAGAAACACGCTTCGCTTTATAATTGATCAATTTATTTATGATGCATTGTCTCTAATGCATGCGGAGGTATGCAGTGTCACAGGGTTTTAACCTGTACTGTACGTACATTGCACATGTGAGCCTTGAAAATATCAAAGGATTTGAGACAGCCCAATTGATTTAGCCCTGGACCTATTCATACAATAAGCTTTGTCGGATGGTCATGAACGATACATAATAGGATGAGGGGGTTTGGCTAGTAGTGTACAGATGTTATGATGCATTGTAGTTTGATGTTGCAGCTCTTTGACATTTTAGAAGGCCAAATAACCATGATCAATTTATTTTGTTCACTTATGACCCGAGGATTCCTATGTGGATATGTTTCATATTGTATATCCATCCTAGATCATGTATAGCAATAGCTACTCTCCACTAACACTCATGACTCATCTCTAATATTGCTTCATCAAAGTGTTTTAAGATATGTTTTTTTAATGCTTTCTTTGGTTGAGAGCTATAACTCAGTCAGTCTGTCAAATTAGCTATAGCATTCCTCACTAGAGAAATGCCACAGGATATAGTGTGACAGACTGGCAGCTCTGACAAATTATCCTCAACACTGTACCTTCGCAAACGGACAACTGTCTGATTAGTGTAGTTTTAACAAACGGGTGAACTGTCAAGGTAGCTGGAAAAAAGGTTATGAAAGTCAAATAAAATGTCATATCACCGTCAAAGAATGTTGTAACAAGATGGCTTTAAGTGACAAGAGGAAAGATATACAGTCATTAGCCGTTTCTCTGTCCATCACGTGATAGCAGATATTCCCTCCAATTAAATGATCCTGTTAGACTTGGACAAGGTAGTCAGGCAAACTAGCTAAAAATAGAAACCTCAGTTGAATTTTTTTCTCCCATATTTACATAAAAGAAAATGAAGAATTGTTTGAGTGACATTCTGCCTCAAAATGAAGGGATACTGCAGACTATTATATACCAGTTACAAAGGGGTCAAGGTTTAGACTACATTTCTCTTTATAGTCACTTTATAGTTTACTAGTCTAGTTTATCCTTAGATTCATAATATGACATGATCATGACAATATTTCTGTATTTTAACTATTTACCTCACATCTGTGGTATGCAGCATACAGTAGGTTTATGTTTGGTGCATTGTAATACAGGTAACTGCCAAAGTAATGGAAACACTTGAGTAAATGAGGGATACAAATAATATTGAAAACAGGTGCTTCCACACAGGTGTGGTTCCTGAATTAATTAAGCAATTAACATCCCATCCTGCTTAGTGTCATGTATAAAAATGTTGGGCAGGCCATTATTTTGGCTACTATGGCTATGCCCCCATAGGATGACAATGCCCCCACCCATAGGGCACGAGTGGTCATTGAATGGTTGGATGAGCATGAAAACGATGTAAACCATATGCCATTGCCGTCTGTCACCAGATCTCAACCCAATTGAAAACTAATGGGAGATTCTGGAGGGGCGCCTGAGACGATGTTTTCCACGACCATAAACAAAACACCAAATGATGGAATTTCAACTTGAAGGCTTGGTGTCGCGTCCCTCCAATAGAGTTCCAGACACTTGTAGAATCTATGCCAAGGTGCATTGAAGCTGTTCTGGGTCGTGGTGGCCTAATGCCCTATTAAGACACTTAATGTTTATTTTGGCAGTTAGCCCTAGATGCATAATGCACTGTATTGTAGCTAGGTGCTGCCTCCACAGCCCCTTACCACATCAATAGTTAATAGTTATTGTCCCTGCATACTGCAATGATTTTTCCATTGGATTCAATTATTCATGTCATAACGGTGTATAACTGAAATGTTTACTGGTAAGTGCCATTGGACATCATGTCTAGTGGATTACCATATTTTAAGATTTAATATGGATTAGTTAAAAAGAATTACTTCTGTTACTATGCTCTCGGATGGATAGGGTTTGAAGAGTATTTTGTCCCCGCAATGTGTCACACGCACACACACACACACACACACACACACACACACACACACACACACACACACACACTAAGCCCTCCCCCCACAGACCTTGCCTCTCTTCCATCCTACTCTCTTCCAAATCAAATCAAGCTTTATTTATACAGCACATTTCAGACATGGAATGCAATGCAATGTGCTTCACAGGAAAAAACAACTAAAAAACTATTAAATATTTTCTACACAAAAAACACAAGATAAAAAGCAAAACAATGACAAAAACTGAACGACTAAAAAGCACCCTATGGAAAAACAAAGTAAAAAATATGCGTTTGAAGATCTATTTTAAATATGTCCACAGTTTCGGCCCCCCTCAGGTTATCTGGCAGGCTATTCCGGAGGCTGGGGGCATAGTAACTAAAATCTGCCTCTCAATGCCTCTTGGTTCTAGGCTTTGGGATAAAAGGCCAGTGCCAGAGGACCTGAGGGACCTACTGGGTACATAACTTAAAAGCATGTCTGACATGTATTGAGGTGTTCAATTGTGGATTGATTTAAAAACCAATATAAGAATCCTAAAATGTATTCTAGAACTCACAGGCAGCCAGTGCAGAGACCTTAAAACCAATGTAATGTGTGCTCTCCGTCTGGTCTTGGTCAGTATCCGTGCTGCAGCATTCCATATGTTTTGCAGTTGACCTATGGCTTTCTTGGGTAGACCAGACAGGAGAGCATTACAGTAGTCAAGCCTGCTTGTAATAAAAGCATGGATGAGTCTCTCTGTATCAGCCTGAGAGAGAAACGGCTGCACTTTGGTCACATTCATAATGTGTAATTCGAAATTTTGTTCAGATTCTAAAATAACACATAGGTTTTCTACTCCGACAAATTAAATCTGTATCGTGTGCCAGGGATGGTCTCCATAGAAGGAGCCATGCTGCCTCTGGCCAGTAGGACGTAGCAATAAAGACAGAGGGCTTTATTTTTGGTTGGCAGTGAAGAGGCGCAAGTGTCAAACGCATGTTGGTTTGCAATTTTGCCATGTAAAAACTGTTACACCGGCATTTTCCACCCCTTACTCCAGGTTTGGCAATGGTTATGACATGCATTATCTGAAATAACAACACAGAATTATACCTACTAAGGAGTGGCTTCTATGTGGGAACTTTGAATATCTTTGAACTTCCAAGTTGGTTTAACGTTGGACCACCAGAGCAAACTTTAGCTAGCTAGCTAACAAGCTTGTGTGTGCAGAGCAGCACCAGAATTAAAACGAATCTTACCTTTTTGTAGATAATAAACCCAATGTGAAATGTGATAACTTGAATTGAAAAAGTTAATCCATTCTTTTGAACAACTCTCCCTAAATTCTGATTCATGCTTCTAATGTTGTCAGTAGGCTACAGTAACCTATGCTTCAGAGGCAGGTAGCCTACACACACGCACATCCATTGGCAAAGATTTCCAGCTGTCAGGAAGACGCTGGAATACGCTTCTGAGGGACAGAGTGAGGGCTTTGCAAAGGCCCTTGACATTTTAGGGGGACTGGAAAAAACAAAATGTAAAATAACATTATTAACCGGTTTTTGTCCAGCTTTTATGAAAAGTTTGGACTCATTATGTGCGATGCCCATTGCATGAAAGGTGTCTGTGACTGTAGGAAGCCTGTTTATGGACATTACGTTATTTAAAAGATTGCTTGTTGTCTTTTGTTTATCATTTTGTCAAAAAGTATTTGACTTACTGTCAAATCGCTGGAATTCCAATCGCTGTCTGTGGTGCTGAATCCTCTTGTAGGCTATATTTGCATATTTGTTTGTTTACCTTTCATGTGGAAAAGTCACGACTGGCCATATCAACGTCGATGGTAGGCAGTAGCTATATATATTTGAGAGCAGTAACGGTGTCTGACCATTCCCCCATTCTCTTTATATTGGATATTTTTCCAGCTCCTGTGAAAAGTTTGGATGTGCGTAAAACCCTCCATAGTGTACATTGTCTTAGGCCTAATATCATATGCCCACAGGAGCAATAATGATGCCTGTAACTGTATTTACACATAGCCTATTTAAAACTAGTTGATGTTTGGTTAATTAGAATTTGATAAGAATTATTCACAGTCTTTTAGGTCATATCAATAGTGACATTTGGCATGTCCATGGCTCAGACATAATACGTTTTACAGTAGGCCTATATCAGTGTGAATGCTATGTTAACAATATATTTCCAAATAAAAGCCATGTATATTTAGCAAATATTTTGTTTTTTTAGGCTATTTAACATACTAGGCTATTACGGACTAACATTCAAATGTGTATTTATAATGGATCCCCTTCCTGGGGTCCAGCTAAATTTAGGCAGTTTATACAATTTTAAAAACATTACAATACATTCACAGATATCACAACACACTGTGTGACCTCAAGCCCCTACTCCACCACTACTACATATCTACAGTACATATCTACATCCATGTGTATGTATAGTGTGTGTGTGTGTGTGTGTGTGCATGTGTCTGTGCCGATGTTTGTGTTGCTTCACATGCCCCGCTGTTCCATAAGGTGTTTTATCTGTTTTTAAATCTAATTTTACTGCTTGCGTCAGTTACTTGAAGTGGAATAGAGTTCCATGTAGTCATTGCTCTATGTAGTACTGTTTGCCTCCCATAGTCTGTTTTGGACTTGGGGACTGTGAAGAGACCTCTTGTGGGATGTCTTGTGGGGTATGCATGGGTGTCTGAGCTGTGTGCCAGTAGTTTAGACAGACCGCTCGGTGCATTCAACATGTCATAAATAAAAGTAGCGATGAAGTCAATCTCTCCTCCACTTTCAGCCAGGAGAGATTGGCATGCGTATTATTAATATTAGCTCTCTGTGTACCTCCAAGGGCCAGCCGTGCTGTCCTGTTCTGAGCCAATTGCAATTTTCCTAAGTCCTTTTTTTCGTGGCACCTGACCACACGACTGAACAGTAGTCAAGGTGCGACAAAACTCGGGCCTGTAGGATCTGCCTTTTTGATAGTGTTGTTAAGAAGGCAGAGCATCGCTTAATTATAGAGAGACTACTCCCCATCTTAGCTTCTACTGCATCAATATGTTTTGACCATGACAGTTTACAATCTAGGGTTACTCCAAGCAATTTAGTAATCTCAACTTGTTCAATTTCCACATGATTTATTACAAGATTTTGTTGAGGTTTCGGGTTTAGTACATGTTTTGTTCCAAATACAATGCTTTTAGTTTTAGATTAGTTTTATATTTGATAGGCTTCTGCTGCACTGTCAATTTGTTTACTGTGAAATGGCATTGTTTCTGGTCAAACACAATTTTTTCCAGAAGTTTACTAAGTGTTGGTAACAGGCTGATTGGTCAGCTATTTGATCCAGTAAAGGGGGCTTTACTATTCTTGGGTAGAATTGGGTAGAATTGGAGTTGATTGCAACACAATACATAAAATACTAAAATTGAAGCAACCACACATTTAGCCATGGAGCACGTTCTGATTGGCCAGTGAGGGGGGAGCCTCGACACACCTACAACATGTTTATTCTTCAAAACCTGTCCTTTTCGTTCCACCACCAGCCTCTGCGCTCAGAATTCCGGTTATGAAAATAGCAAAAATATTTCTCACACACCCCTTAATACATAACTCTACCGCTAGATTTATCATTGCGTTAGGTTTGTTAAAATATAGGCCAGAGGCTACATAAATCCCAAATAGCACCCTATTCCCTTTATAGTGCACTCCTTTTGACCTTTTCCCTTTATAGTGTATATGGCTCTGGTCAACAGTAGTGCACTATAAAGGGAATAGGTTGCCATTTGGGCTTGATGGGAGTGGGAGTGGGCGAGGGAGGGAAGCAGCCCTAATGTGAGAAAAGGAAGAATGCCTGTATGTCAGTGGTGAGTCTCAGGCCCTGTGGGGAAATGGCAGCATTTAGAAGGTCATATGGAGCAACGCAGACACAGGGCCTGAGTAGAACATCTGGGTGAGCATATCTACATAACTAGAATTTACATCTATGTACGTCATCTAGTATCTGCTTTATGTAGTAAACTGTAGTGGACAACACAGACCAATGATGTGGATGTTATTTGGAATGTGGAATTGTTTGTATCTGATTATATATCCAAAGCCAGTTGTCTTCTTGAAATGTTTTTTTTTGCCGGGCTGATGAGAGATTATGTATTAGGTAAACATTTTACTGATTTAATACAGTAATGAATATTCAATATGCTATGCTCTACGGGGGTTTGTCTATCATGGGCATGTCTTACAGACAGATCTACTCAGTTCTAGCAGAAATGTAAACAGTTTTCTCCTTTGAAAGAAAATAAATGGCATGATTGATTTATAAGGTTGTGTAGTGTGTGTAGGGCGGAAGGGTGGTACAGTAATATGTATTGGATAAAGTCAGAATTCCGACTGCAAGACTATCTAAAAGAACACTTTCTATACAGTGATTACAGTGCCTCAGACGAACCTCGTTGAAAGACAGTCTCATTTACCGTACAATCAGTGGTTCAACCACAGCTGAGCCATTCCATCTATAAAGTGTCTAGTGTTGCAAAGACCCACCTGAGACTGCAACCTCTGACTCCTTCACTCATGGGTCCAGAGTCCCACTTACAACTCCTTAGCTCCTTCAATTACGTTCTGACGTGACCACATGGGACACTAGTGGGTAAAAAACTATCTGTGGTGTAACACCAGTAGTTGTAAGGATTGTTTAGCAGTTCCATAAATCACAGAAAATATACATTTTGATGCTGATTAAATTGGGGTTCTTTGTTGAAGTTTTCCCAATTGGCCATGTAATAGTGAAGTACAGTGTTTATTTTAAATGCATAGGCTACATTTGTGCATTTACTGTAGATGTGATGAGTCATGTAAGGCTATTTACTGATGCTAGTGGTCTTTTTCAATCAAAATCTAAATGTAGCTTTAATCCCACATCTCATCCTGTATCAAATCTGTCATTATTTATCCTCGTTGCGGCGCCATCTTGCCTTGACAGCAGTGTGCGTGTATGTGAACCATTAGCCCAGAGTGAATGGACCAAAGGTAACGAATGGAGCAGGCAGGCATACTGTACCAACTGCCCCAAAATGTTCAGTACCCCATGCATGCCAAAATTCTACTCTGCCCCTGCTGTGACTCATGTCTTGGATAATCCAACGTTTTCACAACGGATAATCACTGACAGTTACTTGACAGTTGCCTTTGACATTTGGAACATTGTTTAATCTGGAAATTAGTCCTTAATATGTTTGACAGATGGTGTTGACATTTAAAACACTGTTTCTGTAATCATGAGCAGTATTTGTGGGGGACCCAGGCTGTGGAGCATTCATTTGATTAGAATTAATGCAATTTAAAACATGTAACACCACTTAATTAGCTGCTTAAGGATTACAACAACATCGCTCAATATCAACTTTAGATTCGATTAAATTTAGGGCCATTTGAAACTGAATAATTAAATGCTTTTTTAACCTTTTGAGTTCATTTTGTGACGGGCTACCTTTTCTTTCTGATAAAGACTGAATATTGTTGAAGGTTGAATCTGGAGAATATATTCTGTTCATTATGTGGCTGAATGTCTGAGTGGGCTGTCGAGAGTCGTAAATCTAGAGACTAATGAAACCAACAAAAACCATACAGATGCTGTTGACATACCTTCCATTCCTCGCTGCTCCATTTGATTTTTGCACCTGTCAATCGTAGCAGCAGCACAATTTAGCTGATTGTCACTGCTGTTGTGATTTGCCATTTATTCAATGTTAAGCATAAGAAAATAGCTTAGACAAGTGATTCTCTCTCTATATTGCCTTGGTCACAATCAAAGTAATAGGGGAATGTTTTATTGTAATGGTTGCTTTATCTGGGTGCTCAGGCTGCAATATTGCCAGGGCTTGTTAATTTAAGCTCCAGCTGAACAGTTTACGGTAATTCGCTTTAGAGTCTAGTGAAAGACATCCACCGGTTAGCAAGCCAGCTCATACATCATCTGGACTTTTGGTCGACTGGGAGGAAGGTTGTTAAGGCTGGCCATTAGAATAGCACAGCAGAATGTGGACAGAATGGGTAATTCCAAGACGAAAGTCAAAAACCTAGCAAAAAATCACTGCGGAAGCATGATCTTTTGTGGTGTATCCAGAGCATAGATAGAGATATACTGATCATGGCTCTGGGTGTGTCTAAATAACTTACATAGATCAATTCGTTTTACGCTGAAATGATTGCCAGAAAGCAGGAAAAGCCAAAGATTTATATCCATAGAGATACAATTATATTTCTAAATCAATATGCTCAATATCTATGGATGTATCCTTGGATTGATCAATTGGTTTCGGCTCTGTAATAAGTGGCCAAAGAGTGTCCGAACTCCCGGAACTGCAACATCGTGACAAGCTGTTATGAAGGTTAATGCATATTTTTCCCTACAGCTGGTATTGAACTGTAGACGACACAGCCATTCATCCTGGCTATATGTGCCAGAGAGTTGGCTTGACTTTTCTTTCTCATTAGTGACAGAAATATTATCTCTCTCTCGCTCTCTCTGATTGTGGTGCATTATATATTTGGTATCCCCATTAGCTGTCCCTTCCTAGGGTCCACAAAAAACATAATGCAGGACACAATACTGAACAATAATAGACACGAACAGCTCAAGGACAGAACAGCTCAAGGACAGAACTACATAAATAAACATGTATACTGAAAGAATATACAAACGCAACATGTAAAGTGTTGGTCCTATGTGTTGTGAGCTGAAATAAAACATCCCAGAAACTTATTTCTCTTAAGTTTTGTGCACAAATTTGTTTACATCCCTGTTAGTGAGCATTTCTCCTTTGCTAAAATAATCCATCCACCATACAGGAGTGGCATATCAAGAAGCCATTAAACAGCATGATCATTAAAAAGGTGCACCTGGGGAAAATAAGGCCACTCTAAAATGTCCAGTTTTGGAATGCTGACTGTAGGAATGCCCACGAACTATTGCCAGATAATTTAATGTTAATTTCTCTACCATAAGCCACGTCCAACATAGTTTTAGAGAATTTGGCAGTACGTCCAACCGACCTCACAACCGCAGACCAAGTGTAACCATGCCAGCCCAGGACCTCCACATCCGGCTTCTTCACCTGCGGGATCGTCTGAGACCAGCCACCCAGACAGTTGATGAAACTGTGGCTTTGCACAACTGAAGAATTTCTGCACAAACTGTCAGACTCCGTCTAAAGGAAGCTCATCTGCGTGCTCGTCATCCTCACCAGGGTCTTGACCTGACTGCAGTTTGGTGTTGTAACTGACTTTAGTGGGCAAGTGCTCACCTTCGATGGCCACTGGCACACTGGAGATTTATGCTCTTCGCGGATTAATCCCAGTTTCATCTTGTAGATGGCAGACAGTGTCTATGGCGTTGTGTATGGTGTCATGTGGGCAAGCGTTTTGCTGAGTGCCAGTGGTTTGCTGAGTGCACCAAGGTGGCAGTGAGGTAATGTTATGGGCAGGCATAAGCTACGGACAACAAACACAATTGCATTTAATTTATGGCAATTTCAATGCACATACAGTATATACCGTTACGAAATCCTGAGGCCCATTGTCATGCCATTTTTCCGCCGCCATCACCTCATGTTTCAGCATGATAATGCACGGCCCGATGTCACAAGGGTCTGTACACAATTCCTGGAAGCTGAAAATGTACCAGTTCTTCCATGGCCTGCATATTCACCAGACATGTCACCCAATGAGTATGTTTGGGATGCTTTGGATCGGTGTGTACGACAGTGTATTCCAGTTCCCGCCAATATCCAGCAACTTCGCACAGCCATTGAAGAGGAGTGGGACAACATTCCACAGGCCACAATCAACACCCTGATCAACTCTATGAGCAGGAGATGTGTCGGGCTGGATGAGGCAAATTGTGCTGACTGGTATTCTAATCCACACCCCTACCTTTTCTTTAAGGTATTCGTGCCCAACAGATGAATATCTGTATCTCCTGTCAGTGAAATCAATAGATTAGGGCCTAAGGAATTTACTTCAATTGACTGATTTCCTTATATGAACTGTAACTCAGTAAAATCTTAGGAATTGTTAAATGTTGTGTTTTTATTTTGTTCAGTGTACAATATATATAGCAGATCCCACGTCTCTTCACCACCATGTCCCACGTCTCTTCTGCCTACCCGCGAAGTGCCTTCTCTACCTCCTGCTTTTTGGTCAAGAGATTTGGGAGGCTGTTACTAAATATATTCAGTTGGCAACAAGTATTGGCAGATTCCATTATATATGTTTTTAGCATTAACTGTCTTTTTTTTAAAAAGAAGACCCAGTATTGCTAACAAAGTTGGCAATACCATCCAGTAACTAACAAACGAATTGACTTAAAACAATGGCAGTAACAAATTGTGACTTAATTGTTAATTGTTGTTGATCTCGGGAACACACAACCAAATCTCCAGCAGTCTTGTGACGAGAGGCTAGCTCAATAGTCCACCTGCGTAGAGAGAAGGGTGGAGGCAGATACACCAAGCATTAGGCTATATCCAGGTAGAAATAGGGCAACAGTTGCATCTCTAATGGCACCCTATTCCATCTTTACTGCACTACTTTTGACGAGGGCACATAGGGCTGCAACAAACACTCAAACTGGACAGTTTCATCTCAGTCTCTTCATTCAAAGACTCAATCATGGACACTCAATCACTGACAGTTGTGGCTGCTTTGTGTGGTGTATTGTTGTCTCTACCTTCTTGCCCTTTGTGCTGTTGTCTGTGCCCAATAATGTTTGTACCATGTTTTGTGCTGCTACCATGTTGTGCTGCTACCATGTTGTTGTTATGTTGTTTTGCTGCCTTGCTATGTTGTCTTAGGTCTCTCTTCATGTAGTGTTTTGTTGTCTCTCTTGTTGTGATGTGTGTTTTGTCCTATATTTATATTGTATTTATTTTAAATGTTTAATCCCAGCCCCCATCCCCGAAGGAGGCCTTCTGCCTTTTGGTAGGCCATCATTGTAAATAAGAATTTGTTCTTAACTGACTTGCCTAGTTAAATAAAGGTTCAAATAAAACAAATAAAAATAGGGTGCCGTTTGAGAAGCATCCAACGCTGCTGGATTTAGAGAAAGCCAGCAGCAGTAGCAGTATCCATGGTATTGATCATGCTCACACAGTGGTAAGGCTAGCCTACACTCTGTACAGACTGCACTGGCAGTGGCAGACTCTGCTTCCACACAATAAATGAATAGGCCTATAGTATAGTAATTTTTGGTGATGCACTAGTTTGAGAATTCCTGCTGGCAGGTGCCAGACAAAAAAAAATACTATCTGTCAAGGCACTTACGAAATGAAAAAAAGTTAAGTTGAGGTTTCTTAATCTTACTACTGTAATCATGTTATTGAGTGCTCCTGACATCGTCCATCGAATTCATCTGAATACATTGAGTGTCAGATATTAGAGATTAGATATCTGACATGAAAGTTGATATGCAGAAACAGAATATAACTGTTGCTATTGGACATGTATAGTATACACTGAGTGTACAAAACATTAAGAACACCTTCCTAATATTGAGTTGCAACCCCCCTCTTGCCCTCAGAACAGCCTAAATTCATCGGGGCATGGACTCTACAAGGTGTCGAAAGGGCCCATGTTGACTAATGCTTCCCACAGTTGTCAAGTTGACTGGATGTCCTTTGGGTGGTGGACCGTTCTTGATACACACAGGAAACGGTTGAGCATAAAAAAACTAGCAGCGTTGCGGTTCTTGACACAAACCGGTGCACCTGGCACCTACTACAATATCCCGTTCAAAGGTACTTAAATATTTTGTCTTGGCCATTCACCCTCAATGGCACACATACACAATCCATGTCTCAATTGTCTAGAAGCTTAAAAATCCTTCTTTAACATGTCTCCTCCCCTTCATCTACACTGATTGAAGTGGATTTAACAAGTGACATCAGTAAGGGATCATAGCTTTCACCTGGTCAGTCTATGTCATGGAAAGAGAAGGTGTTCATAATGCTTATTACACTCAGTGTATACTGGAAATTAATCCATTAGTCTATGGCCGTATACTTCAATCACACTCAGGGATAGATAGTCTTACAGTACATTTTCTAGCGTCACTCAATGACATACAGCCCACTCTCTCCTTAGTCTTCTGTGTAAAACATACTGCTTTGGATTCATTTGCTGCTGGTACCAGGCATCCAGTTTGGGGGTGGTAGTCAAGCTATTTGCTTGTACATGCCTTTCTGCTCAGATAACCATCCTGCTGGTAAGGTACAGGGATTGTACTTGGCCCCGTTCTACATTTGGCGCTGCCTGGTCTGCCTGCGTGTCTGCCATGGCCATGCTTATAGGGATTGGCCCACTGAGGGCCCAAACCTTATGTCCTCTGACCCAATTAGACTGAGACTGGCTGGTTGGTTCTGCCACCCGTCTTTGGGATGGGACCACAGTCTCTTCTATCACTGTCAGGCCATTATCAAATCTGGTGGAAATATTCTTCTCTCTCTCTCTCTCTCTCTCTCTCTCTGTGTCATTGTCTCTGTCTCTCTCTCTGTGTCTCTCTTTGTGTCTCTCTGTCTCTGTCTTTCTCTCTCTCGCTCTCTCTGTTTCTCTGTCTCTCTCTCCCTTTGACTCTGCTGTAGATGCAGCGATCCACCTTGCTTCCAAACCACACCTGGCCATATTTGTCCTTTTTGCAATGCTAATGTTTGACTCATAGTTTCTGAGAGAGAGGCTCTTGAAGTTAATGAAGAGGTAGGGGTTTTTCATTGTAGCTACCAGCTACTGTTTAGCATACTGTGCGGTGTGATGGCAAAAAATGTAAGCTAATCAAGGCTGTGCTTTTCACTTTTATTGGATTTGAGTGTTTCGCTTCTATTTTTCACTAGGGTGCCCTACAATGAGTCTGTATTGGCGACTTATTGCTCCACGATTCAAAACACTTGCAGATATTGAAGTGTTACATTATGTTAATGAAATTACTCCTGATTGCTCAAGTATTAGGCCTGCTGTCCACTGAAGAAACAGTCTGCTATAATAAGGCAGTAAAGGTTTGCCTTCTGACTTTTTTTGGTTGATAATAACTCCTAGCTTTTCTGTAAACATTATAGGTGGTAGGCAAAAATAACATGCAATACAAAATAGAACAGCAGAAGTTTGGAAGGCCTTTTCCTCCTCTGAGGAATTGGGATTATGTTTTAAACTGACAAATGTTGCCTCACTAAGTATTAATTAGAAGTGCTCTAGAGTTTTAGCTTCGAGGTATGGCAATATGGCTCTGAATATTCCGGAATGAGAGATACAGTACTACAGCATGCCATAAACCCCCATGTCACTGCTGTAGTACTGGTGCTGGCCTTCTAACTAACCACTAATGACAAAACTCTTCCCAAGAAAACTTGATGTTTCCCCGCCAACTTACTTTTTTTGTCACTTGTGATAAGGGCTGGGAGGAGATGAGAAGTCTCAAATAGCTGACAAAGTTGTACGCGTAGCTAATGGCTTGTCTTAATCTTTGCCTCTGGTGCCAATTTACCATTTGACTGCCGTACCTACACCAAGGGAGCTAAATTTCAGAGTGGAGGAGGGAAATGCAGTAAAATGATGCACGACATCCAACTCACTCAGCTACCATTAAGGCGTTTATATGGAAAGAACAGAAAAAACACACTTAACCACACTGACCTATCACTGGAACAGTAATACTATAGTCCAGGGATCATCAACTAGACTCAGCCGCAGGACGATTTATTTTATTACGCGGATGGTCAGGGGGCCAGAACAAAATTACAAATAATTTGTAGACTGCAAATTTCCTGCAAGAAGCCCAAACAGATATACAGTGCATTTGGAAAGTATTCAGACCCCTTGACTTTTTCCACATGTTGTTACGTTACACCCTTATTCTAAAATGTATTAAAAGGTTTTTTCCCCTCATCAATCTACACACAATACATAATGACAAAGCAAAAACTGTTTAGACATTTTTGCTAATTTATTAAAATAAAAACTGATATCACATGTATATAAGTATTCATATCCTTTACTCAGTACTTTGCTGAAGCACCTTTGGCAGCGATTACAGCCTTGAGTCTTCTTGGGTATGACACTACAAGATTGGCACACCTGTATTTGGAGAGTTTCTCACATTCTTCTCTGCAGATCCTCTCAAGCTCTGTCAGGTTGGATGGGGATTATCGCTGCACAGCTATTTTCAGGTCTCTCCAGAAATGTCCGATTGGGTTCAAGTCCGGGTTCTGGCTGGGCCACTGAAGGACATTCAGAGACTTGTCCCGAAGCCACTCTTGCAATGTCTTGGCTGTCTGCTTAGGGTCGTTGTCCTGATCCCTGCCTCCCAGACCCTGCCACGGAAAAACATCCACACAGCATCCTTTAGGTGCCTTTTGGCAAACTCCTAGTGGGCTGTCATGTGCCTTTTACTGAGGAGTGGCCACTCTACCATAAAGGTCTGATTGGTGGAGTGCTGCAGTGATGGTTGTCCTTCTGGAAGGTTCTCCCATCTCCGCAGAGGAACTCTGGAGCTCTGTCAGAGTGACCATCGGGTTCTTCATCACCTCCCTGACCAAGGCCCTTCTCCCCCGATTGCGCAGTTTGGCCGGAAACATCTCAAGGATGATCAATGGATAAAAAGGATGCACCTGAGCTCAATTTCGAGTCTCATAGCTAAAGGTCTGAAAACTTATGTGAATACGGTATTTACGGATTTTTTCCAAATATATAATAAAAAATATTTTTGCTTTGTCATTATGAGGTATTGTGTGTAGATTGATGAGGATTTATTTTGTATTTAATCAATTTTAGAATAATGCCATGCAATCTCCGTAGACGAACATTGGCAGAATGGCCTTGGATGGAATGGATCGTCATAGGATGCCACCTTTCTAACTAGTCAGTTCTTCAAATTTCTGCCCTGCTAGAGCTGCCCCGGTCAACTGTAAGTGCTGTTATTGTAAAGTGGAAAGGTCTAGGAGCAACAATGGCTCAACCGTAAAGTGGTAGGCCACACAAGCTCACAGAATGGGACCGGCGAGTGCTGAAGCAGGTAGTGCATATAAATCGTCTATCCTCGGTTGCAACACTCACTAGCGAGTTCCAAACTGCCTCTGGAAGCAGCGTCTGCACAATAACTATTCGTCGGGAACGTCATGCCTAAGATCAGCATGCATAATGCTAAACGTCGACTGGAGTGGTGTAAAGCTCGCCGCCATTGCACTCTGAAGCCGTGGAAACGCGTTCTCTGGAGTGGTGAATCTCGCTTCACCATCTGGCGGGGTAGCGGTTACGGATGGTTATGGCATTGAGTCCCCGGTAGTTGATGCAAGGACATAATCCACTGTCTTTTTTGGCCATAAAGAAAAACCCTGCTCCCGCGGGCGAGGTGGACGGACGAATGAGGCCTGCTGCTAGAGCGTCCTTGATATAGGTATCCATAGCAGCTCGTTCGGGAGGAGATAGGGAAAGATCCGACCCCTGGGGGGGGCACGTGCCCGGAAACAGGTCGATGGGGCAATCGTAAGGTCTATGGGGTGGTAGCACTGTGGCCCTCTGTTTGCTAAATACCGGTTTGAGGTCATGGTAACACTCGGGAACTCGAGACAGATCGATGGTTTCTAGAGACTCGGGAGGAGAACTCAGGGAACTCTGGAAGATACAAGTGGCATGGCACGTAGGACCACACTGCTTGACAGTGCCCACAGACCAGTCGATGTGAGGGTTATGGCTGTGAAGCCAGGGGTAGCCAAGGACGAGAGGGAACTCGGAACAGGAGATCAGATGAAAGTTCATCACTTCCTGGTGTTGGGAAACTGAAAGTCGCAAGGGGGTAGTGACGCGAGTGACATGTCCAGATCCCAGAGGGCTTCCATCCAACATAGTAACCCTCATAGAGTCCCTTAGAGGTTCAGAGGGGACGCCATTCTCCTTCACCCAGATACCATCCATGAAGTTTCCTGCGGTTCCAGAGTCTACCAAGGCTTGAAGGGGAAGCTCGGGGTTGTCCCAGGAAAGGGTGACTGGAATGAGCAGACGGGAGTTGGACGGATGGGAGGAGGTTATGTTTTCCGTTACAGTCCCTCAGGCCTGCACAGGGCCAAGTGCGTTTCCCTGGAGCCCGGGACACGTGGAGCGGAAATGGCCCGGTTTGACGCAATATAGACAGCATCGCTCCCTCATCCGGCGGTCTCTTTCAGCCTGGGAGATGCGTCCAATCTGCATGGGTTCTGGTGGAGCCAGCGAGGATAAAGGTGGGGACTCGGAGCTGGGACCGATAGGAGCTAGGGCGAGAGGTCTATGGTTGAGCTCTCTCTCTCTCAGACGCTGGTCTATGCGAGAGGCCAACTTGATCAGGGACTCGAGGTTGTCCGGTGGCTCCCGAGTGGCCAGTTCATCTTGGATGGTGTCGGAAAGACCCTTCAGAAAGCACACTGTGAGCGCCTCGTCGTTCCAGCCACTCGCTGCTGCGGAACTGGATGGCATAGTCCGTTACGCTGCGCTGACCTTGGTTGGAGAGTCAGGATATGTTTGGCTGAGTCAGGCCGCTGGTAGGACCTTGAATCACTCGCTTGAATTCCTCAGCAAAGGCAGAGTAGCTGGCACAGCAGGGACTTTGGGCATCCCACATAGCAGTAGCCCAGGCCAGGGCTTTTTCCGACAGCAGGGTGATCATATATGCGATCTTGGACCGGTTGGTGGGAAACGACGAGGGTTGCAGCTCGAAGGAGAGAGAACATTGGGTGAAAACCCCCTTACAAGCACCTGAGAACCGTTGGGGAGGCAGAAGACGAGGTTCAGCCAGGGGGTTAACTGCAACAGGCACTTGAATCTGAGGTACTGGGGCGGGAGCGGTTGTCAGCATCTCCGACAGACGTTGAGAATGTCTAACCATTAAGGCATCTTGCTGAACCAGACCGGCTTCGTGGTGGGACAGCGGGGCAAAAGGTCCTGGGAACTGGCTGCCTCTGGGTTAATTTGGCTCTGTGTTTCTGTCAAGACCCGGTACGAACTTGGGTCTCCGGTGTGAGACAGTCACTTAGCAAACTGAGCCACTAATAGTCGGCAGAACCCAGAAGATGAGGCTGACACAGCAGTACTTGAGACGGTGTTTTAATAAAGTAAAAAGGAAAGTTCTTCAGGCAAAAATATAAATCCACAATGTCAAAAGTAATTCCAAGAGAAAAAGGTAATCCTCCAAGTCAAAAGGTAAATCCACAAGGTGGTAGGTACAGCAGGAAAAAGCCTCAAAAGATAATCAAAAATAAATAAACGAGAACAAAAACAGAGTACCACAAGAGAGTCCAACTGGAGCAACAAATGTTCACAGCATCGCTGGGGCTGGGTGCTAACATTCAAACACAGAGCAAAGAACTGAGAAAAACTAAGGGTTTAAATACATTCAAGGGAAACGAGGCACAGGTGCAAATAATAACTGGAAACAAGGGAAAACAAAAGGGTCAAAAAGCACAAAGGGAGCATCTAGTGGCCAAAACCAGAACAATCCTGGCCAAATCCTGACAGCGTTCAGTTCACAAATCCAAATTCATGATGCACGAGCAGACGAAAAGTCAAAACGTTCCATTACAGTCTGTAGAAACATGTCAAACGAAGTATAGAATCAATCTTTTTGATGTTTTTAACCTAAATCTTCAATAATGTTCCAACTGGAGAATTCCTTTGTCTGTAGAAATGCAATGGAACAGAGCTCGCTCTCACGTGAACAAGCGTCACGAGCTCATGGCACTCTGCCAGACACCTGGCTCAAACAGCCCTTATGATCCCCCACTTCACAGTAGAAGCATCAAACAAGGTTCTAAATACTGTTGACATCTAGTGGAAGCTAGTGGTTTTCCATCCAAATATACTAATAAAATGCATATCTTATCTTCTGGGACTGAGTAGCAGGCAGTTTACTCTGGGCACCTTATTCATCCAAGCTACTCAATACTTCCCCCAGCCATAAGAAGTTCGCTACAGCTTACAATGACATTCTAGGCGATTCTGTGCTTGCAAACAGCTTGTGGAAACAGTTTGGGGAAGGCCCTTTCCTGTTTCAGCATGCCAATGCCACAATGCACAAGCAAGGTCAGTACAGAAATTGTTTGTCGAGACCGATGTGGAAGAACTTGACTGGTCTGCACAGAGCCCTGACCTAAACCCTATCGAACACCTTTGGAATTAATTGGAATGCTGACTGTGAGCCAGGTCTAATCGCCCAACATCAGTGCTCGACCTCATTAACCTCTAGTGACTCCCCATCCCGCATGAGGGAGCGTAATCATCGACTGACACTACTTAGCATAACGCAACGGACATAGATATTCCTAGGAAATATTCCTATTCATGAAAATCACAAGTGAAATATATTGAGACACCCTGTCATCTCAGATTTTCAAAATATGCTTTACAGCCAAAGCTAGACAAGTATTTGTGTAAGTTTATCGATAGCCTAGCATAGCATTTTGTCCAGCTAGCAGCAGGTAACTTGGTCACGGAAATCAGAAAAGCAATCAAATTAAATCGTTTACCTTTGATGAGCTTCGGATGTTTTCACTCACGAGACTCCCAGTTAGATAGCCAATGTTCCTTTTTTCCAAAAATATTATTTTTGTAGGCGAAATAGCTCCGTTTGTTCTTCACGTTTGGCTGAGAAATCGCCCGGAAATTGCAGTCACGAAAACGCCGAAAAATATTCAAAATTAGCTCCATAATATCGACAGAAACATGGCAAACGTTGTTTAAAATCAATCCTCAAGGTGTTTTTCAAATATCTATTCGATAATATATCCACCGGGACAATTCGTTTTTCAGTAGGACCGATTGGAATAATGGCTACCTCTGTATTTTACGCGAGAATCACTCTGGGAGCATCAGGTGACCATTTGCGCAATGTAGCCGCTTACGGGTATTCTTCAACATAAATGCGTAAAACTACGTCACAATGCTGTAGACACCTTGGGGAATACGGAGAAAAAGTAATCTGGTTGATAGCACATTCACTGCTCAGTAGGGACATATTGGAACGCAGCGCTTTCAAAACATGAAGCACTTCCGGATTGGATTTTTCTCAGGCTTTTGCCTGCAACATCAGTTCTGTTATACTCACAGACAATATTTTTACAGTTTTGGAAACTTTAGAGTGTTTTCTATCCTAAGCTGTCAATTATATGCATATTCTAGCATCTTGTCCTGACAAAATATCCCGTTTACTACGGGAACGTTATTTTTCCAAAAATGAAAATACTGCCCCCTAGTCATGCTCTTGTGGCTGAATGGAAGTAAGTCCCCACAGCAATGTTCCAACATCTAGCGGAAAGCCTTCCAAGAAGTGTGGAGGCTGCCATAGCAGCAAAAGGGGGACCAACTCCATATTAATACCCATGGTTTTGGAATGAGATGTTTGATCAGTAGGTGTCCACATACTTTTTGTGTGGTAGTGTATCTCTCTGTTATGCTTGGGAATACTTTGGACCAGATTTCTAAAATAAATATAATTTGGAGCTGGTTTTCTGGTGTTTTTACAGCCCCTCCCCCAAAAATGTTTGTTTTTGGTAGCCAAATAAAATATAAAATCACAAATTGGGAAACTCTGGCTGTTAGTTGGGGAACCCTGCTATAGTCCTATCATATTAAGCCAATATTGGCTATAGGTTATAGCTAAGTTTGTCACAGTTGTGAAAAAGGTTTTAATCAAACAGCCTAGTAGTCAGTCATAATCACTCTCTTTATTAGTTGTGCCTGTACTTGGTCCACTCTGTACAGTCATTGTGTGTCCCAAATGGCATCATATTCCCTAAACAGTATACTAACAGTATAGTGCACTACTTTTGACCTGAGCCCTATGGCACCTGCACTGAATAGGGAATAGGGGGCCATTTGGAACACAAACAATTGAATTGTCCCGTGTGGTGCAATTGGTAGAGCATGGCGCTTGCAACGGCATGTATGTGGGTTTGATTCCCACGGAGGATCAGTATGAAAAAGTGTGAACATGTGTCCACTCAGTTCTGTACGTCGCTCCGGATTAGAGCTTCTGCTAAATGACTAAAGTGTGAATGTAAAATTGTGTGAACGTTAGGGGTGTTGTAGGGAGCATTCACTCTGTGATGCTCTAGACACAGTCTACAGATTGAGGGGAAAGGGGGGGAAGATCACAAGAAGGAAGCTGTATAGTTTCACAGTCAGCCCTGAGAGAGAAGTACCTACCTGGCCAGAGGAAAGGCAGTGCTGAGAGGAGGAGATGAGTGTACAAACACATGGGATCACTTCCTGTGTTTTTCCTCTTACTCCCCTCTTCTTTCCAGTCTGCTGCTCTCATTTTGTATCAATCCATCACCGAGAATGTTTGCCCTGCTGTTCATCAATCTATACACCCATGCAGATTTCCAATGTGGGGCCTCATAAATGCTTCGGTTATGCTAATATAAGCACTGTCAGAGTTCACTATTTCCAGGGCTTGGCAGAAAAATGGTTCTTTGCCTAGTACCCTGACACACATCAGACCTTTGATTAAAAGTCTATATAATCATAATAGTCTCACCACCAGTTAATAACTCCATTGTTGTTATTGTATGTCTAGTTTTATTGCGGATGGCAATTGTTTGATTGTCACTCACCTGAAATATGGAACAGGAACTGATGTCTTTATATCCTGCATTTTCTCCTTCTTTCATTGTCTCTCTTACTATAACAATTTCCAGGCGTATTTGCATGAGATGCCATTTGAATACTGTTTTATATACTGTATATTACCTGAGTTAGGGCTGGCTGATATATCAAATTAATTTGATTAATTTGAATTGATGTTTTTGCGTGATATTCCAAATGCCAGTATCACAGATTGTATTTTTTTTGTATTTTTCATTTTTATGAGCGTTTATGTCCGCTTGAGCTCATGTTGTCTTTTTGGTCTTGTATCGTTCACTCCTTCTGTGCTGTGCACCTTCCCATGTACACCAAAGATCTGTGTATAATGACGAGGTGCTCATGTCTCCGCCTTAACAATGGGAGTTGTTATCTCAAAGGCGGGAAGGCAGGAGACAAGATTAGGTTCAAAATAAGCGCATAGATACACATTGGGCTTATTTTGGACAGATTTTGGTGAGAGTGAATCCTCTCGCTTTGCCTCTTTCTCCCAAGCCCCTCCCCCTACCACTCACAACAACAAAGATCAGAGGTCACTTCTTCCTCTCTGAAGAGATTTCAACTTGCTATTTGCATTTGAGGCTTGGCCCAACAGAATCGGTCATATGGACACCAAAACACATGGAGACATTATTTTACTGTAATAGGGGAGAAATTATCCTTTCAAACTATACCCTGTTTATGTTTCAACTTCTCACCTTTTGAGCAGAGCAGACACTTCTAAAACGGATGTACTGTACCAATGAGCATTAATTCTGGAAAATGTATGCTCAGTTTGTCGCGTGCGCATTACGGTACCACATATTGCAAGCAGCATTTTAGTCAAATAAAGATTGTTATACAAGCTGTTTAGTCTGCGTTTTATGTATGTGTGATAAGCATACAACTATTATATAAGGAAATAGCAACTCGTTCTCGTTCTAAGAAATAAGGTAGGCCACTGAACAAAGTGGACAGGTTTGTATGCTGTTCAAACAGATGGACACGAACAGAAGGTTGTGTTCATAACAATTCAACTGTTTTGCCTTATTAGCTGAATTAAGAGATAGTGAAATTATACCTAGATACAAGTTGGCTAAACTTAAAATATGAATATTAGCTGACTACTCACTAGCACTAACTTCCGGCGCCGACAGAGATGGCCGCCTCGCTTCGCTTTCCTAGGAAACTATGCAGTATTTTGTTTTTTTACGTGTTATTTCTTACATTGGTACCCCAGGTAATCTTAGGTTTCATTACATACAGTCGGGAGGAACTACTGAATATAAGAGCAGCGTCAACTCACCATCAGTATGACCAAGAATATGACTTTCCCGAAGCGGATCCTGTGTTCTGCCTTCCACCCAGGACAATGGACCGGATCCCAGCCGGCGACCCAAAACAACGACGTCGTAAAAGGGGCAAGCAAAGCGGTCTTCTGGTCAGGCTCCGGAGACGGGCACATCGCGCACCACTCCCTAGCATAGTACTCGCCAATGTCCAGTCTCTAGACAACAAGGTTAATGAAATCTGAGCAAGGGTAGCATTCAAGAGAGACATCAGATACTGTAACGTTCTTTGCTTCACGGAAACATGGCTCACTCGAGAGACTCTATCGGAGTCGGTGCAGCCAGCTGGTTTCTTCACGTATTGCGCCGACAGAAACAAGCATCTTTCTGGTAAGAAGAGGGGCGGGGGGGTAGGCCTTATGATTCATGAGACGTGGTGGGAGCATAACAACATACAGGAACTCAAGTCCTTCTGTTCACCTGACTTAGAATTCCTCACAATCAAATGTCGACTGCATTATCTACCAAGGCAATTCTCTTTGATTATAATCACAGCCATATATATTCCCCCCAAGCAGACACATCGATGGCCCTGAACAAACTTTATTTGACTCTTTGTAAACTGGAAACCACATATCCTGATGCTGCATTAATGTAGCTGGGGATTTTAACAAGGATAATCTGAAAACAAGACTCCCTAAATTCTATCAGCATATCGATTGCGTAATCAGGGCTGGTAAAACCCTGGATCATTGTTATTCTAACTTCCGCAACGCATATAAGGCCCTCCAAACTCCCCCGCCCTCCTTTCGAAAAAGCTGACCACGACTCCAGTTTGTTGCTTCCAGCCTACAGACAGAGACTATGACAAGAAGCTCCCGCGTTCAGGTCTGTTCAACGCTGGTCGGACCAATCTAATTCCACGCTTCAAGACTGCTTCGATCACGTGGATTGGGATATGTTCCGCATTGCGTTCAACAACAACATTGATGAATACGCTGATTCGGTGAGCGTATTAGAAAGTGCATTGACGATGTTATACCCACAGAAACTATTAAAACATTCCCAAACCAGAAACCGTGGATTGATGGCAACATTCGCGCAAAACTGAAAGCGCGAACCACTGCTTTTAACCAGTGCAAGGTGACCGGAAACATGACCGAATACAAACAGTGTAGCTATTCCCTCCGCAAGGCAATCAAACAAGCTAAGCATCAGTATAGAGACAAAGTAGAGTTGCAATTCAACAGCTCAGACACAAGAGGTATGTGGCAGGGTCTACAGTCAATCACGGATTACAAAAAGAAAACCAGCCCCGTCGCGGACCAGGATGTCTTGCTCCCAGACAGACTTAATAACTTTTTTGTTCGCTTTGAGGACAATACAGTGCCACTGACATGGTCCGCTACCAAAACCTGCGGACTCTCCTTCACTGCAGCCGACGTGAGTAAAACATTTAAACGTGTTAACCCTCGCAAGGCTGCAGGCCCAGACGGCATCCCCAGCCGCGTCCTCAGAGCATGTGCAGACCAGCTGGCTGGTGTGTTTACGGACATATTCAATCAAAACTTATCCCAGTCTGCTGTTCCCACATGCTTCAAGAGGGCCACCATTGTTCCGGTTCCCAAGAAAGCGAAGGTAACTGAGCTAAACGAGCACTCACTTCCGTCATCATGAAGTGCTTTGAGAGACTAGTCAAGGACCATATCACCTCCACCCTACCTGACACCCTAGACCCACTCCAATCTGCTTACCGCCCCAATAGGTCCACAGACGACGCAATCGCAATCGCAACCACAATGCACACTGCCCTAACCCATCTGGACAAGAGGAATACCTATGTGAGAATGCTGTTCATCGACTACAGCTCAGCATTTGACACCATAGTTCCCTCCAAACTCGTCATCAAGCTTGAGACCCTGGATCTCGACCCCGCCATGTGCAACTGGGTACTGGACTTCCTGACGGGCCGCCCCCAGGTGGTGAGGGTAGGTAACAACATCTCCAACCCGCTTATCCTCAACACTGGGGCTCCACAAGGGTGCGTTCTCAGCACTCTCCTGTACTCCCTGTTCACCCACGACTGCGTGGCCATGCACGCCTCCAACTCAATCATCAAGTTTGCGAATGACACTACAGTGGTAGGCTTGATTACCAAAAACGACGAGACGGCCTACAGGGAGGAGGTGAGGGCCCTCGGAGTGTGGTGTCAAAGGAGATGATTGTGGACTTCAGGAAACAGCAGAGAGAGCACCTCCCTATCCACATCGACGGGACAGTAGTGGAAGGGGTAGTAAGTTTTAAGTTCCTCGGCGTACACATCACGGACAAACTGAATTGGTCCACCCACACAGACAGCGTTGTGAAGAAGGCGCCTCTTCAACCTCCGGAGGCTGAAGAAATTTGGCTTGTCACCAAAAGCACTCACAGACTCCTACAGATGCACAATCGAGAGCATCCTGTCTTGCTGTATCACCGCCTGGAACAGCAACTGCTCTGCCCACAACCGTAAGGCTCTCCAGAGGGTAGTGAGGTCTGCACAACGCATCACCGGGGCCAACATACTGACTCAACTCCAGCCACTTTAATAATGGAAATTGATGTAAAAATGTATCACTAGCCGCTTTAAACAATGCCACTTAATTTAATATGTTTACATACCCTACATTACTAATCTCATATGTATATGTATATACTGTACTCTATATCATCTACTGCATCTTTATGTAATACATGTATCACTAGTCACTTTGTTTACATACCCTACATTACTCATCTCATATATATACAGTATATACTGTACTCGATACCATCTACTGCATCTTGCCTATGCCGTTCTGTACCATCACTCATTCATATATCTTTATGTACATATTATTTATCCCCTTACACTTGTGTGTATATGGTAGTAGTTGTGGAATTGTTAGGTTAGATTACTCACTGGTTATTACTGCATTGTCGGAACTAGAAGCACAAGCATTTCGCTACACTCGCATTAACATCTGCTAACCATGTGTATGTGTCAAATAAAATTTGATTTGATTTGAAAAGCACTTAGGCTTGTGCTTGAGAGATTGTAATGCCTGCTACATTATTGGTGAATGTGCATTATGCATGGTTCTGGTTACATTTGTAATTAAAAGGGCATTTTTATAGACCGACCTGAAAGTGATTGCAAAAAAGCAGTTACAACTATTTTGATAAAATAATGTACTTAATTAGTGGGTCTTATGGTTGTGGAAGGAATATATTCAGCCAAAGTATAATTGCACAAACTTTGAATTCATTAGATTATTTATGACTGTTTTAAATGCAGTGGATTTGACCTTCAATTGTAGAACAATCTTAATTTAGAGAAAACTTTTTAGATATATTGTGAATTGCTTGAAAAAAATTGAAAACATTTAGAGTTTTAGGCCATATCACCCTAACTTGAGTCAGCATCTTAGTTCTGTTATGAACTTTATTTCAAGCTAGTTTGAGCCAGTTTGGGATTTATTTACCAACTGAACACTGCATCTTAACCAGAATGTTTTCATCCTTTTTAAAACACAGACATGTTGGCCACCTGAAAGACTAGTCTGTCACATTCGCCATATGGAGGAGACCAAGGCGCAGCGTGATAAGAATACATACTTCTTTTAATGAAGAATAAACACTGAACAAACTATACAAAACAAACGTGACGCTATGAGACACGAGTACTGACAGGCAACTACACATAGACAATAACCCACAAAATACCCAATGAACATGGCTACCTAAATATGGTCCTCTAGGCAACCATAGACATATAAACCCCTAGACATGCAAAAACCCCTAGACAATATAAAAACTAAACAAACCACCCTTGTCACACAACCAAAATAATAAAGAAAACAAAGATAACTAAGTTCAGGGCGTGACAACCTCACATGTGTTAAAGTTGCACTTTGCAGAAATCGCTCTGTCATTTCCTGGTGGCCAAATCTCTAATGGTTTATTTAATTTCAGTTTATGTGACATAAAGATAAGCTAGCATAGTGTAGAAAATCATTGTAGCATTTAAACCGCTGTGGAAAATAATTTCTATAACCAAAAATATTGTTGTTTCAGCTGTTTGAAGCTGAAGGAAAAGATGCAAAAACAAAAATGAAGAACGGGAAGCATAGAAATAGCACACTTAGATAGTACAGATCTACCGCTTCTTAGACTTGCTTTCAAGTAGAATGATAGATCTATAACTCACATTTCTATGTGAATGTGGTCGAGTCGCCCCCAAAAGTTACATATTGCCACTTTAAGAAGTTTGCAACAGAATTGTTGCCTTATTGTGAGAGATTTAACTGCAGATGGTCAAAGGCCATTTTCATTAAGGAAAAAAACAACACTTTTGACAAGGATGAATGAGATCCAGATATGTTACTTATAGAGGTGGATTTATCTCTATCCTCTATCTTTGTCTCTCTCTTTCTTTTTCTCTCTCGCTCTCTTTCCATCCATCCATCCATCTCTCTCTATCCTTCCCTCTCTCTCTCTTGCCAAACCTCTCTCTCTCTCCAAATCTCTCTCACACATTCTCTCTACCCCTCTGTCTGTGGCTCCACATGAAAGAGCATGTTGACTGGAGAGAGGGCAGCTGGCGGTCTGAAACAAAAGGAGCCTTCTAGCTGCTCTTAGTCTCTCTTTCAGCTGTCTCTTTTATAGCCCGGGCTCCGGCCTGTTTGTAAATCAAATCTGTCTCACTGGCCATAGAGAAGATGGAATCCGGTTGCCTAGGTTTTATCGTAGAAAAATGCAAAAACTCAGTTAAAGCAGGATGGAGCTGAATCAGGGCCCATGGCAAAAGTTCAATCCCACAATGCACCTGGACTGACATCCGTCTCCTGCTTCTTTATTCTAATCGCCGTCTGTAGCCGAATCCACATTTGTGACCGATCGACCTCAAATCGGTCTTATGTAGCAAAGAAATTTGAAATGGTGTTGGATAAATGTAGAGAATCAGAGCTAGAAAATGATATATCATACACTGCTGTTGAGGAACAATGGGAAAGTAATTCTGCTTTGAAAGTTGCTAAACCACTTTTGAGGAAATGGTGCAATGGTACAACTACTGGGGAGCTCTTCGTTGTCACCACCCATTGAGCATCTTTCACACCCTTGGGCCTCCCGAGTGGCGCAGCGGTCTAAGGCTCTGCATCGCAGTGGTAGAGGCGTCACTACAGATCCAGGTTTGATCTCGGGCCCAGGAGATCCATGAGGCAGCGCACAATTGGCCTAGCATCATCTGGGTTAGGGGAGGGTTTGGCCGACCGGGATGTCGTTGTCCCATCGCGCTGTAGCTAATCCTGTGGCATGCCGGGCGCATGCACACTGACACGGTCACCAGTTGGACAGTGTTTCCTCCGACACATTGGTGCGGCTGGCTCCAGGGTTAAGCGAGCAGTGTGTCAAGAAGCAGTGCGGCTTGGCAAGGACGTGTTTCGTAGGATGCATGACTCTCAACCTTCACCTCTCCCATGTCCGTACGGGAGTTGCAGCGATGGGACAAGACTGTAACTACAAATTTGATATCATGAAAAAGGGGTAGAAAAAAAATCAAATCGCATGCGCCGATGACAGTGAAATGCTTACTTACAAGCCCTTAACCAACAATGCAGTTTTAAGAAAATACCTAAAAAAAAGTAAGAGATAAGAATAACAAATTATTAAAGAGCGGCAATAAATAACAATAGCGGGGCTATATACAGAGGGTACCGGTACAGAGTCAATGTGCGGGGGACACCGTTGTCGAGGTAATTGAGGTTATATGTACATGTCGGTAGAGTTATTAAAGTGACTATGCATAGATAATAACAGAGAGCAGCAACGTTCTGGGGGGGGGCGGGGGCAATGCAAATAGTCTGGGTAGTCATTTGATTAGCTGTTCAAGAGTCTTATGGCTTGGGGGTAGAAGCTATTTAGGAGCCTCTTGTACATAGACTTGGTGCTCCAGTACCGCTTGGGTGCGGTAGTAGAGAGAACAATCTATGACTAGGGTCGCTGGAGTCTTTGACAATTTTTAGGGCCTTCCTCTGACACCGCCTGGTATAGAGGTCCTGGATGGCAGGAAGCTTGGCCCCACTGATGTACTGGGCCATACGCACTACCCTCTGTAGTGCCTTGTGGTCGGAGGCCGAGCAGTTGCCATACCAGGCAGTGATGCAACCTGCCAGGATGCTCTCGATGGTGCAGCTGTAAAACCTTTTGAGGGTCTGAGGACCCATGACAAATCTTTTCAGTCTCTTGAGGTAGGTTTTGTCCTGCCCTCTTCACGACTGTCTTGGTGTGCTTGGACCATGTTAGTTCGTTGGTGATGTGGACGCCACGGAACTTGAAGCTCTCAATCTGCTCCACTACAGCCCTGTTGATGAAAATAGGGGCGTGCTCGGTCCTCCTTTTCCTATAGTCCACAATCATGTCCTTTGTCTTGATCACGTTGAGGTTGCTGTCCTTGCACCACACGGTCAGGTCTCTAACCTCCTCCCTATATGCTGTCTCATCGTTGTCGGTGATCAGGCTTACCACTGTTGTGTCATCAGCAAACTTAATGATGGTGTTGGAGTCGTGTCTGGCCTTGCAGTCATGAGTGAACATGGAGTACAGGAGGGGACTGAGCACACACCCCTGAGGGGGGGTCAGCATTGTGGATGTGTTGTTACCTTCCCTTACCACCTGTGGGCGGCCCTTCAGGAAGTCCAGGATCCAGTTGCAGAGTGAGGTGTTTAGTCCCAGGGTCCTTAGCTTAGTGATGAGCTTTAAGGGCACTATGGTGTTGAATGCTAAACTGTAGTCAATGAACAGCATTCTCACATAGGTATTCCTTTTGTCCAGGTGTGAAAGGGCAGTGTGGAGTGCAATAGATATTGCATCATCTGTGGATCTGTTGGTGCAGTATGCAAATTAACTGGGTCTAGGGTTTCCGGGATAATGGTGTTGATGTGAGCGATGACCAGCCTTTCAAAGCATTTCATGGCGTGAGTGGCTTGAGACCTGAGTGCTACGGGTCGGTAGTCATTTAGTGTTCTTGGGCACAGGGACTATGGTGGTCTGCTTGAAACATGTAGGTAGTACAGACTCAGTCAGGGAGAGGTTGAAAATGTCAGTGAAGACACTTGCCAGTGGGTCAGCGCATGTTCAGAGTACCCGTCCTGGTAATCTGTCTGGCCCTGTGGCCTTGTGAATGTTGTTGACCTGTTTAAATTTTGTCCGGAACAGCTGGTGCTCTCATGCATGTTTCAGTGTTACTTGCCTCGAAGCGAGCATAGAAGTTGTTTAGCTCGTCTGGTAGGCCCGTGTCGCTGGGAAGCTCTCGGCTGTGCTTCCTCTTGTAGTCTGTAATAGTTTGCAGGCCCTGCCACATCTGACGAGTGTAGGAGCCGGTGTAGTACATTTTGATCTTAGTCCTGTATTGACGCCTGTTTAATGGTTCGTCGGAGGGCATATTGGGATTTCTTATAAGCTTCCGGGTTAGAGTCCCGCTCCTTGAAAGCGGCAACTCTACCCTTTAGATAAGTGTGAATGTTGCCTGTAATCCATGGATTCTGGTTGGGGTATGTACAGTTACTGTGGGGACGACGTCCTTGATGCACTTATTGATAAAGCCAGTGACTGATGTGGTGTACTCCTCAATGCCATCGGAAGAATCCCGGAACATATTCCAGTCTGTGCTAGCAAAACAGTCCTATAGTTTAGCATCTGCTTTATCTTACCACTTTTTTATTGACCAAGTCACTGGTCCTTCGTGCTTCAATTTTTGCTTGTAAGCAGGAATCCGGAGGATAGCATTGTGGTCAGATTTGCCAAATGGAGGGCAAGGGAGAGCTTTGTACACCTCTGTGTGTAGAGTAAAGGTGAACTAGAATTTTTTTTTCTCCACTGGTTGCACATTTAATATGCTGATAGAAATGAGGTAAAACTGATTTAAGTTTCCCTGCATTAAAGTGCCCGGCCATTAGGAGCGCTGCCTCTGGTTGAGCATTTTCCTGTTTGCTTATGGCAGTATACAGCTCATTGAGTGCGGTCTGTGGTGGTATGTAGTCAGCTACGAAAAATACAGATGAAAACTCTCTAGGTAGATAGTATTGTCTACAGCTTATCATGAGATACTCTACCTCAGGCGAGAAAAACCTTGAGACTTCCTTAGATATCGTGCACCAGCTGTTGTTTACATAAATGCATAGGCCCCCGCCCCATGTCTTACCAGAGGCTACTGTTCGTGTCATGCCGATAGAGTGTATAACTCATCAGCTGTGTGTTCTTAATGTCGTCGTTCAGCCAAACATGAGATGTTACACTAATTATACTAAGTTTTACTAATAAAAATTCATTTACACCCTCGTAAGCCCCACCCATCTCTTTAAGGATTCATGTGAGGCCATATGCTTAAACAGAATGAGTAGTTTAGTAAACAACAAAAGATTTCAAGACTGGACGTGGTAAAAGTAGTAGCCTACAATAAGGAAAAAAATCAGTGTAAAAATACACTTGATCAAGTCCTTGGCCAATACAGAAGATGTAAATGGTACAGTGAAATGGTTACTTGCATATTTGCATAGTAGCAATATCAAAATAGAAAATGTCCAGATTAAAATATTTTATGAATATTATATAATTAGGTGATGCTTACCCAGACAAACTTGTCAAAATTGATGGGTTGTGAAAGCAATGCAATAACCACCCCCCAGCCACATCTAGCTAAGTGGATGGGTCACTGTTGTCTAGACATGTAAACATGTTCATGAAATACAATAGATGGCCGTAATCAACCCCAGATACACCTGATTTATTTGATGGGTCATGTAATCTTTTGGCAAAGTGGATTATTTTGATGGACATGTAGCTAGATAGCTAAACAATGAACCATAATCCTAACCCATAGCTACAGTATAAACAGATTGTCATAGCTAGCCACCGTGCATGAAATACTGTGGTATGAATCTGCAGGTAGCTAAAGCTAAGCAACTAGGTTCAATGTTAAGTAGCTAACATTAGGCTATAACTAGCAATGCAAATTGCTTTCTGAGATACAAATAATATTACGACACAGATTATACCCGTAACATTAGCTAGCGAGTCAGCAAGCTAATGTTCGCCAGCTAACTAACAGTACACTTTAACTTGCAATGAAACGACTTTCTGACAAAATTATAAACCTATAATATCTGCAAATGTAGCTAGACTCTGGCCCGCGTATATGGATGAACGATTCACGGCTTTAACTAAGTAAGACGTCCTGGGTCTTTTCAATTTTGTTTGTAGCTAGCTACAGCTTGTTTGGCCCGATGGGCCACATTTATGCTTACGTACAGTATTCTCAAGATGGCATATGTAGTTCTATTCTATCTAAGACAAATATGTATTTGTGATGGCCAGATTCACTGCTTGTCAAATCTTCATCATTATTGTCATTGTCCTCAACATCAACATCACCTCTTTACATTTCTGCTTCCTGACACATTTTATGCCATTTTATGTACAGTATTCTCAAAATCACATCTGTGGTTCGGGGACTGATGTTTGTCGGATATGAACATAGACATCAGTACCATTATCATTATTGTTGTAATCATCACCATCATCATCACGATCATCACCACCATCTACATCAATACAGGCTGGAATGTGTTCAGATTAAATGTAAAAGCTGGTTTTGTAGACCGAAAATTGTAGACCGAAAATAATTATTTAGTCTTTTGCATTCAGTATTGATTGTGAATGGCGTGCTCTTACACAGTACACTACATGATCAAAGTAAACAGTACAATAATTGTTTGTAGGTATGCAAAACCATGAAAACATTAGCTGTTAAGTTTTTCAATTAGCTTTCTTCCTGGCTGAGTTGTATTCATGTGTTAATGAGAGCAATGTTTCTCCTGAAACGTAGGCCTAGATTAATTTTGAGTTCTATATTTGAATAGGTATATTTCCCATAAGGCAGTGTTTTCATAAGGTGGTTTGTTCTGTAATTTAAGTCTTCGGAATGTGTGTGTGCGTGCATGCGTGCTGTCTCGGAGTGGAAGCGAATCACAACGTTGTGTCTGTTCGTATTACTCCAGATAGACATCAATTCAGCATGGAACAACAGCAGCATGAGCAGGTCAGCCATTAATGACTGTTATTGCCCAGTCCGCTATCACTTCCTCTCTTCCTCTCTCTTTTTAGTAAATTACATTACACAGACCATAGAATTAGATATGTAATAGGATCTTTATGACTCAGACACTCGGCTGATGCTACTTTCTCCAAGGCCAAGTCACTTTTTCCCTGGTTGTTTTAGGAATGAAAAAGTACCTTCATTGCCTTGGCATAGGTCTTTCCAACAAACGCTGAAAGAAATGATCAGACATGTAATGATAGTGTTTACCTCAAAAGTGCCACAATCAATTCCAACGCTAAATAAATAACACACACTGTAATTAACAGATGGACATCATCATTTGCCATGATGCTGACAGTTATTGAATAATTTTGATGAAATTGCCCCTGCTGTTGCAGTATTGGAGTGGTTCAGGCATCGTTTGCTCTGTACTGGATGATGAGGGAGGTGGTGGTGGTAGATCCCCAGGTGCAGAAGACTCTCCCATGGAAGAGCCAGTCTGTCAGTTTACCCCCTGGTGAGCAGGTGGATATCGCCTCATTTCTCAGACCTGTCTGCCACGCTCTCTCTCTCTCTCTCTCTCTCTCTCTCTCTCTCTCTCTCTCTGTCTCTCTCTCTGTCTTTCTCTCTGTCTCTCTCTCTCGCTCACTCTCTCTCTCTCTCTCTCTCTCTCTCTCTCTCTCTCTGGTCAATGGGATCAGCTGTTCTGTCTCTCATCATTGCTGATTTTCTGGTAGAGTACTGTGTCCTGATATTTTACTGCATCCCACATTGGGCTAAGAATAAGCTTAAGCACACACTTTTACTTGAATGGCAATGCCCTTTAGGCCAATACTATGTTGGCAGTGATTGTGGTGCTCTCTGTGCTGTCGGCTACGGTTGGCTATGGGTTTGAGTCATGCTGCTGACGATGACAAAGGCTGTAACCTCACCTCATTCTATCTAGCCCCAGTCTATGGCATAGCAAAGGCTCTTAACACTCTCAAATGTCATCTAACCTCTTAGATAACTGTCTGTCCTGTCCTGACACAGTGTCTGAATTCCAAATGGCACCCTATTCCCTATGGGCCCTGGTCTAAAGTAGTGCACTAAATAGGGAACAATGTGCCATTTGGGACGCACACAGTGTCCTCTGTTCCGGTTGCCAGGCAGGCACTCTATAAACATCAGATCCAGCATGAGCTGAGCTGCATTCACCTCTGCCTCATCACCTCTTTCAAAGAGCAGCTCAATTAAACAATGTGATATCTATCGAGCTCTCCATAACCCAATACTCCAGGTCCACTGCCATGGGAGTTTGTTCTTAAACACAAGCCTTTGAAGTAGTCAGTCATTTGGGGACTAGATGTGTTTGAAATTCAAACTTTGAATAACTTTAAGCACAGCCTTGCATTAAAAAACACTGTCTAAGTGGTTGGTTGGTTGGTTGGTTGGTTGGTTGGTTGGTTGGTTGGTTGGAGGAAGGGATTAAAGAAGAGTGTGAGAATAATTTGCCTTGGATTGAGGTGACACAGGGCAGAGACAGATTACTTCATGGGAATGGCACCTTTTTTTTCTGGTCGGATAAAGAGGGTTCAACTCATATTGTCAGAATCCAATGTATCAACCTCCACTTTCATGAGTATCATTTGGATGGTGGTTGTAATGTAGTCAGTGCAGACAACCATCATCCCAGTAGACCCGTGCCTGTCTAACCCCCAGCTTCACTCCACATGTAGTGCCCTGGTGTGACCATGGGTGGTGTTAGGATGGCAGCTACTGTTGGGGGTTAGCTATTGGCCACTGTGCCCTGCTGCCCGCCTGTCATTGGCCCTGCCTGGGCCTGGGGGTCAGGGCAGATTAGAACGTGAAAAGCCTTTCCCAGGGGTGCTGCCTGGCATGGCCAGTTCTGCCCGCCACAGGTCACAGTTCAGCTGTCTAATCAGGCGTAGCCAAAACAACAGATTTATCACACACTCCTCTCTGTCCTCCCCCCTCTCTTTCTCGTTCTGTCTATCCTCTAGTTCCCCGGCTGCCAGAGTGTAGCATTGTGTTACACCCTTCCTCCATCTGGTTCTCCTTCCATCCATCCATCCCTCCCTCCTGTCCCTCCTCCCTCTGCCATGCTCTATCTGTCCCACCCTGCACCGTACCTACAGGATGTCCCTGTACACAGCACATATCTACCCTAGTGAGAATAGTGTAGCACTATCCCCAAAAGGGCCGTTGTGGGCACTGTTTACCAGTGTACTATCAACCTGGGGAACGGGTAGTCTAAGCCTAGTGGTCTCAGCTCTGGGCTTGTGAACTGCCTCAGTAGGGAGAATCACTACCCATGAACCCCCCCCCCCCTTCTGGTACTGCACAAAAATCTCATTTGCATTTGGAGGTAGATGAAGGGATTGGGTCTCCTGGCCCCGTTTGGGTTTCTACAACACCCTGGGTGCCAAATATGTGGAGGGAGGATTGGATTGTCCTGCTTGTATCTTGATCTGGGTAAAGGAGATTTTCAGATACTACTAATCTCCTTGAGAGAGAGAGAGAGAGAGAGAGAGAGAGAGAGAGAGAGAGGGGGGGAGAGGGAGAGAGAGAGAACAGCTTCCAGCATCCCCTGTCCCTTTCTCTATCCCTGCCCCTCTCCTTCACCCGTCCCAGGTCCTCTTCCCAGCTCCAGCCTCTTTCCCTGTCCTTGTCTCGCTCACCAGCCCCAGCACCTTTCCGTGTTCTTGTCCCTTTTCCCATCCCAGCACCTTTCCATGTCCTTGTCTCTTTTCCCAGCCCCAGCACCTTTCTCTGTTCTTGTATCTCTCCCCATCCCCAGTACCGTTCCCTGTCCTTGTCCCTTTTCCCATCCACAGCACCTTTCCCTGTCCTTGTCCCTCTGCTCAGCCCCAGCACCTTTCACTGTCCTTGTCCCTCTCCCCAGCCCCAGCACCTTTCCATGTCCTTGTCCCTCTCCCCAGTACCTTTCCCCGTCCTTGTCTCGCTCCCCAGCCCCAGCACATTTCCATGTCCTTGTCCCTCTCCCCAGTATCTTTACCCATCCTTGTCCATCTCCCTAGTACCTTTCCCCGTCCTTGTCTCGCTCACCAGCCCCAGCACCTTTCCGTGTTCTTGTCCCTTTTCCCATCCCAGCACCTTTCCATGTCCTTGTCCCTTTTCCCATCCACAGCACCTTTCCCTGTCCTTGTCCCTCTGCTCAGCCCCAGCACCTTTCACTGTCCTTGTCCCTCTCCCCAGCCCCAACACCTTTCCATGTCCTTGTCCCTCGCCCCAGTACCTTTCCTCGTCCTTGTCTCGCTCACCAGCCCCAGCACCTTTCCGTGTTCTTGTCCCTTTTCCCATCCCAGCACCTTTCCATGTCCTTGTCCCTTTTCCCATCCACAGCACCTTTCCCTGTCCTTGTCCCTCTGCTCATCCCCAGCACCTTTCACTGTCCTTGTCCCTCTCCCCAGCCCCAACACCTTTCCATGTCCTTGTCCCTCTCCCCAGTACCTTTCCCCGTTTTTGTCTCGCTCCCCAGCCCCAGCACCTTTCCATGTCCTTGTCCCTCTCCCCAGTACCTTTCCCCGTCCTTGTCTCGCTCCCCAACCCCAGTACATTTCCATGTCCTTGTCCCTTTCCCCAGTACCTTTCCGCGTCCTTGTCTCGCTCCCCAGCCCCAGTACCTTTCCATGTCCTTCTCCCTTTCCCCAGCCCCAGCACCTTTTCATGTTCTTACCTTTCCATGTCCTTACCTTTCCCCGTCCTTGTCTCGCTCCCCAGCCCCAGCACCTTTCTCTGTCCTTGTCCCTTTCCCTAGCACCAGCACCTTTCCCTGTCCTTGTCCCTCTCACAAACCCCAGTACCTTTCCCTGTCCATGTCCCTCTCCCTAGCCCCAGTACCATTCCCTGCCCTTGTCCCTTTTCCCAGCCCCAGCACCTTTCCCTGTCCTTGTCCCTCTCCCCAGCCCCAGTACCTTTCCCTGTCCATGTCCCTCTCCCCAGCCCCAGTACCTTTCCCCGTCCTTGTCTCGCTCCCCTTCCCCAGCACCTTTCCATGTCCTTGTCCCTTGCCCCAGCCACAGCACCTTTCCCTGTCCGTGTCCCTCTCCCCAGCCCCAGCACCTTTCCCTGTCCTTGTCCCTCTCCCCAGCCCCAGCACCTTTCCCCGTCCTTGTCTCTCTCCCCTTCCCCAGCACATTTCCATGTCCTTGTCCCTTGCCCCAGCCACAGCACCTTTCCCTGTCCTTGTCCCTCTCCCCAGCCACAGCACCTTTCTCTGTCCTTGTCCTTGTCCCTCTCCCCACCCCAGCACCTTTCCCCGTCCTTGTCTCTCTCCCCAGTACCTTTCCCCATCCTTGTCCCCTTCCCCAGCATCTTTCCCTGTTCTTGTATCTCTCCCCAGCCCCAGTACCTTTCCCTGTCCTTGTCCCTTTTCCCAAATCCAGCACCTTTCACTGTCCTTGTCCCTCTCCCCAGCCCCAGCACCTTTCCCCGTCCTTGTCTCTCTCCCCAGTACCTTTCCCCATCCTTGCCTCTCTCCCCAGCCCCAGTAGCTTCCCCTGTCCATGTCCCTCTCCCCCACCCCAGCACCTTTCCCTGTCCTTGTCCCTCTCCCCAGTCCCAGCACCTTTCACTGTCCTTGTCCCTCTCCCCAGCCCCAGCACCTTTCCCCGTCCTTGTCTCTCTCCCCAGTACCTTTCCCTGTCCGTGTCCCTCTCCCCAGCCCAGCACCTTTCCCTGTCCTTGGCCCTCTCCCCAACCCCAGCACCTTTCCCCGTCCTTGTCTCTCTCCCCTTCCCCAGCACCTTTCCATGTCCTTGTCCCTTGCCCCAGCCACAGCACCTTTCCCTGTCCTTGTCCCTCTCCCCAGCCCCAGCACCTTTCCCTGTCCGTGTCCCTCTCCCCAGGCCCAGCACCTTTCCCTGTCCTTGTCCCTCTCCCCAATCCCAGCACCTTTCTCTGTCCTTGTCCCTCTCCCCAGTCCCAGCACCTTTCTCTGTCCTTGTCCCTCTCCCCAGCCCCAGCACCTTTCCCCATCCTTGTCTCTCTCCCCAGCTCCAGCACCTTTCCATGTCCTTGTCCCTCTCCCCAGTACCTTTCCCCATCCTTGCCTCTCTCCCCAGTCCCAGCACCTTTCCATGTCCTTGTCCCTTTTCCCAGCCCCAGCACCATTCCCTGTCCTTGTCCCTTTTCCCATCCCCAGCACCTTTCCCTGTCCTTGTCCCTCTCCCCAGCCCCAGGCACAGCACCTTTCTCTGTCCTTGTCCTTGTCCCTCTCCCCAGCCCCAGTCACAGCACCTTTCTCTGTCCCCGTCCTTGTCTCGCTCCCCGGCCCCAGCACCTTTCCATGTCCTTGTCCCTTGCCCCAGCCACAGCACCTTTCCCTGTCCGTGTCCCTCTCCCCAGGCCCTGCACCTTTCCCTGTACTTGTCCTTGTCCCTCTCCCAGCCCCAGCCACAACACCTTTCTCTGTCCTTGTCATTGTCCCTCTCCCCAGCCACAGCACCCTTCTCTGTCCTTGTCCTTGTCCCTCTCCCCAGCCCCAGCCACAGCACCTTTCTCTGTCCTTGTCCTTGTCCCTCTCCCCAGCCACAGCACCTTTCTCTGTCCTTGTCCTTGTCCCTCTCCCCAGCCACAGCCACAGCACCTTTCTCTGTCCTTGTCCTTGTCCTTGTCCCTCTCCCCAGCCCCAGCCACGGCACCTTTCTCTGTCCTTGTCCCTCTCCGCAGCCCCAGCAACAGCACCTTTATCTGTCCTTGTCCTTGTCCGTCTCCCCAGCCCCAGCCACAGCAACTTTCTCTGTCCCTGTCCTTGTCCCTCTCCCCAGCCCCAGCCACAGCACCTTTCTCTGTCCTTGTCCTTGTCCCTCTCCCCAGCCCCAGCCTCAGCACCTTTCTCTGTCCTTGTCCCTCTCCCCAGCCCCATCCACAGTACCTTTCTCTGTCCTTGTCCCTCTCCCCAGCCCCAGCCACAGTACCTTTCTCTGTCCTTGTCCTTGTCCCTCGTCCCAGCCCCAGCCACGGCACCTTTCTCTGTCCTTGTCCTTGTCCTTGTCCCTCTCCCCAGCCACAGTACCTTTCTCTGTCCTTGTCCTAGTCCCTCTCCCCAGCCCCAGCCACAGTACCTTTCTCTGTCCTTGTCCTTGTCCTTCTCTCCAGCCCCAACCACAGTACCTTCTCTGTCCTTGTCCTTGTCCTTCTCTCCAGCCCCAACCACAGTACCTTCTCTGTCCTTGTCCTTGTCCCTCTCCCCAGCCCCAACCACAGTACCTTTCTCTGTCCTTGTCCTTGTCCCTCTCCCCAGCCCCAACCACAGTACCTTTCTCTGTCCTTGTCCTTGTCCCTCTCCCCAGCCCCAACCACAGTACCTTCTCTGTCCTTGTCCTTGTCCCTCTCCCCAGCCCCAACCACAACACCTTTCTCTGTCCTTGTCCTTGTCCTTGTCCCTCTCCCCAGCCCCAACCACAGTACCTTCTCTGTCCTTGTCCTTGTCCCTCTCCCCAGCCCCAACCACAGTACCTTCTCTGTCCTTGTCCTTGTCCCTCTCCCCAGCCCCAACCACAGTACCTTTCTCTGTCCTTGTCCTTGTCCCTCTCCCCAGCCCCAACCACAGTACCTTCTCTGTCCTTGTCCTTGTCCCTCTCCCCAGCCCCAACCACAACACCTTTCTCTGTCCTTGTCCTTGTCCTTGTCCTTGTCCCTCTCCCCAGCCCCAACCACAGTACCCTTCTCTGTCCCTGTCCTTGTCCCTCTCCCCAGCCCCAGCCACGGCACCTTTCCCTGATACAGTAGTAGTGGTAGGAGCCATGCTCTCAGCAGCAGCACAGTAGTGTTCAGGCAGGATTTGTCTCCCTCTGCTCACGCAGCGTGTTGTCTCTCACACTGCATTATTTGTGTGGGTGTTATATAACAGCATGGCTCCTGGCTAACAGACCAACACAACCCCCAGCACGGCACGGCACAGGGAGGGGGAAAGAGCTGTGGGCACAGGGAGAGGGCAGGTACAGTACAATACATGACCTTACAGTGCAGTTAAGTACACTACTTTACTGTATAGTGCAATATAGTGCAAAACAATACTGTACAAAACATCACAGTACAATACAATACTGAACACTTTCACGCTAGCCTAAATTCTGCTGATACTAAGTCCTGAGTTGATGTCATGATATCTATTAACTGGGGTCGAGGCTTTTCCCCAGGTGGCCGGAGAGGATACTATTATCTGCTGCTCCCTCCATCCAGATCTGCTGGGAATCTATCAGCCCACTCTTAGAGCCTTAACAACAGAACAGTCATGGTGGTGCTGGTGCTTATTGCCTGGCTGGCTTTCAGGAGATGGGGTCTGTACTCTGCACCACAGGAGGAGCAGCACACTGCCACCACGCTGTACTCACTCTCAACCCATATCTACAGTATCTGTATAGAGTTATACCAGACTGTACTCACTCTCAACCCATATCTACAGTATCTGTATAGAGTTATACCAGACTGTACTCACTCTCAACCCATATCTACAGTATCTGTATAGAGTTATACCAGACTGTACTCACTCTGAACCCATATCTACAGTATCTGTTTAGAGTTATACCAGACTGTACTCACTCTGAACCCATATCTACAGTATTTGTATAGAGTTATACCAGACTGTACTCACTCTGAACCCATATCTACAGTATCTGTATAGAGCTATACCAGACTGTACTCACTCTGAACCCATATTTACAGTTTCTGTATAGAGTTATACCAGACTGTACTCACTCTGAACCCATATCTACAGTAACTGTATAGAGTTATACCAGACTGTACTCACTCTGAACCCATATCTACAGTTACTGTATAGAGTTATACCAGACTGTACTCACTCTCAACCCATATCTACAGTAACTGTATAGATAGACCCTGTATAGAGCCTGTATAGAGTTATACCAGACTGTACTCACTCTCAACCCATATCTACAGTAACTGTATAGATATACCCTGTATAGAGCCTGTATAGAGTTATACCAGACTGTACTCACTCTGAACCCATATCTACAGTAACTGTATAGATAGACCCTGTATAGAGTTATACCAGACTGTACTCACTCTGAACCCATATCTACAGTAACTGTATAGATAGACCCTGTACAGAGCCTGTATAGAGTTATACCAGACTGTACTCACTCTGAACCCATATCTACAGTAACTGTATAGACAGAGACTTATAGAGCCTGTATAGAGTTATACCAGACTGTACTCACTCTGAACCCATATATACAGTAACTGTATAGAGTTATACCAGACTGTACTCACTCTGAACCCATATCTACAGTAACTGTATAGAGTTATACCAGACTGTACTCACTCTGAACCCATATCTACAGTAACTGTATAGAGTTATACCAGACTGTACTCACTCTGAACCCATATCTACAGTAACTGTATAGAGTTATACCAGACTGTACTCACTCTGAACCCATATCTACAGTAACTGTATAGACAGAGACTTACAGAGCCTGTATAAAGGTGTACCAGGCTGCAGGTTACAGTCACTTCAAACCCTATCAATCTACTGTAATGTAACTGTATCAAGCCTGTACAGAGATTTACCAGCATGCAGGTTTCAGTCACATCAATTTACTGTAACTGTAGTCTGGAATAGGGATTTACCAGCCTGAAGGTTACAGTCACTCCAAACCCTTATCTACTGTAGCTATAGAGTCTTCACTTCACTGCATTAGATTTACCCCCAGCAGCACACAGAGGAAAATAAAATGCTTACTAACACTGCCCTGGCAGCTCCTAATACAACACACACACACACACACAAGCTGAGGAGCAGGAGGCGGGAGAGCACTGATTCCTTTCCAGCAGCAGCCAGCGGCCTCTTTGACAGCATGCCTTTTTTCCCACATTAAGCAGCTAATTAAAAGTTGCTGGATCCCAATCTGCCTTTGTAGTGGGATCTCTTCAAAAGGGGCCGACAGTTGGAGAGATAGAGAATGAATCGGGACACAGTGGGGAGAACAGCAGAGAACAGCGGTGGTGTGGTGAAGGCCGAGAGGGTTTGTAATTAGGTGGCTGGCCTCTGCATCTTCTAAAAAGTGGACACAAGCACCCTTTTCTCTCTCTGCCGCTGCTCTGCTCTCTGTCTGAAGAATAGGCCATTACAGGATGGGGTGTACGGAACTGATCTGAGGGGGCACTGTTAGTGGGATCGTCAAGGAGGAGTAATGACATTCAAACATCTAAATGTGTATATTGTCATGGAGACTATAGTACTATGGGTGTAAATGGAGATGGAGAAAGACAGAGAAATGAGCATGGCCAGAGAACATGAGACCTTTCTTCATTAAATGGGTATTATCCTAAGGCCAGGCAGAAAAATCAATTACAGCCAAATATGCTTCCCACAAACTGACCCAGGGGCTGCAGATTTTGTTATTTCAATAATACAGGCTAGAGAGGAGGAAACAGCAAAGGACTACTGCCGCAAATAGATGCCACACATTCAACTCCTGTAAACAATCTTGACCTCGTTTCTTTCCAATTACAAAGTCCAATTTGTGCACAGCATGCATCCTCATCAAATGTGGCTATATTGGCTACTATATAGTGGTTTGTGGCTAACTATAGCCTGCATGCTACCAGCTTTGGGTCAGTGTTGATGCTAGTTTGTGCCCTTACTACTTCCATATTGTTCTGAGACCAAGTGATCTTCCAACTATTGGACCATGTCCCAGATAGCAGAATCATGTACTGTGATTATAATTTACAACTTTTTTAAATCACATAATTAGCAAGTACTGTTGCAAAGGTTAAGCTTGTACTGTATTACTGATTTGACCTGTCCCTTGTGCTCTATGTAATGCATGGTAGCGGGGTGGGATGCAACAATAACTAATCTTTTTGTCAGTTACAGTATTGTTGTGGTTTATGCTGTATGCTGGTTATGTATGGTTACAATAGTATCTAACCAAGCATTTACATAGACGATACCGGTGATGTTACACTAATACTGATTCTGTTGATGATAACAGTGGGGATATTACCATCATCAATAATTCAACAACTAACATGGCCAATAAAAACAGACCCGTTGCTCAGTGTTGCAGGATGATGATGTGTTGCTCTCTGTGTTTCCGCTTAGTTTTTGTTTATGCCTGTTTTTAATAGTCTCCTAGCTAGCAGCGAGGGAGAGAGTGTGCCATGTGTGTGTGCGCACCGTGTGTGTTCCAATTATCATCCCATTAGTGAGGTTCAGGTCCTCTCCTGCGATGTCCACTATACACATTAATGAATCGTTCTCTAACACTAACGAGTAGATGAAGGGAGGGCACCCAGTGGGAAATATGAGGAGGGAGAGGGAGCATACCTGGTATGAGGGCTTGTTGTGGCATGTGTCTTAAATTGCATCCTATTCCCTATGTAGTGCAGTACTTTTGGCCAGAGGCCTATGGAGTAGTGCACTATATAGGGGACAGGGTGCCATTTGAGATACAAGTTGTATGTTTGTCAGTGGATTCAGGCATAACAGGCTACACTCTAGAATGATACAGTTTGGTATCTGACTCACCCTGCGTTGTCGATGACTCAGATAATATGGAGTGTCTGTCTATATGAGCCACATTCCGTTAGTTTTGTTCACGCTCTCAACAAATGCATCATGCTTTTCAGCGCGTAGTACATACAGGTAACTGCCAAAATAAAGGAAACACCAACATAAAGTGTCTTAATTGGGCGTTTGGCCACCACAACCCAGAACAGCTTCAATGCACCTTGGCATAGATTCTACAAGTGTCTGGAACTCTATTGGAGGGATGCGACACCGTTCCTCCACAAGAAATTCCATAATTTGGTGTTTGTTGATGGTGGTGGAAAACTCTGTCTCAAGCAGCCCTCCAGAATCTCCAATACATAATTGTCATGCTCATCAAACCATTCAGTGACCACTCGTGTGCTGTGGATGAGGGCATTGTCATCCTATAGGGGCATAGCCATGGTAACCAAAATGATGGCCTGCCAAGCATTTTGATACATGACCCTAAGCATGATGGGATGTATCTTCCTTAACTCAGGAACCACACCTGTGTTGAAGCACCTGCTTTCAGTATCCCTCATTTACTCAAGTGTTTCCATTATTTGGGCAGTTACCTGTACATCAATTATAAGTGGATTACCTCATGATATGGTGGAGTTGTGGTAGGCAGCACTCCCTTTGGTGGCCAGAGACAAAGGAATGGTTTGTTGTGGAGTAGACTGATCATTAGAATGCTAAGAGTTTAGTGTTTGTTGTTGAGGCTCTAGATGGGCATTGCAGCTCCGTAATTGCTTTCCATGTATTTTCATCTCCAGGGAGAGAATACTTGAAGGTTAAGTCTTAGGTGTTTTTATTTCAAGCTATTGGTACTACTGCTTTTCAGACGCAACCTTCTCATGAATTCTGTAAACATTGCGTTCCCACAGGCATTTACCCGTATTTGCACATTCCAGTTGGCTTTGATGTCGACAATGCATCCCCTCTTTCTTTCTCCAGTGGGCCGCCTCCTCATCGAGTTTGCCTCCCAGATGACGATGGAACGAGTGCAGAAGGAGAACCCCAACGTGACAGAGGGGGGCAAGTACACCCCACCGGACTGCCGCGCCAAACAGAAGGTGGCTATCATTATCCCGTTCAGACACAGAGACAACCACCTCAAGTACTGGCTGCACTATCTGCACCCCATCCTACGACGGCAGAAGATCGACTACGGCATCTATATCATAACCCAGGTTAGTGTTTAGGATCAACTGATTTAGGATCCATTTCTTCTACCCTGGACCTACTGTAACTTTAACTATCAATAGATATTAGCCACACAACAAAGTGGGCCATTGAACCGTAGATATTATGGAATTATAATGCTGTGCCTCACTACCTTTTCCAGTACGAGATGAATGATAATCCAATATACGCTGCTGTTTCATCCTTGTCTGTCCACTGAGTGACACATTTCATTCCCAAAACACTTCAAGAGAGGTCAAAGGAGCTTCTTATTCATGTAGGGGCAGGATCGTTCAACTTCAAGTGCCCCAGCCCCTCCATGTCCACCCCTGTTCACCATGAGACAATAGAAGTGTCGTACAATTCCACCATTCAGGGGAGGATGTTGGGTAATGTGCTCTGATGTCCTCCGTCAGTCCTTCCAGTGGGTGCAGCACCCTAGTTACTCCCTCTGTGGAACAGGCGGTTTGGTTCCGCATGCTCAGCTCAGCCCAGCGTGTCTCTTGATTTATGTCCCAGGCTCTCATATCTCCGTTATTATCCATGTCAGAGGCCTCATCTTCTCTATCATTAATGCTGCGCTGGTTCTTCTTCTGCACTGGGAACAGAGAAGCAGAAACGAGGAGTATGTGCGTGCATGCAATGCATTTGTTTCCCCTTTCATTTCCATCCGGTCTATTCTCCCTGAACATCTACTGTAGCTGTAGCTATTGTACTGTTCAAAAGCAAGGCTATTATTTAGGCTATGCAAATGTTTGGATGATGAGCAGAACAGAGTTCTTTTCACAGTCTTGTGTTTGTTGACCTATAATTAAGGGTAACCTGCCTGTTTGGTTTTGGACTAGTTTTAGGCATTGTGGGAATTCTTATCTAGCCTAATAAGTGGCAGATCAAGTGCAGATCACCATTTGAGCTGTCAGATGCTGGAAGCACATAACATTATCCAAGCAGCATATGTATATTAAATATAATGTAATCAGTTTCATATAGAGTTCATTTCCATTGGCAACAGTGACAAAGTAAAGTCCCTGACTCCCAGAGGATTGACTCACCAAGACACCAACCAGCAGCTGCAGGAAAAAGCTTTGATTATTTTTTACATTTTCTGTTGATTACATTTTTGTAGACTCATTTATTGGTACACTCTTAAATAAAACATGCTATCTAGAAGGTTCTTCGGCTGTCCCCATAGGAGAACCATTTGAAGAACCATTTTTGGTTGCAGGTAAAACACTTTTGGGTTCCTTTCTACAGAGGTTTCTACATGGAACCCAAAAGGGTTCGGTCTGGAACCAAAAAGGGTTCTACTATGGGGACAGCCGAAGAACCCTTTTGGAACACTTTTTTTCTAAGAGTGTAGTTGCATCTCTGGTTTGTGACTTTATGTGTTTTTGAAATAAAGCCTAAAATGACCTGTCCCTCCAAATGAGTGTTTTGTGACATATCTGACTTTTGTTTTTGTGCAACACAATTACCAATGTGACTGAGCTCAGTATTGAGCCTGAGAGAGCTAGGAAATGGTGTCTGTGTACCATGTACTAAAATACTTAGAACCACTAGGCTAAGAAGTAATCACATTTTCCTTTCGATTATTTCATTAACCTATTTCATGTTATTTCAAGTTATTCCTTTGTAGCGCATGCAGAAGAGATTTTGAATGGGAGTAACGAGTGTGTTGATATAATGGTAATATTATCAGAATTCTGCTTTCAATCGACATAGTACTGTATGATTCAGTGCAATACCTATCACAACATTCAAAATATCAGAATTGATTAAATAACGTTATGCATGTCAACATATAAGGCTAGAATTAAGAGTAGGCAAAGTTATGGTCTCAGGCGAAAGAATAGTTCTCAAATGTTTTACCATTGTAACATTTGATGTACAGTCACATTCACCTTGGTCGTCTGAAACATGCTGTAGAGTTCACAGCTGGCAACGCCTCGTCGTGATTGGTTATTATGTTGGTTGCAACTCAAATCCCTTTAAAAGAGTCTTCTAATAACCCAATGAAAGCCTATAGCCGACATAACAAACAAGATGTTTACAATCAATATGGTTTTGATAATAAAATTGTTTAAGTGAAACTCAAATAAACAGTTCCCAGAATCATATATAGGCTGCAAAAATCATACATTTGATTTAATTTGCAAAAATGTTCCGTTCATCACTTGAACGAAAGCCTCAATTAGCCAACCAATAAAGCTAAAACAACGTAGGGCTGTAAAGGCAGAAGTATCTTGTTTTTCAAAAATCAAGTTTTATTGAGCCATTCTATTTACCCATGTTCTCTCTCAACTCTGGGACCACCCGCCAGCTGATTTTCTTGCCCGATGCTGGACTCTATAGCGCAAGAGGAGAGAGATTCAGACAGAAACATTCACGCCTCCATTCATTTACAAAAGGATAGTCTAATAGCAGTTCACATTCCACTAACAAGGTGTGGGAATGCTGTAAATACTGACGACAACTGATGGTAAAAGCGTGTTGTTTAAAAAAAAGAAAATGGTACACTATGGTACGTTCACCTGACACAATACTACAATTTGAAATATCTAACTGAATATCACAGACCTGATTTGCCCTAAAGAAAATGCATCAACCCCCTACAAATATGTCAAGTTATTATAATCTGCATAATAATCAAAACAACCTTATAATAAGTCATGATTTATATACTGTATAGCCAGTAGTATAGCCAGTAGAAAGAAGCATATATACACTATTTTTTCAGCAACATCTTTGTGTTTTTGTTTATAAAATAATGATAAAAAGACTAGGTGAAGTAGATATGCTCAAAATGCCTCTAGTGCTTCAAATGAGAATTAACGTCAAGCACCGCGACTCGCTGATGCGTCAAACAGCACACCGCACACTATATGTAGTATGACGCAACTTTTAAACGAGGAACCAATATACACATCATGGCAGTTTTATTTCCTAGGTTAACTCCCAACATATGGCTCAGTCAGATAGTGAGTGCTGCTCTAGAATTGTTACTATAATAGGGGCTTCACACCATGGCTGCACTGGGATCTACTCCCTCCCACAACAACGCAACCAGAGGAGGAGGGAGAGAAGCCTTGACAATCACAAGGCAACCAGAGACCAAGGATACAAGGGATTTTGACTCACTAATCGCATCCACACCGTTCTGCTGCTGCCATTTCTTATCCTCCTCTTTCGTAGGAGGACACTTTATCCATCACACGCACCAGAGTGTTAAATGATTGTAAGTCGGAGCCTTTTACTCAGAGCTGTGGGGAGGAAGCAGAGCAGTAGGGAGGAAAATGGGATCATTTCCCAGTTTATCATGCTTGCAGATCATTTCTGCCATGTCCTATGAGTCAAAACAGTTGTTTGAGGGAAATTCACCAGAGACAGAGAGATATCTTCTCCAGCTGCCACACCCCGGGCCAGCAGCCTTAGTGCTGATTCAGTACCAGCTCTGTCACTCAGCAGAAGAGAGGGTCTACTCTGCTCTGCTCCTAATCTGATTCTGAACATGTGAACTCTTCCAGGAGATGCACAGACACAGGTGGTGCAGCGAAGAGCTTCAACCCCGTTACTGTGCAGTGAGCTTAGGCATCACATCATGGCATCACACATCACATGACATGGCATCACACGTCACATGACCAGTGGGAAAACAAATGGGGGAAAGCCGGGCAGACAGATACATAACCCTCCCTATTCACCCAGTGGACTCCTACCTGATCTCAGATAGAGACTCAGCAGTGTATTCATACTTACCAAGGACACTAAGCACAGCCAGCCATTGGACAGTCATAGCTACTGTTATAACAGTATGTTCTGCGTGGGCGGCTGAACGGGGTGTCCGTGATTCTGGTGGGGTCTGAGTCTAGCTACTGCAGAGCTGTAACACCTGCCAGGAACCAACGCCAACGTTTGCCTGTCGCCCCCATGATGCTCATCATGTTCACTGGAAGGAGGCCCAGATTGAGGGACTAAAAAAGGAACACTTAATATTGCTGGCGGTGCTGTTAACATGCTGATGACAAGAGGAAAGGAAGATGCTATCTACAGTCACTGGAGAATATATGTTAGGTTAGATTCCATTTTCAACTAGATGATTAGAAACAATACCATATGATGTAACATAATGACATCATAATTAGTGTTTAATCATAGTCTTTAAGTATCACCGACATGCGTGACAGAACAGAGTGTGAAAGCTGATCTACAAAGCAGCGGTGGATTGAGTGATTGATTCTGTGCTGTCTCATCTGATGCCTCCGTGTTCAGCACTAGCTGGCTGGCTGGGACATGTGTGTTAGAGAGGGGGTGTTGGTCACACAGACTAAAGCCTGCAGTCACAGAGGGTGCTGATTGTCCTAGTGGTGACATGGAGATTGCTTGGAGCCTTGGATTCATTTCAATACTTGTATCAGAAGACATGCATAGTCACTTGAATGATATCATTTAAATCCCCGTTTCCACAAACACAGTATGGTGCCCATGCTAGAACAATCAAAGTATGCTTTAACTACCTGCATGATTTGGAAATTATTCATAGTAATTACAATTTACAAGTACTGCAATTTGCTGAGGGCTTTATGTTTGCTGCCCTCTATGTTATAAGCTGAGGCTATAGGCTGATCTCCTCGTGATTATCAACACATGACATGGTTATCTCTCCCCCCTGAGATGGTGAGGCAGATTACTTCATATCAGTATCCTAATGGAATGGACCTTGACACTTTTAGCATTTCAAAAGAATGGAACCTTATAGACGGGTAGGTTGTTTAGCATCAAAACCCATGTTCACGCAACTATGTGGCAAAACAGACATGTTTGGCTTAGTGTTGACAACATGTCAATTATATTTGGTCTCCAATGTTTATTGAAAACATAAATAGATTTGCACAATGAGCAAATACATCATTACAGTTGTTGGTTAGATAGCTAGTGAATTTTTTTGCCATATTAGCAAAGACCTGGCATCAGTCAAAACATCTCTAAACAAGTCATGGTATCAAGAACAATATGAAAATAACTGAAACAAGCCAACTACGATTCCTCACACGGAAGCTTCTTGTCATTTTCACTAGCTATCTGGCCACACAGAATCACCACAACACACAGACTGCTGACCCATTGAAGCGTGCACATCATTTTGGTGGCATTGTCAGCTAACTCATCTACAGTATTACAAAAAGTGTCAGTTATTTTGTCTCTAGTCTCTATCTATTGTTCCTGTTCCCAAGAAAGCTAAGGTAACTGAGCTAAACGACTATCACCCTGTAGCACTCACTTCCATCATCATGAAGTGCTTTGGGAGACTAGTCAAGGATCATATCACCTCCACCCTACCTGACACCCTAGACCCACTTCAATTTGCTTACCGCCCCAATAGGTCCACAGACGCAATCACACTGCACACAGCCCTAACCCATCTGGACAACAGGAATACCTATGTAAGAATGATGTTCATCGACTACAGCTCAGCATTTAACACCATATTACCCTCCAAACTCGTCATTAATCTTGAGACCCTGGGTCTCGACCCCGCCATGTGCAACTGGGTCCTGGACTTTCTGACGGGCCACCCCCAGGTGGTGAGGCAACTTCTTCACCCCGCTGATCCTCAACACTGGGGCCCCACAAGGGTGCGTTCTCAGCCCTCTCCTGTATTCCCTGTTCACCCATGTCTGCGTGGCCATGCACGCCTCCAACTTAATCATCAAGTTTGTAGACGACACTACAGTGGTAGGCTTGATTACCAACAACGACAAGACGGCCTACAGGGAGGAGGTGAGGGCCCTCGGAGTGTGGTGTCAGGAAAATAACCTCACACTCAACGTCAACAAAGCAAAGGAGATGATCGTGGACTTCAGGAAACAGCAGAGGGAGCACCCCCTTATCCATTGACGGGATAGTAGTGGAGAAGATGGAAAGTTTTAAGTTCCTCGGCGTACACATCACGGACTAACTGAAATGGTCCACCCACATAGACAACGTGGTGAAGAAGGGGCAATGCCAGGAGGCTGAAGAAATGTGGCTTGTCACCAAAATCACTCACAAACTTTTACAGATGCACAATCGAGAGTATCCTGTCGGGCTGTATCACCGCCTGGTACGGCAACTGCTCTGCCCACAACCATAAGGCTCTCCAGAGGGTAGTGAGGTCTGCACAACGCATCACCGGGGGCAAACTACCTGCCCTCCATGACACCTACACCACCCGATGTCACAGGAAGGACAAAAAGATAATCAAGGACAAAAACCACCCGAGCCACTGCCTGTTCACCCCGCTATCATCCAGAAGGCGAGGTCAGTATAGGTGCATCAAAGCTGGGACCGAGAGACTGAAAAACAGCTTCTATCTCAAGGCCATCAGAATGTTAACAGCCATTACTAACATTGAGTGGCTGCTGCCAACATACTGACTCAAATCTCTAGCCACTTCAATAATTAAAAATAGGATGTAATAAATGTATCACTAGTCACTTTAAACAATGCCACTTTATATAATGTTTACATACCCTACATTACTCATCTCATATGTATGTATATACTGTACTCTATACCATCTACTGGATCTTGCCTATGCCGTTCGGCCATCGCTCATCCATATATTTCTATGTACATATTCCTATTCATTCCTTTAGACTTGTAGTATAAGGTAGCTGATGTGAAATTGTTAGATTACTTTTTAGATATTACTGCATGGTCAGAACTAGAAGCACAAAAAATCACATTAAAATCTGCTAACCATGTGTATGTGACCAATAAAATGTTATTTGATTTGATTTGACGAGCCTTTAGATATCTTTCCTTGACCCAAGTAGTACAGAAATTCAAGCCCCCCCCCCATAAGAGGTAATCATTATCTTCAGGCAGACTTAAGAAATCTCCTGATAAACTGCTCAGACTCTCTTTATTGTTGTATTTTCCTCCTCAGGTCTAATAACCCACACTGGTTGAAAAAGCAGAAAAGGAGGTTTGTGCAATTGACCAAGGAATAGGATATTGATCCTATGAGCAACTCTTTCGGGCCCTCTGTGACTGTGTGTTCCTGTGTGTTCTAAGAACCACTCGTACTGTTTTGCAGAGCGGAGAGCAGACAGTGTAAAGCTACTTGCGTTACACTCTCCGACCCAGCGAAACAAGCAGCCAGTCTGACTCTGAACTGGGCTGTTCATAACTGGAGTGCAGAGTATTACACAGAAGTCTCTGTTCAGCGTAGAGAGGAAGGAGAGGGGAAAGAGGTGAATCATTCTCAAAGATGACAGGGAACGAACATTTGGAATGATTGGTGGGCTTGGAGTAGGAGCAAGCACAATATTACTACACTGAAGACCGAGGATGTCTATCAGTCTTTTAGTATAGAAGAAGAGAAAAGGCCAATGACTTGATGATGATGTACGTTGGTACTTATTTGCTTGGAAAAAGTCCCAAAGAGGGCTGATGTACACTATTGCCATATGCTGCATTAATAAAGAGGCAATTGAGGTTTTATTTTATTGGCTGAGCACTTAGGTCCCAAACTCTCTGATTCGGTGCGGTTGGGTTAAATGCGGAAGACACATTTCAGTTGTATTCATTCAGTTGTGCAACTGACTAGGTGTCCCCCTTTCCTTTCCCTTTCTCTTAGGTGTCCATTAGGACTCAGACTGTTATTTACCACTTCGTCCCATTAAAGGCAGAACGCAGAGAGAAAGAAAAACAGTCCTCAAGGTTTAGTCGACAACCATAAAATAAATGGACTTAGAGCTCAATGAACATGGTAGATGATCATAAAGTGGTAGTCTCAAGACAACACTTTTCTTGTGTGACCGGGAATCTTAAGGATGACTACATGTGGATACCATTAGATGTGGTAGTCAAGTGATAATGTCAAGTGATAATGATTTAGCCTATAACACGACTCAGGATAAGACCCAGATGCAGACACAGGAGGCAGACAGTTAGAATCGCAGATGTTTATTACAAAACAGGGGGCAGGCAAACGGCAGGTCCAGGACAGGCAGAGGCCGGTAATCCAAGACAGCGTCAACAAGGGACAGAACGGCAGGCAGGCTCAGGGTCAGGGCAGGCAGAGGTCAGAACCGGGAGGACTAGAAAACAGAAACTTGAAAAAATGGCAAATGGGAGAACACGCTGGTAAGACAAGACGAGACAAACTGGCAACAGACCAACAGAAAACGCAGGTATAAGGACCCAGGGGATAATGGGGGGGAAATGTGAGACACCAGGTGGGCAGAGACAAGCACAAGACAGGTGAAACAGATCAGGGTGTGACAGCCTAAGTATTAGAGTTTTCCATTTAGCTAACTACATACATTTCTTAACGAATCCTGTCGCTTCGCACTATGAATTTCAGGTTCTCTCTTTCTCTCTTTTGGGTTGAAATGTCATGATATTTATACAGTGCCTCCTTTGTTATATACTCTCACCCTTCTCTCTGTGTCTGACAGCCTTGCTATTCAAGAGACAATGGAAATCCTGCCCAATTCCCATGACATTGACAAATCACCGTAAAACCTGGTGAAAATGTCATTCATATTCCAAGGTGATTCATTCTTCCTGCCTCCAATTTCTAATATTAATATTATTTGGGTTGCCTGTTGTTCTCTGCCAAGCCAGAAATCCTTATCAGAGGCAGGATAGGAGCCACTCGGAGTGACAGCAAACCATAGCATGCTGATGGTGCTGGGGCTTTGTGTAAGCCGGGGGTAAACTTAATTGATTCTGTAATAAACCTTCCAACAATTCTCTCACTCTTTCAACGACGAGGCCTTGAATCAATCCCTCCTCAATTGTTAATGTATTAAGCCTGTCATAAATAAAACATAATGGAAGGAAACATATTATATTACGTCCCTGTAATGCCAATGGTTGTGGAGTGTAATTCCAAGGATAGGCAAGATTAAACATTGCATACTGGCTGGTACTCCTGCTGTCTTTGTATTGTTGGAAGGGGACTCGTCCTCTCTCTCTCTTTCTCTTTCTCTCTCGTATTTCCCTCCCACTTCTATCTGAGAATGTCTAAAATAATCCTTAGCACAGCGTGCTTTGCTGGGAGGACGTCTCTCTCACTCTCTGGTGTGGTGCGGGATTGTATTTCTGCACCACTGCTAAAGCTTGAGGACTCTAGAATCGCAGCGACAGTGAGATGAAATAATGACCTGCCAACAGCAGAAAGCCCATATAATATGTTAAACACTCCATGGAAGGAACTAGGCCAAATGCAGTGTCAGAACTATGTCCTGTATACAGTGCATTATCAGCGCCCTTAAATGAATAACATCCAAACAACCTCCATTCAAATCAACACATGTAGTGTTGAACAAACACTCCTTGTTATAATATACAGAATGTACAGTATAGCGGTGGAGTTAGACAATTAAATTCATGGTAGAAGTGGTAAAGAAAACTCCACATCTAATCTGTGAGAAAAAGCTCTCCTGTCAATAGAGCTTTTCAATTCTCAGCTGAAATGATTCATATCATTGATTGGTGTAGTATCAGATATTGTTATTCTCAAGGACTCCCTAGCCTGACGTTTCTGTTTTCAGGGCTGAAGCTCTATGTGGCTCTCATGAAAAATTAAATAGACCACCGGGAAGTGCATCTTGTCAAGATGTTCGACACGTCCTTCAATCTCAATGCCTTTCAGCTTTCTTCCCTCACACCCCTGTGACCTCTCTGGTCTCTTAATACTAAATTACACAGTTTGTTTCTGGGCAATAAAATCTAAATCATTTCATCAGGAGACAGATACAGTAGAGAAACTCAATTTGTCCTCAACCACTACACCTCATTGATTACATTTTAAAAACATAGCCTGAACAGACTTTGACATACCTACCTAGAACTTAGTAGAGCAGTAGTGTGTTAAAGTTTCTATCAAATATCCTCTTCCTTGACATGTTCTTAATATGGAGGGAGTGTCAGGTCAAAACCTATATACTGTACTTCCACGACAGTCTATAGGCTTCACCACTGGGGTATAGAGAGCCTGCCTCCTGCAAACCCAATGAAACCTGACTCTGCAATTACAAGCCGCTGGAGTGGAACACGGCTAATCGTGAGTAACGGACGTCTGGCACCTTGACCCCCTGAAGCCGCTAGGTGCTAACGCTAGTCCACGCCATGCAGCCAAGGGGGGTGGGGGTGAGATGAGCTATGACCTGTGGGCGTCAGCACAATCACATCACTGTGTATGCAGGGCTGGTCCAGTCGGCAGTGCTCAACCCTGACCATGTAATGGGCTGTCCTTCAAAGAAGAAAGGTCCCGTGGGTGTGTCTCTCCCCCTTTGTCCCCCTTTCTCTCCTCTCTCCTAATCTCCCTCTCCTCTCTGTTTCCCTCCTCTCCTCTCTCTTTCCCTCCTCTCCCTCTCCACCGCACCAGCCTCCGAGCTTATCGGAGTGCCAATCAGGGACGGACAAGGCTACTCGCCCCCTGGATCCAACACAGCCTTCCTAATCCATCATGCACCAGCAGAGGTGAAAGGGAGAGGAGAGCAGAAGAGAGGAGGAGAGCCCTTTACTCTATTCACTCATCACACTCTCAGGGTCTCAGGGACTGTGTCCCCAAATGACACCCTATTTCCTTTTATAGTGCACTACTTTTGACCAGGACCCATAGGGATCTGGTCGAAAGTAGTGCACTATGTATGGAATAGGGTGCTATTTGGGACACAAGCAGGATCTGGCCTGCTATGCCACAGCTGTTGTCTTGATGGTCGGTAGTCCTGAAATGAGAACATGAGTCACAAATATCAAGCAGTAATGGAAAATGACTGTCAGGAATAACCAGTGACTGACTGTGATTGTAGGGTGTCTGTTGGACTTTGTGGATATTGAGAATGAGGATGATGATACGGTTGGAACTCAGATGTGATCTCAGAATTGGCTGCATTTGCTCTTGACTGTTTGGTAGATCAGTTCAATAGCTTGTTTGCTTTACTGCAGAATAGAATAGCATCTCTTTTCAAATGCCGACTTTAACCTCAGTGGAACCATTGCATACAGTGCCTTGCAAAAGTATTCACGCCCTTGGCATTTTTCCTGTTTTGTTGCATTACAACCTGTAATTTGTCTGGATTTTTATTTGGATTTCATGTAATGTACATACACAAAATAGTCCAAATAGGTGAAGTGAAATTAAAAAAACGACTTGTTTAAAAAATAAAAAATATTATTTTTTACAGAAAAGTGGTGCGTGCATATACACTAAAATAACACATCCTAGATCTGAATGAATGAAATATTCTTATTAAATACTTTTTTCTTTACATAGTTGAATGTGCTGACAACAAAATCACACAAAAATGATCAATGGAAATCAAATTTATCAACCCAGGGAGGTCTGAATTTGGAGTCACACTCAAAATTAAAGTGAAAAACCACACTACAGGCTGATCCAACTTTGATGTAATGTCCTTAAAACAAGTCAAAATGAGGCTCAGTAGTGTGTGTGGCCTCCACGTGCCTGTATGACCTCCCTACAATGCCTGGGCATGCTCCTGATGAGGTGGCGGATGGTCTCCTGAGGGATCTCCTCCCAGACCTGGACTAAAGCATCCGCCAACTCCTGGACAGTCTGTGGTGCAACGTGGCATTGGTGGATGGAGCGAGACATGATGTCCCAGATGTGCTCAATTGGATTCAGGTCTGGGGAACGGACGGGCCAGTCCATAGCATCAATGCCTTCCTCTTGCAGAAACTGCTGACACACTCCATCCACATGAGGTCTAGCATTGTCTTGCATTAGGAGGAACCCAGGGCCAACCGCACCAGCATATGGTCTCACAAGGGGTCTGAGGATCTCATCTCGGTACCTAATGGCAGTCAGGTTACCTCTGGCGAGCACATGGAGGGCTATGCGGCCCCCCAAAGAAATGTCACCCCACACCATGACTGACCCACCGCCAAACCGGTCATGCTGGAGGATGTTGCAGGCAGCAGAACGTTCTCCACGGCATATCCAGACTGTCAAGTCTGTCACATGTGCTCAGTGTGAACCTGTTTTCATCTGTGAAGAGCACAGGGCGCCAGTGGCGAATTTGCCAATCTTGGTGTTCGCTGGCAAATGCCAAACGTCCTGCATGGTGTTGGGCTGTAAGCACAACCCCCACCTGTGGACGTCGGGCCCTCATACCACCCTCATGGAGTCTGTTTCTGACCGTTTGAGCAGACACATGCACTTTTGTGGCCTGCTGGAGGTCATTTTGCAGGGCTCTGGCAGTGCTCCTCCTGCTCCTCCTTGCACAAAGGCGGAGGTAGCGGTCCTGCTGCTGGATTGTTGCCCTCCTACGGCCTCCTCCACGTCTCCTGATGTACTAGCCTGTCTCCTGGTAGCGCCTCCATGCTCTGGACACTACGCTGACAGACACAGCAAACCTTCTTGCCACAGCTCGCATTGACGTGCCATCCTGGATGAGCTGCACTACCTGAGCCACTTGTGTGGGTTGTAGACTCCGTCTCATGCTACCACTAGAGTGAAAGCACCGCCAGCATTCAAAAGTGACCAAAACATCAGCCAGGAAGCATAGGAACTGAGAAGTGGTCTGGTCACCACCTGCAGAACCACTCCTTTATTGGGGGTGTCTTGCTAATTGCCTATCGTTTCCACCTGTTGTCTAGTCCATTTGCACAACAGCATGTGAAATTTATTGTCAATCAGTGTTGCTTCCTAAGTGGACAGTTTGATTTCACAGAAGTGTGATTGACTTGGAGTTACATTGTGTTGTTGAAGCGTTCCCTTTATTTTTTTAAGCAGTGTATATTCACCTCCTTTGCTATGAAGCCCCTAAATAAGATCTGGTGCAAACAATTACCTTCAGAAATCACATAATTAATTAAATAAACTCCACCTGTGTGCAATCTAAGTGTCACATGATCTCAGCACCTGTTCTCAAAGGCCCCAGAGACTGCAACACCACTAAGCAAGAGGCACCACCAAGCAAGTGGCACCATGAAGACCAAGGAGCTCTTCAAACAGGTTGTGGAGATGTACAGGTCAGGGTTGGGTTATAGAAAAATATCCGAAACTTTGAACATCCCACGGAGCACCATTAAATCCATTATTAAAAAATGGAAAGAATATGGCACCACAACAAAACTGCCAAGAGAGGGCCGCCCACCAAAACTCACAGACCAGGCAAGGGCATTAATCAGAGAGGCAACAAAGAGACCAAAGATAACCCTGAAGGAGCTGCAAAGCTCCACAGCGGAGATTGGAGTATCTGTCTGTAACGGCTTTCTTCCTGGGAAGGAGAGGACAAAAGCGCAGCGTGATTAGTGTTAAACATCTTTAATAAAGACGATAACCGAGAACACTACACAAAATACAAAACAATAAATGTGAAAACCGAAACAGTCCTGTGTGGTGAAAACAAACACAGACACGGAAACAATCACCCACAAACCCCAACACAAAACAAGCTACCTAAATATGGTTCCCAATCAGAGACAATGACTAACACCTGCCTCTGATTGAGAACCATATCAGGCCAAACACAGAAACAGACAAACTAGACACACAACATAGAATGCCCACCCAGCTCACGTCCTGACCAACACTAAAACAAGGAAAACACACAAGAACTATGGTCAGAATGTGACACTGTCCATAGAACCACTTTAAGCCGTACACTCCACAGAGCTGGGCTTTATGGAAGAGTGGCCAGAAAAAAGCTATTGCTTAAAGAAAAAAATAAGCACACATGTTTGGTGTTCTCCAAAAGGCTTGTGGGAGACTCCCCAAACATATGGAAGAAGGTACTCTGGTCAGATGAGACTAAATTGAGCTTTTTGGCAACCAAGGAAAACACCATGTCTGGCACCAACCCAACACCTCTCATCCCCCCGAGAATACCATCCCCACAGTGAAACATGGTGGTGGCAGCATCTTGCTGTGGGGATGTTTTTCATCGGCAGGGACTGGGAAACTGGTCAGAATTTAAGGAATGATGGAATGCGCTAAATACAGGGAAATTCTTAAGGGAAACCTGTTTCAGTCTTCCAGAGATTTGAGACTGGGACGGAGGTTCACCTTCCAGCAGGACAATGATCCTAAGCATCCTGCTAAAGCAACACTCGAGTGGTTTAAGGGGAAACATTTAAATGTCTTGGAATGGCCTAGTCAAAGCCCAGACCTCAATCCAAATGAGAATCTGTGGTATGACTTAAAGATTGATGTACACCAGCAGGAACCCATCCAACTTGAAGGAGCTGGAGCAGTTTTGCCTTGAAGAATGGGCAAAAATCCCAGTGGCTAGATGTGCCAAGCTTATAGAGACTTGCAGTTGTAGTTGCTGCAAAAGGTGGCTCTACAAAGTATTGACTTTGTGGGGGTAAATAGTTATGCACTCTCGGGTTTTCAGTTTTTTTCTAATATTTCTTGTTTGTTTCACAATATAAAACATTTTGCATCTTCAAAGTGGTAGCCATGTTGTGTAAATCAAATGATACAAACCCCCCCAAAAATCTGTTTTAATTCCAGGTTGTAAGGCAACAAAATGCCAAGGGGGTGAATACTTTCGCATGGCATTGTATCCGCATGTAGTATTGGCTACTTGGGTCTACTCATACCTGCTTGTATTTACATCACCCATGCACTCTCTATATCAAGGACAGTTGTCTGCACACTCAATGAGCTACAAATAACGACTGTATTTCCAATACAACTCACCAGATACTTATTTTAAAGGCAGAGATGAATACAAAACAACCCAAAACAACCTAGACCATGAATTTGTTTTCAATAGTCTCTGTCTAGACAGCTGCACTAATGATTCAAGTTTCTAGACGTATTTTATGATATACCTGACATGCTTTGTTGTTTGATGTTAGATTTGAAGTAGCAATTTGATCTGGAGCTCCAGTACTCTCTAAGGGGAGCCATGTTAAGCATTGAATTCATCAGGATCTGTTTCTATTCCACAACAAAGGACACATCTAACTAGCTCAAACCTACAATGGTCTAGTTACGTCATATTCATGTAATTAATGAAATCCTAGTGTCATTGTAACGGATGGATCTTCTATCCTTCTATCTCCTAAGTACTACTTTGGGTCTTAGTTGTTAGATTTTTCTAATGGCATTTGCCATTATTGAATCCATGTCATTTATGGATAGAAGTGGAGTCATGCCATCAATTTATTAAATTGTGTGTGTGCACTTCCCTGTTTTATTCAGTGTAATTGGATGGGTAATTAAAGTGTAAAAGCAGTGTCATCTAACTGTAAATCCTGCTATTCACACTCTCTCTCTCTCTCACACACACACACACACACACACACACACACACACACACACACACACACACACACACACACACACACACACACACACACACACCAGGGTTTAAATACACAATCCTATTACTGGTGGTTGGAGTAGAATGAGGTCCATTTAGAAAATCAAAGACTAATTATTTAATTGCCTAATGTCCTCTCTCTTTATACACTGAGTGTACAAAACATTAAGAACACCATGTTATAGACTGACCAGCTGAATCTAGGTGAAAGCTATGATCCCTTATTGATGTCACTTGTTAAATCCACTTCAATCAGTGTAGATGAAGGGGAGGAGACAGGTTAAAGAAGGATTGTTAAGCCTTGAGACAATTGAGACATGGAGAGTATAAATATTGAAGTGCCTTTGAATGGGGTATGGTAGTAGATGCCAGGTGCACCGGTTTGTGTCAAGAACTGCCACGCTGCTGGGTTTTTTGTGCTCAACATTTTCCTGTGTGTATCAAGAATGGTCCACCACCCAAAGGACATCCAGCCAACTTGACAAAACTGTGGAAAGCATTTGAGTCAACAGTGGCCAGCATCACTTTTCGAAGGCTTCCGACACCTTGTAGAGTCCATGCTCTGACAAATTGAGGCTGTTCTGAAAGTGAAGTGGGGGGGACAAATCATACATAGGAAAGTGTTCTTACTGTTTTGTGCACTCAGTGTATGTGCCCCATTTTTTGTGATTGTTTGACAGCAATTATGTGGGAATGATCAAGTTGCTTCTTTTGACATTTACGAAATTACATTTTAGATTGTTAGACAGCTTTATTCACTCATGTTTATTGGAACATGTATTGATGTTGTTGTTAATGTCTAATGCACATGTTGGATGCAGTTTATTTGTCTTTTTCATGTGCAAGATATTAATAATGAACCATCTAAAAATGTCTGGGGTCTGCTAAACTGAAGAGAGTGGATTTAGTATTTAAATATTTGATTGGTCAAACACAAATCAGTAGGAAAATCCTGCGAACGCAGCATACATGATGATGCCAACAAAGTGATAACATTTGACAAGGGTTAACACCAACCATGGATGGCATCTCCTTCCATTGCTTGTAGTAAAGTGTCCATACTGCAGTATGTTTGGCTGCAGGGCCGTTGCCTCTCCATTCTGACGGTGAGTTTGTCTACTGTAGGTGGACAGAATGGCGTTGCGTTATTACCATTCTGACACTGAGGTTGTCGAGGTGGACACACAGGCAGCAGACTGCTCTGGGCTCCTGCGGCTATGGAACTGGGGGTTAACCTATCTAAACTGTCCATACTGAGAGTTGCTATAGACAGCAGGGGCCACAGCAGGAGATCTGTGTCCCAAATGGCATCCTATTCCCTTTATAGTGCACTACAAAGTTGACATAGACAAGAAGCTTTAAGTGCACTTTCGCATTCGATTCGTCAAACGTAGTGCACTTTAAAGGCACTAGGATGACATGTGAGACGTAGCCATTGTTTGTTCTCCATATTGCTGACCTTTAAAGCAGTGGTAAATTGGTCAGCTTTTGTCGTGCTTTAATTATAGATTGACCTGAGATAAATATATAAAAGGATTTAGGCTACCCCCATCCAATCACATTGTTGGCCAGGGCACTGAGAATTGACACAGTTCAGGTGGAATCAATTTACAAAGAAAGGAAATGGAATCAAATCCTGCCATGCAAGGATCCCCCTTCAACCACCCAGCAAATGCATCAATAGCTTCATGTTCACATGTCCAATATTTTATGACGGGTGCTGTATGAAGCCAGAATACTCAGTACAGAATGTTTCTGTTTTATATACACCACTCTGTACCCTTACCAAAACAAATTTTGCCAGTCTGAGTAAATCCATAAAAATAAAAAAAATTAAATACCCAGGCTCAAACATTCAATAAACAGTACGATATTGGATTTACAGTAATAACATACAGCAATTATGATATAGTTTACAGAATGTGTTTAGATTTTCCCAGGTAGGATATATTTACCAGCACACCATTTGACTACATTGAGATTATTTGTGCTTGGAACACATCATGAGGAACATTTCATACAATGTTCTCTCTAGTCGTTAATAGAATGATGATTCTCTATTTCAATGATTCTCAACACATGGTGTAAAGCAACACAAGACATGATGAGACAGATGCTCTTGGAATAATGAAAGAGAGCATTCTGAAGGCTCTTGATCATGTTCCAATGCTCACCACTGGGACCAAGTACAGTATTCATTTACATTCGTATCATTCTGATAGTACTGCTACATGTGCTCCTGCAAAGACTGCTGCTCGCCAGGTGTAGACGCTCTCATCTTGACTAATGTGAGGATTTTCACAGAGATGTAGCTGCATTTCTAATTATGTATCTGTGCATAGGCCTGAAGGTACTAGTAGGGTTGCACATTTTGGGGAATATTCAGAGGTGGAATCTTTCCATGGGAATTAATGGGAATATATGGGAATTAACGGAAATATATGCAAATTAATAATAATACCAATTAAATGTAGATGTTTTTTTGCATTGGATATATGTACCATATCATATGGAGACAGAAACATACACATTTTACCTTATCATAAGTAGACATAATTGCAAATGATTAAATCCTTCTAATAGAAATAAAAAAATAACTATTTTGTTACGAATTTAACTTTAATTAAATGAGTTGACTCTTCACATGGGATGATTTCACTGAACAACAAAATAAAAGGAATATTGAATGATCCCCAACGATCCATCACATCTCCCAAAAATGTTTTCAACATACATCTGTAAAATGATAATCTAGAAACTAAAGCTTTGGTTGTCTTCCTCTCTCCCTGGACTCTCTCCCTGGACTCTCTCCCTGGACTCTCTCCCTGGACTCTCTCCCTGGACTACATTGAGATGATTTGTGCTTGGAACACATCATGAGGAACATGATTTCACACAATGTTCTCTCTAGTCGTTAATAGAATCAATGTGGTGCTCTTATTCTTCTCACTTTGCTTGGTGAGGTAGATTGCTGCTATAACTTGATGAGCCTTCACATACCTAACCATTTCCTTGGCTCTCTTGTAGAGTGTATCCATTGTTTTCAGTGCCATGATGTCCTTGAGGAGCAGATTCAATGCATGAGCAGCACAGCCAATGGGTGTGATGTGAGGGTAGGACTCCTCCACTTTAGACCAAGCAGCCTTCATGTTTGCAGCATTGTCTGTCACCAGTGCAAATACCTGTGAACCAATGTCCACCTCTTGAACATCAGACTCTGAGGCCTCATCTTCACTGTCACTTCCCAACCTTGTTGAGGATGGCTCATTGTCAGGCTCAAAAAGCCTCAAATTCGCCTGGGTGCCCACCAATTTTTCAACCCTTGTATTGGTCAACCTGTTGCGTGCTTTGGTGTGTGTGTGTGTGTTCCCAAACAAGGACCAGTGGCGCTCTGAGGCGGCTGATGTTGGTGGGATTTGGAGGATGATGGAGGCAACAGGGGAAAGAGCCTCAGATCCACAAAGTCTCTTCCACCAGGTGGCTGAAGAGATATGTTGGCAAGACTGCCATATTGCATATCCATCCCAAAGCCCTAGCTTAGAAGTGTACTTCGCCAGACTGCCAAGAACCTTGCACTCATCCAGGCCAAGGTGGCGAGACACGGTAGTGATAACACCATAGGCCTTGTTGATCTCTGCACCAGAAAGGATGCTCTTGCAAGCAGACAGTACTTTGGGTCCAACATGTACACTGGGGCATGTATGGGCTTCAAGCAGAAGTCTTCACGCTTTTTTAATGTATTTCAGAACTGCAGTTTCCTCTACTTGGAGCAACAGTGAAGTGGGCAGGGCAATACGGATTTCTTCTCTTACATCTGAAAGCAGAGTCTGAACATCAGACAGGATGGCTTTGTCTCCCACAATCCATGCAATGGCTACTGCTATAGGTTTCAGGAGTTTCAGGCTGTTTACCACTCTCTCCCGAAATGCATCATCCAAGGGGATCCTCTTGATGGGGCTGTTCATATCGGCAGACTGATATGGCCTTTTCTTGGAGAGACTCCTTCCCCTCCAGGAGACTGTCAAACATGATGACAACATCACCCCAACGGGTGTTGCTGGGCAGCTTCAATGTGGTGCTCTTATTCTTCTCACTTTGCTTGGTGAGGTAGATTGCTGCTATAACTTGATGAGCCTTCACATACCTAACCATTTCCTTGGCTCTCTTGTAGAGTGTATCCATTGTTTTCAGTGCCATGATGTCCTTGAGGAGCAGATTCAATGCATGAGCAGCACAGCCAATGGGTGTGATGTGAGGGTAGGACTCCTCCACTTTAGACCAAGAAGCCTTCATGTTTGCAGCATTGTCTGTCACCAGTGCAAATACCTTCTGTGATCCAAGGTCATTGATGACTACCTTCAGCTCATCTGCAATGTAGAGACCGGTGTGTCTGTTGTCCCTTGTGTCTGTGCTCTTGTAGAATACTTGTTGAGGGGTGGAGATGATGTAGTTAATTATTCCTTGCCCACAAACATTCAACCACCCAACAGAGATGATTGCAATACATTCTGATTTCTCTATGATTTGCTTGACCTTCACTTTAAATTGATTGAACTTTGCATCTAGCAAATGAGTAGATAAAGCATGTCTGGTTGGAAGGGTGTATGCTGGGCAAAAAACATTCAGAAATCTCTTCCAATACACATTGCCTGTGAGCATCAGAGGTGAACCAGTTCCATACACCACTTGAGCAAGACATTCACCAGCATTTCTCTGACTACATTCCTCCATTGAGGTTGCTTGTTGTGAGCACTGAGGGAACTTTATGCACATGGCCAGATGATTCTACATCTTTCTTGCATTCTTCACATATGATTTTGCACAGCATTTGCAAATGTATACAGCTTGTCCTTCTACATTAGCTGCAGTGAAATGTCTCCACACATCAGATAGATTTTCCTGTAAAGATTAGAGAAAAATTTGTTTAAAAAAACCCAAATACAATTCCATGTACAGATCGAGTTAAACGGTTAGACTAAACAACTCCTTTGTAAGATATATTTTTTTTAATGAAACGTATGGAAACAGGTGAATTAACACTCCTCAGTTAGCAGGCTCAAGCAAGCTAAAACCCACATGGTAGCAAAAACGAACTATCAGAAATTGTTAACAAGTTAGAAATGATTTAAACACACTTTGCTGTAGGCTACTATTTACTAGTTAACAAAATATAATGTATGTCATGTAAAATATATTCACCCCACCCAGTATTGTAATCAAAACTAACCAGAAAGCATGTGGTCCTTGGCTCAGACAGTGTAGTAGTGTGGGCTCAATAGCGTCTCATTAGTTTGCAAGATCTTGAGAATCAGCTGTACATGTGATGGAAGAATGCACTGTGCATGCAAAGGGTTGCAGTTCCATTGAATTGGGGATAGTTTATCCAAAATATGCCACAAGACCTAGAATTGCCTTATGTGTATCCCACAAAAAAAAGGTTGAATGTTGTAAGCTAACATTTCTGGTGAATTTAAGCAGAATTCCCCAAATTCCAGGGTTTAACTTCCCATGAAAAATGTCTGAAATTTATCGTAAAGTTTCCGACCCTTTGCAACCCTAGGTACTAGGAGGATAGTTATACATCTTCCAACCACGTTTCATTTGTAAAGTCAAGTCTCCGGTTTACTGACGTGAAAAGAGTGCTACAGTTATTCAATCTGTCGATGTGCCCTTGAGCAAGGAGGCTGACCCTGTAAAACAACACATTTTACTCCACCTATGTGACGACAAAACATATATATTTGTTTATTTTTGGGGGGGAGTGAATGTGGTCAATGTGGGGGATAACAACATCCTTTTTTTATCCAGTTAACATGTTCATTTAAGAGAGTGGCATTCCTATTCAATTTCTCCTATCTCTGTGAAGGGGAATGAATAGGCAGTTCTTATAAAAGCTCTTGTGGACAGTATTTTAATTAACAAATGGAATACTACAGTACTAGCAGTAGGGTTGTGTCAGAAATGTCACCATATTCCTTACATAGTGCGCTACCAAAGCCTGATCAAAAGTAGTACACTATTTAGGGAATAGGGTGCCATTTGGGATACAGATTACAATTGAAAATACCAACTGTACTGTAGTTGATCCAGAGTTATGCATGTATCATGAGGAGCTACGTTATAGTTCAAATATGCTCTAAAATGGAAATGGAAAAGATAGGGAGGAAATCCCTTTGCCGACATCTTCGTCAAACAGAGACAGTAGAGAGACACTTGCATGTCATCAGATAGATAGAGCAAGTCTACATGCTACAGTAAAACATAGTAGTTGTTTCCGGCTCAGGGGACATGGTTGAAAGTAAACCATCCAGTCGTTTAACAGCAAGCCATCCATCCACCACAGAGAGAGGAGTCCATCAACTCTCTCCACCTTCCATCCTGGAAGAGAAACAAATCTCTCTGTGTGGTTTGAGTAGTATCCTGTTTGGTTGGCCTAGTATCCTGTGTGGTTGGCCTAGTATCCTGTGTGGTTGGCCTAGTATCCTGTGTGGTTTGCCTAGTATCCTGTGTGGTTGGCCTAGCATTCTGTGTGGTTGGCCTAGCATCCTGTGTGGTTGGCCTAGTATCCTGTGTGGTTGGCCTAGTATCCTGTGTGGTTTGCCTAGTATCCTGTGTGGTTGGCCTAGCATCCTGTGTGGTTGGCCTAGTATCCTGTGTGGTTGGCCTAGCATCCTGTGTGGTTGGCCTAGTATCCTGTGTGGTTGGCCTAGCATCCTGTTTGGTTGGCCTAGTATCCTGTGTGGTTGGCCTAGTATCCTGTGTGGTTGGCCTAGTATCCTGTGTGGTTTGCCTAGTATCCTGTGTGGTTGGCCTAGCATTCTGTGTGGTTGGCCTAGCATCCTGTGTGGTTGGCCTAGTATCCTGTGTGGTTGGCCTAGTATCCTGTGTGGTTTGCCTAGTATCCTGTGTGGTTGGCCTAGCATCCTGTGTGGTTGGCCTAGTATCCTGTGTGGTTGGCCTAGCATCCTGTGTGGTTGGCCTAGTATCCTGTGTGGTTGGCCTAGCATCCTGTTTGGTTGGCCTAGCATCCTGTTTGGTTGGCCTAGTATCCTGTGTGGTTGGCCTATCATCCTGTTCGGTTGGCCTAGCATCCTGTTTGGTTGGCCTAGCATCCTGTTTGTTTGGCCTAGCATCCTGTTTGGTTGGCCTAGTATCCTAGGCATGTTAGTGCATTATATTGAAATGTGTGATTTACAACAGTCAGAATGACATCCTCATTAAAATGGCATTTGAACAGGTAAAATACATATATTTTTATATACAATTAGGTATTATGATTATGGCTCTAGATTGCAGGAAAAATCTGTTTCAGGTGTTTGAAAAATGCAAAATTCTCCAACCCCATCCATTCTTACGTACTTTGTGCCCCTCTAAATTCATGGGTGTATGACGCCCCTGCTGCTGTCTCAAAATGTATTGACCCTGTATGTATGGTCATGAATAAACAACAGTTTTAAAATTCCTAATACGTCATACAGGCACTATCTCTTTATCAACCACGTTTATTTACAAATAGGTGATTTATGTTCCCTCGGCCCAGTAAAAGCCTTATCAGTATCTCACTGCACCAGTTAATAACCAAGTGTATGTCCCAAATGGCATCCTATTCCCTATATAGTGCACTACTTTTGACCAGATCCTTATAGGCCCTAGTCAAAAGTAGTGCACTTTGTAGGGAATAGGGTGCCATTTGGGAGAACGCCCAAGTGGAAGTCATGGTGTGTTAATCACACTACAGCCGATGAGTTGGAGACTGCTCCATTTTGCTAATGTCTGTTACAATTTCAAACCAGGCCATGTATAACTAACAGGTTTAATTAGTTTGGATTGATATTCATATCACATGTCCAATGGAATAGACGCCTGACAACTCTCATCTTGTGTACTTCTCAAGAGTATCTTGTCCTGTGTCGCTTTTCCCTGTTGGATCATTTTTTTCCCCCAGTTTTTTCCATTAGATACTTTATCCTATAATGGTGTCTGTTGATCAACGAGGCCATGCTAAACAGAATTTCCCTCTCTCTCTCTCTCTCTCTCTCTCTCTCTCTCTCTCTCTCTCTCTCTCTCTCTCTCTCTCTCTCTCTCTCTCTCTCTGTCTCTGTCTCTGTCTCCCTCTCTGTCTCTCTGTCTCTCTCTCTCTCTCTCTCTCTCTGTCTCTCTCTCTCTCTCGCTCTCTCTTTCATAATACTTAGTGTATCATGTTGCAGTTGGTAATGGAAAGGGATATGAGATTACAGTTCTGTTACAAATATTCTTTAATCAACTATCAAAGAGATGTTAGCTGGTTTCTCTGATTGGGGTGAAGCCTTTTCATGTTCAGTTGACTATCCGAGGTCATTAAAGGCGCTTTCACACAAACCTACAGTAAAACCAAGAAATTAATTATTTGCTGATGTGAACCACATCTAGGCTAGTAGTTTGTTTCATTCAATATCTCTTGTATATCAATACTACAGCAGAAAGGTCCTTCTTTGTGGGATGTTGTTAATGATATTTCCAAATGTTTTGTGGCATGCTCGCATGAGATCCAGTTAGTTGCATGTGGAGAGTTGCCTTAAAAGTAAATGGCAGGATAAGCGGTCTTTTCATGCCATGTATGCTTAATGCATCCGGACAGATACGAGAACATCGCAATCAAATTAGCAGGGCTTGTCGTGCATGCTTACACAGCAGAAGCCCCAAATGTTTTTTTCTTCTCTTAGCAGCAATGACACCAACAAACGGGGGTATAACTCACAGTGACAGGGGGATTTGAGGAGCCTCCGTCAGTATTATTGCGAGGCAGCTTGTGCCCAATTGCTCCTAATACAAAGTGATTTGAAGCCATCAACACTATGTGTGACTCACCCACCCAGAGAGTCATCCACAGGCACCTGGCCCAGTTAACATGGAACATCCTCCTAATAATGCAACAATGTAGAATGTCTTGGCTCAGCTTGTCAAACTGTTGAGAGTGGTCCAGTAAATCCTCTCTTTCCACCTCCGTGATCATTTGGCACGTCTGACTCCTGTGACTCCTGCCTTTGTGATGTGGCAGTTACCACCTGCTCCCCATGGCCTGAGTGCTGCTTGTCTCAGTCTAATTTAGGGACATGTTGGCCGAAGCCATTTGAGAACAACACAGTGAGTGAAGGACAGTCCTGGTTGGCTGTCGCTGCCTGGATGACTGATGATGTGTGCTGATCTGCACTGAGTGACACATGCCACCAAACCTCCCATAAAGCTACTGTGACCTATGCTGTCATGTCACAACATTCCAAATGCTACAGTCTGCTTGTTTATCAGTGTACATTCCTGCTGCACAGTACCTAGCCATAGTTCCTTTAATGCATGCACTATGTTTTATGTTTTGTACCATGAACTCTGTAATCCTCAAGGGAGGTTTTGAATTACATTTTGCATTTGAGTAATTTAGCAGATGCTCTTATCCAGAGCGACTTGCAGTTAATGTATTCATCTTAAGATAGATAGGCCCAATATGTCAAACCATTTGATATTGACTTTCATGTTGGAATGCCTGTGCTACTTCTAATCTCTCTGCTTTACATTCGACCAGCTATGCAGCTTATGCAGTAGCACAGCATCAGAGTGGAGCATACTGTTGGATCGATGTGTGTACATGTACTGTGTGCCTCAGTGGCTTCGTGAGATAATTGCGTGCTTGTCCATGTCTTATGTCTCGCACAGTATTTTATGGCCTGTTTTGTCATGTTCCTCCAGTGTGATGTGCGATGTAAAGCTATTGATGAGACAAAGAGAACCTCCAATTGAATTCTCTGGAGTGCGTAGCCTTTATTATGACGGGAATTGTCTTTGCTTCAATAGCCCTGATTCATTACTGGAAATGAGTTAGCCTGGCCCTTCGCCAGCCAGCACCTCTCCCTTGTAAGAGCCTTTCATAAAGCCAATGCAATGGTGGAATATGGTTATTATGAAAGCAAATGCTAATGGGGCTTTAATGAGCGTGCTAGAATTCTAGATGTTGATGTGAAGAGGAGATCACGCCCCCAAATCAAAGATACTGTAGTTTACAAAAACAACATCAGCAAGTTGTTAGATATTGAACAGTGAATCATCTTAAAACAGAGTGCATATTTGAGTTTTATCTGATAGTGTCATGCTTTACCTTATTATGCCACTTGTTCCCTTACACACACACACACACACACACACACACACACACACACACAGCGCGCGCGCGCGGTCAGCGACGGCCCTCAATCTAGTTTAGTTCTCACTGGTGACCTCCCTCACCCTGCATTGATAGCAGCAATGGGTGATAGGGTCAGTCTGCTGGGGACTGATAAACTCAGCGCACAGCGGCAGTCCGTCCGACAACGCTGAATGCAATCACTCAAGAATGACCCAGGCATCGCTGGGTCGGAGGGTTGGACCTAATCTATCTCCATAGCAACTGTCCAGGTACATCTGACTGTGACTGCGGTCGGTCAGCCAGCTGGGAGAGTTGGTGGGAACCAGCGTCGACGTGGCAACACAGTGGCGATACAGAGGGAGAGCCCTGATGAGGTATCCTGGTGATTATCAGATAAAGATAATGGGGTTGATTGCCTCTTACAGGGCATGTATAGAGAGAACACCATTGAGCTGCCAGAGAGAGGCAGGACAGGACAATACTGTAAGATGGAAGGGAAAGTTATCTCTCTGTCTGCTGTTCTTGGAAGTTGTGGAGTTTCTACGGTATGGGCTGAAGGTAATGGTGGATTGGACAGTACCATACGCCCCAACATCAGTCATTTTAGGTGTACTATAGTTAGAATTTTGGAATGATAAAAAAACAACATAATTTTCTAGCTCCTCCTCCTCCTTGTTCTGTCAATAGTTAAGGAATCCCCTCACCTTAAGGCTGCTGCCAGTCTCTTTTCATCCGAGGAAGGTTACTTTTTGTAGATTGACAACACAGACAGATCCATGTCTGCTGGTGAAGTTTAAGCACAAGAAGTAACATGAAAACCTTTTCCAACCTGAAGCTGAATCTGACGCTGAAATGCATGAAATATTGGACAATTAATATTTCAGAATAACTCTAGTCAGGAACTTTCTGTTGTTGTGCTGAGTGATGAGATTTGCTTGATTAGCAGGTCCCATTCAGACTCTCTAACCATCTGTTTAAAACCCATGTCTCCTGACCCTATCATCCTAACACCAGCACTATTCTTCTGTGGTGGCAGAATGGTGGGTGTGCAGTCCAATCGTCCCTGTAATGGATGTGAATGTTCCTCACAGCCTTGTGATTACATAAGATATACAGCTCCGTTTGCGATGCCTGGTGGTTCAGGGGGAACGTGTCTTATTAAAGCAATAAAAATGACTCCAATAATGTTTAATGAGCTCACCAACTGGAGGGAAAAAAAGGCAATTTGGCATTTTAAAGATATATTACCTTATCTGTCTTTGTCTGTCGGATAAAGCCGCAAGTCTCTAATGTTCCATTTTTTGTGCCACTGAAAATATTAAAATGAACATGAGTATTGATTGGAACCAGAGGCTGCAAAAGAGAGACACTCTATCATCTTCTCTGCAAGAAGTGGGAGGATAAACTTTTTGTAACAGAATATTTTTGTTTCCTACTTTAAATATATATATATATATTTTTTAATTTACTCCCTTTTCTCCCCAATTTCGTGGTGTCCAATTGTTAGTAATTACTATCTTGTCTCATCGCTACAACTCCCGTACGGGCTCCGGAGAGACGAAGGTCGAAAGCCATGTGTCCTCCGTGGCACAGCTTGCGCTGCGATGCAGTGCCCTAGACCACTGCGCCACCTGGGAGGCCCTGTTTCCTACTTTTTAATGACGTACAATATGTTTTTAATGTATTATACAGCTCTTAGCTACGTTAAATCTAAAAACAGATTTTCATGAAGCCAATATAGGTTGAAAACTTATCAAACAAATATATATAAACAAAGGTGTTGACCTTGTTGATCTCATTTTACTGATAACTGTCCTCAGCGATATGTTTGTACCAAGTTAATGTGCTCCTCATGTCTCCTCGTGTTTGGAATGCCAGTGCCAGTGGATTTGTAACAATAGATTTTACCTGAGGATTATTTGGTTGCATCTCAGGTATTACAGGATTACAAGGGATTATGTGTTGAACTAGATTATGAGTTCAAATGTTTAAACTGGTACGGTACTTGACCTGCGACACTCTGATTGGACCTGTAATCAAAATAAGCGAAGCATGTTGTGATGTGTCATTTTTCTTTACGTAACACTGTTTATTTTTAGTTGTCAGACATTTAATGACGGCCATAATTCCTGTGGAGTTCTTTACAACATGGACCATTGTCTAAACTGTCCTTATGCACAACATGGACCTTTGTCTAAACTGTCCTTATGCACAACATGGACCTTTGTCTAAACTGTCCTTATGCACAACATGGACCTTTATCTAAACTGTCCTTATGCACAACATGGACCTTTGTCTAAACTGTGCTTATGCACAACATGGACCTTTGTCTAATCTGTGCTTATGCACAACATGGACCTTTGTCTAATCTGTCCTTATGCACAACATGGACCTTTGTCAAAACTGTGCTTATGCACAACATGGACCTTTGTCTAATCTGTGTTTATGCACAACATGGACCTTTGTCTAATCTGTCCTTATGCACAACATGGACCTTTGTCTAAACTGTCCTTATGCACAACATGGACCTTTGTCTAAACTGTGTTTATGCACAACATGGACCTTTGTCTAATCTGTGCTTATGCACAACATGGACCTTTGTCTAATCTGTCCTTATGCACAACATGGACCTTTGTCTAATCTGTGTTTATGCACAACATGGACCTTTGTCTAATCTGTCCTTATGCACAACATGGACCTTTGTCTAATCTGTGTTTATGCACAACATGGACCTTTGTCTAAACTGTCCTTATGCACAACATGGACCTTTGTCTAATCTGTCCTTATGCACAACATGGACCTTTGTCTAAACTGTCCTTATGCACAACATGGACCTTTGTCTAATCTGTCCTTATGCACAACATGGACCTTTGTCTAAACTGTCCTTATGCACAACATGGACCTTTGTCTAATCTGTCCTTATGCACAACATGGACCTTTGTCTAATCTGTCCTTATGCACAACATGGTCTGACAGGACCATCAATCAACACGTTCAATTGAGGCTTGCAAATTCATCCTTCAGAACCCATTATGAACTATGGCAAAAAAATATAACTGAATTCACTTAAATCTCAGTGTCCATCAGTTTCCGACCAGTTTTTTTCCCGGTGTTATCTTGCAGCTTGGTGAGGAAACCTTCAACAGAGCCAAGCTCCTGAACGTGGGCTACACCGAGGCCCTGAAGGATGCAGAGTATGACTGCTTCATCTTCAGCGACGTGGACCTCATCCCTATGGACGACCGTAACCTCTACCACTGTTACGACCAGCCACGACACTTTGCCATCGCTATGGACAAGTTTGGCTTTAGGTAGGTCAATTGTATTGTGTACTCTCGCTCCCATGTATATTTACTCTAAAATAAATCTGTTATTCATTTTCTGAGCCTATTCTCCTACCATCTTAAGCTTATTAATTTGGAAAGGGATAGTCCTCATATAAAAGTTTGAAGGTATTGTTTTGGGACTGCACACGTGATCTGTACAGGATGATGTAACCAAAAGTACTGTTGGAGGCTCATCCCCAGTTCATTTGACTGACTTTAAGATGAACGTTCCCTCTGTCTTTCATTGGAATCCGCCCAGCGCTCTCTGATGTTTAATTTTCTGTATGGGGCCAAAGAGCAACCCAATCCTAACACATTATTATATATTGTTTTGGTTAATGTCAGCAGTCAATAAATATTTTTGGTGGTATCATTTTACGAATAACTTTACCTGCTGTTGATAACACAAGCATTTTAATGTCGAATTGAATACCCACAACTTTATCCAGTGAATGTGTCCTGCCCCTACTGTACACTGACACCCACAGCCTGAGTTAAAGGGAGCTTTTTCTCACATCTAACTCAGCCCTATCCACATACTTGATAGCCTTGAAATTGGCAATATAGTTACAAAAAGCCCTGAACACACTCATGCCTAACAGACAAATTCACCCCAATGCCATTTTACCTGCTTGGATATGCAATTAAAATTGCTGTGTAATTTGTGACAGATTGATTGAACACAATTCCTCAGCATCTAGCCAGGCTTTGTATCCAGTGCATGTGGACTAAGCAGCCTTTTTGCTAAACATCTTATGCAAGTCCCTCAATGCACCAGCGTTGACTGCTAATATCAATAAACTGTGATGATAATCCCATTTCTAAACTGTATGGAATTCACACTAGAGGGGCTTTCTCCTGGCTACAACATTACTTTCTCTAATGACTCACACATCCTCCAGCAAATAGGCTGCTTAGAAACACACATGCACGCACAGACACACACAGCCACGGATGCACGCATACAAGGACACACACACACACACAACATTTTCTCTATATTGTTTGTGTGAAGGCTGCTGCTACAGCAGATGTCCTCATTAGTTTTTTGCTTGTTGTCTTTTTACATAAAGCTCCCTGTCGCTGGCTCTGTCTGACGTCACAAACACACACACACTCACCACTGGCCTGAGGCAGACTCCAGGCACCCGCCATGATACTCGGCTAACCTTCTGCACCGTGGAACATTACAATGGGGCTCTGTAGAAAGGCTCTCTCTCCATCTCCAAATCTTCTGCATATCTTCAAGTCATGTGCATAAATAATAGCACCTCACATCAAGTGACACTTTTTCCCTTTAACTTTTGAAGCAATCCGAGCTACTGTAGCTATAGAAACAATACATTGTTCATTTATATATTTTTATTTTGTTACTTTTGCTCGCATTCTTATAGTACGTGTTATGTTGTAATTTTCAGTTGTCTTGAATGCAATACAGTAGAGTATCCATATTTGACAGGCTTGTTTTTTTAAAGGCCAGGATCTGTAATGAACCTCAAATCTGACAACCGCCTCAATGCTTTGACAGTTATTTTCCCCTTGCAGGCTTCCTTACGCTGGGTACTTTGGCGGGGTTTCTGGGCTGAGCAAAAAACAGTTTCTCAAGATCAATGGCTTCCCCAACGAGTACTGGGGCTGGGGAGGAGAGGATGACGATATCTATAACAGGTAGGACTGCATGGCAGAAATATTCAAAAAAACACCCATCAATCCCAACACAGCACAGTACCAGAAAAAGAATGGTGCAGCCGTTTTATTTGACACTTAGATCATAGCTGATACAGTAATTTGCATATTGGTTAGAATATTTTTACCTTTATTTAACTAGGCAAGTCAGTTAATTAAGAGCAAATTCTTATTTACAATGACGGCCTACTTTGGCCACACCTGGACGACGCTGGGCCAATTGTGCGCCGCCCTGTGGGACTCACAATCACGGCCGGATGTGATACAGCCTGTAATGATGCACTCTTGCACTGCGATGCAGTGACTTAGACTGCTGCGCCACTCGGGAGCAGTATCAGTCATCGCTACTTTAACAGCTTTGAATGATTTAACGCTGATAACATTCTAAAGGCACAGATGAGGTATTAAAAGAGTGAAGTAGGCACAGCTATAGGTCTTTTTAAACGCAAAATGTATGCCTGGCCTGTCACTTTACTTTATCATTGAATGCTTTTTTCCTGAATGTCCAGATAGAATGTCATTCTCTCGCAGTGCTGCTAGCTCACAGACAGTCAAAACTTTAATAGCATGATAGTAGCTGCAATAGATTTGATCCATTAAAGCATCAAGATTTCCCCTGAGATGTTTCCTTCAACAGAGCTATTTTTGTTTCAGTGGATGTTGTGGGATGCGCTGGGATGTTATCCTCCTGCATGCTGCTGCTCAGGCCAATACATGAGCGTGAAAGGCTACATTCAATGTTGTAGACACCAAAATAAGCATGTATAAAAAAAACATAAAGGTTGTCTTTCATTGAAATCTAGAATATTTTCAGGGCTCACTTGTTTTAATATAATTTTATATAAAGCAATTTGAAATGTCCTTGAATATACACTGGATCTCATGGCCAGGCAGAGAGGGGACTGATGATGATGGTGTTAGGCTAGCTTGCAGCAGAGTGAATAGACTCAGGCTACGTCCCAAATGACACTCTATTGCCTATATAGTGTACTACTTTTGTCTCTGGTTAAAAGTAGTGCACTATATAGGGAATAGGGTACCATTTGGGATACAGACCCAGACTGTGCTGTGCCTAGGGGGATGCTGTTGGTCTCTCCCCTAGGCACTCAGCGAGATGGTGATGTGTGAGTGATGGGGCCTGGGCTGTTGCTGGTGTCTCTCTTTCTCTCCCCCTCTCTTACAGACCCTGTGGGGATGGCTCCTTTCCCTGAGTCTAGCTGCTACAGGACATGGCATCCTAGCCCAAATTGGGGCCTGCCAACACAATCCCAGCTCGGGGGAATCCATGTCCCTGTTCAGTGCTTTGAGGCCGTGCCCACAGTCTGTTGATCAGAGGTCCAAGGGATGTCAGTGACAGCACTCTTCCCTCTTTAAAATCACATCTTCTTTGTAGGCTAGCATATGGGTCCTTCCACATAAAAAAAACACAAGAAAGAGGATTTTGACACCTACCATATCAGATTGTTCTGAAATCGTTTTTGTAGTTAGTGACAGATACGATTAGCATTCCTGAAACATTATTTTGTTTAAATATAATTTGATCTCTGAGAAATTAAACTAATTGATTGCATCCAAATTTGCCATTTTAATTTGTAGGATTCAGATAATATTCAATAAATATAGTACCCAACATCCAATTTGGACTTAACTTCTTCCTACCAATGAGTAAGCCATGAAGGAATCGCAACAAAATGTCAAAAGCCACCCACGGACCCCCATACCCTATGCCAATCCCACCTCAACAACCAGTATACCAGTTCTCTATGTTTGACAAGTAGTGTGAAGCTATGGCTTGTAGTATTACTTCTCCATACCATGTAATGTAGAGAACCCAGCCACAAAGTCATAACAGCTTTCCCAATTTGGCAACAAATGCTACTCCGGTGGGAAAAATCAATAGGCGAATATCACAGACAATCACTGGCGTGTAAGTAATACTGTGAAACACTATGATTCCAATATTAGTGCTAGATATGTTATGGACATTATCTGAAATTACAATGCTAAAATTACAAATATTAAAAATAAGTGTAGCAACTTTCATTTCCATGAGATAAAATTTCAACAAAATAATGTTTAATGCATGTCAATATTACTTGTTTGTATCTACAGAAATGATTTCAGAACAATCTGAGATGGTGGGTGTCATTGCTTGCTGAAATGACATGGAATGACTCCTATGACTTGTAGAGAAATTTGATTGATTCCTTTGTGACAGTAAGGTTCAGTGGGTTCAGCCTAAAGCAGGGACTGCACCTGCCTGGAGTGCACTATGTGGCACTGGCATACTGGCTCACAATCCCGTATTGTAATAATAGCTGATGCCTCACACACTCTGTGATGTAGCACAACAGATCTTCCAGCAATGAGAGAGGCTAACTCAGATTAGAGTGATTAAGGGGAATAGTGTGTTACTGTGTTGACACATTGTAGTTCAGAAGAGCACAGTCACCAAGAATCCAACCACAGTTAATGTTAGAGCAGTAAAGACAAAACATACATTTTATGAATCATGATTTTTCATACCTTTATTTAACTAGACAAGTCAGTTAATAACACATTCTATTTTCTATGACGGCCTAGGAACAGTGGGTTAACTGCCTTGTTCAGGGGCAGAACAAAAGATTTTTACCTTGTCAGCTCAGGGATTTGTACTGGCAACCTTTCGGTTACTGGCCCAACACTCCAACCACTAGGCTACCTGCCGCACCCAATCTATGATTCATAACCTATTAACATGTGTTAAGACCTCAAAGTGCATTTTGTGACATTTCCATTTTGTCATTTATTTACATCATATCTTGGTTAAACTGCAGAGGCTATGCTGTGCTGTAACTCCAGTGACAGCATAGCACACTTAGTGGTGATGCATGGTAGTGCACTCAGAGCCTTGCTGTGTGAACGGTAGCACAATATTGTGGGGAGTTCCTTGTTTATTGTAGTGCTTTTTGGAACTGTGCCATGCTGTCAGAACCTGCAGGGGAAAATCCCTTATGATTTGCTTGGAGGGAATACCTCATGTTACAGACGGTGCCAACTTTAAAAAAAATAATCATAGGTCTTTTTGGAAAAATGCCTGAGTTGATTTACCCCCACTCAAACAAACAGTTAAAGGGAAGAGGGTGGTTATTTTCCTGGCGTTTTTTAATGGACTATTTTGGGCTTACCTCCTCCTGATGTCTGTCCATTCTCCTTCTTTTGTTAGAAAAAATCTAGATAATGAAATTATTTTGAATGTACATTCAGACACTTAATTGAACTCTATGGTGTTCCTTAAGGGCCCAGTATCCTCCGTTTACTAAGTACCATAGTATTGATTATCTCACACCTGGATTACCCATGCAAGGCTAACCATTGATTGGGAGATAGAGTTGACACTGAGCTCCGTCATCACCATACAGTTTCATTCAGTAAAGGAAGGAAGGGTAGACAGAAATAGCTGGAGGTGATGGTGGCATTACTGGAGAAACAGATAGATGACACTATTTTCCCTGCTTCCTGTAGAGCCCATTCACCCTGAGACCAGCAACTGGAATGGAAGGATACTTAAAAAACTCTCTCTATCACCCCTCCTGGGCATGTACGCACAACTGAAGAGCAGCAGATCCATCCAGTGTCTTGGATGGGCAACTCCTTGGCTGTCAGCATCTGTGCAGTGAAACAGGGACCTGGAGGGACAGTTAGTTCCCTCATATTTACTTCTACTACAAGGTGACTAACTGTCAGAGCTCCGACTGTCTCTTGTGACAGACAGACAGACAGGCTCTGTCTGGTGGCAAGTGCTCTCCCTGGCCTAGACGTACACCTGGCTGATATTGAAAAATATACAAGTCATAGCCTATTTCATGGGCATAAGTGGTCCGTTAATACGTTAACTATCATAGGATTTTCCCTAACAAACACCTAACAGTCCAGACACTATCTATTCTACATTTACATAGTGCACAGTGTCACTCTACTGTGTTCTGTCTTTAATAGAGAGAGGGAGATACAGGAGAAAAATGCCAGCTTTGGCAGGATTCTCATTTCTCGATTGCCCTTGTGTGGCTATTTCTAATTAGAGGGAGACAGGAGGGAGTGGATAGAGAGTGGGCAGGCAGGCAGCAGAGCTTGAACCACCGCAGTCAGCAAGACAGACAGAGCACACACTCAATCCAACATGAGCGATTTCAGGTTCGTTCCACTCATCTCCTCATCTCTCCCCAATGGCTTCATTCTCTGCAGCACTCCATTCATTTCGGTTCTGATGAGGTAATGCCGCAGATTCCAATTCCCCTGGACTCCAAGAGTCTAATGCATTTAAGAAAGACTGGAGAGAAATGGGAAAAAAGCTAGTGAAATTCTTCATTAATTCAATCAAAAGGGCACGCAAGGCCAAATTAGCTGTCCAGACATCTGTATCAAAATTACCACTGTGCCTCAGGAAAACAATTATTTTTTGTTGCAATATTTAACAGGTACACAGAGAGTGAATGATATCAGTGGCAATGTGAGAATACAAAGGAAGTCAACAAAGGAACAACTATTGCAATGTGTATGTATTGAGCGAGAGAAACCATTTTGCAGGAATGTCAACCATACATCAACCATACACACAACTGATAATGTTACTACTTCTGTTTCTTCTCCTTTCTCTAAGCCTGAATAATACTTTGCTTTCAAGGGCAATGTTAATTTAGGAAAACAGATATTTTGCTTCTCAACAAAGAACATCTTATGCCATTGTGCCTGAAAGCAGAGTGAAGAACAGATATTTAAAAAAAATATGTTGTGAAAGGTTGTTTTTCCTTTCATTTTTCCTTTCTACCAAAAACGCTTTGTATTATATTATTATATTATATCGCTCAATGCTCTCTCTTCATCATGGCCCCTTCTGAGAGTTTTGAAAAGGTTTGATGGAGGGAGTTCAAGGAATCTGGTTCAGAATGAAAGGGCCCACAGATCCTTGGCACAGCGCTGTTCAATACGATTGAGCCAATTTTGTGTGCTCGCTGGGCTGAGACAGCAGCATGTGAAGGCATGGAGGAGAGAAGTCAAGCTAATGAGTCGAAGGGTGCAGCAGCAGCACATGGATCCCCATGGCTTTTGACTAAACACAACAGTAAATTATAAAGAAGACCTGTCAGAGGCCCATGTTGTTGACCCATGTTTCATATAGTACAGCTCATGTCATGGACACTACATCTTGCAATCATTCAAGGTCTCTGGTGAAGACTATTCCCAGAACGTGTCCAAATATTTACTCTTCAACTTGTACTAAAGTAAAGAAATGGTTAAAAAAAAAGGATGTATGCCTTACCTCCTCCTGATCTGTCCATTCTTCTTTTGGTAGAAAATAATGTAGTTAAATCAATTATTTTGAAAGTTCTTTCAGACACTTGGTGGTCCTTAAGGACCCAACATCCTCACCTTACTCCTCAAACTAAGTGCCATAGTATTGATTAACTCACACCTGGATTACCCAGCCAAGCCTAACCATTGATTGGGAGATATAGCTGAGACTGTGCCCATCCCCCTGCCTGCCCCTTTATCTCCTTGAAATCACTGCAGATGGTTGAAGCTTTTTCAACCTGATACCTTGAAACCACAGTGAACACTACAGAATGTCCTGAAGCCAAATAAGTCACTGAATAGCTCAGTTTCCAGCTGGACTGAATGATCATCATCAGGTATATGTTATTTAACACAGACCCAGTTAGTTTTAGTAGCTTCTGCCAAGCACTAAATGAGCAAGGTAAACATACCTATTCTGGTTGAATTTTTATTTGACTAGGCAAGTCAGTTAAGAACAAATTCTTATTTACAATGACTGCCTAGAAACAGTGGGTTAACTGCCTTGTTCAAGGGCAGAACAACGCTCTAACCACTAGGCTACATGCCACCCTGTTGCATACAGTAGGCTTCATCCCAAATGGCATCATATTCCCTACACAGTACACTCATTATGACCAGAGCCATCCCACTGGACACAAACTGGTTGAATCAATGTTGTTTTAATGTAATTTGTCAACATATTGTGACATGGAATCTACGTGGAAAATACATTGGATTTGAAAAAAAGTAATCCACGTAAACAGGTTGTTTTGAGGATGAAATTTCAACCACAGGATTATGTCATCATGGTAACCAAATTTCAATATAAACAAACCTTGTTTAAAATATGTTGAATTTGTACCTTTAAAACAATGTCTGATCTTCAACATTATATCCTCTATCAGAACAAAATACAATAGGCTGGGCAGCACCTCTTACTGGAGAATTGATCTATCTATAGCTACCCTTTGGTCTCTCATCCAGGGTTTTAACCAAACCCAGCCCTGCTTAGCTATGATATTTGTCCCTGACTGTGCTATCGTGAGAATCATTGTTGAGAGATCTCCACTTAAAAATGTATTAGATTCACTGATTCTATCGAAGTCATTCCAAAGGGTAGGTTTAACAGAGAGCATTAAATGTGACCATATTTTATCACTCATATATCATAAATTATGCTATTTAGGCCTATATAGAATTTTCTAAGTCATCAATATTGTTTCAAATCAACCCAGAATTCAACTAAAAATAGACAATACAATATGCCTAGGGTTTCAAGCTCTGGTTGATTTCAAATGTAATGATATTTAGTGATATTGAATGGTGTTTGTCAACCCAACCAAATATCAACATTAGAAGGAGATGTATCCTCTGCTTGGATAATTCCATCTGTGCCACTGACTTAGGCGCCTTTAATTCCAGTTGGATGCACGTCTCCATCTCAACCAAAAATATAAGTTAAATAATATCTAAAGTGCATTTAAAGTTTTAATCGGTTTAGTGCTATTCTTTAACTCAGAATTTTGATTGAGATGGAGACGTGAATCTAACATATCAGTTATTAATTTGTAGCTAAACTGGAATTAAAGCCAAACTAAGTCAGTGGCACAAGCAACACTGAACCATGCATGAGAGCACCAACTGTTCCGGACGACTGTGTGATCTCTCTCTCTGTAGCGTATGTGAGTAACACCTTTAAACAGGTTAACATTTGCAAGGCCGGGGGGCCAGACTGAATACCAGAATGAGTACTAAGCGCATGCGCTGACCAGCTGGTAAGTGTCTTCACTGATATTTTCAACCTATCCCTGACCCGGTCTGTAATAACAACTTGTTTCAAGCCTACCACCATAGTCCCTGTGCCCAAGAACGCCTAGGTAACCTGCCTATATGACTATTGCCCTGTTGCAATCACATCTACAGTCATTAAATTATTTAAAAGGCTAGTCAACACCATCATCCCAGACACCCAATCCAGTTCTTCTAAACAAGCTACCCACTGCTGCTACTGTCTTAACCCTACAGTGGGTTAACTGCCAGAAAGACAGATTTTTACCTTGTCAAAATGTTTACCTGGGATTCGATACAGCAACCTTTCGGGTACTGGCCCAACGCTCTAACCACTAGGCTACCTGCCGCCACTATATGTACATAACTACCTCAAATACCTCATACATCAACTCGGTACTGGTACTCCCTGTAAATATCCATGTCATTTTTACTAGTCATTGTTATTTGTTATTCACTGGTTCACTATATCTATTTTATTTATTTATTTTTAAATCTTAACTCTGCGTTGTTGAAAAAAGACCCGTAAGTTAGCATTTCACTGTTAGTCTACACCTATTGAAGCATGTGACAAATAACATTTGATTTGAACCTATTTTTTTAAACAGGCAATCCTTAGTGCTATTGTTTCTGGGTCAAGAATACACAAGGGGAATATTTTGAATTCACTCTCTGCATTATGTATTACCAAACCTTCTCGCTGTTGTTACTTGCAGAAAACACACAAACTCTAACACAACAGAAACACCCTTACTGTACACACACACGGACACAAACACACACAGAGACAGACAGACACGCACTCACGTGCGCACAAACACACAGTGTTTATGTTATTGATCGCCAAGTACTCCAGAGAAAGAGGGAGGTTCAGAGAGAGAGGCAGAAGCTAGCTTAGTGACCCAGCTGGAGCAATGTGATGCTCAAATGACAAATGCAGGGAGGGTCATTTCTTTTATCCAGGGGCTTCACACGGATAAAGAGGCAAGGGGGATATTATAATGACCTCATTCTTCAAGCAATCAAGCAGCTGGAAGCAGCATTTTACTCAAACAAATGGCTTTGTTTTCCAAGACAGTTAGCATGGAGGCTTAGGCTGGTCTCTTCAGGAAAGCTAAGAAACACTTAATGGGAAGAGCCTGGATTCTCTTCAATCTGTTCTACTGAATTTGTTTTCATAAATGTTCTCTTTGACTCGCTTGGCATTTTCTTCTCATCTGGGCTAATGAGGCTTTGATGGCGGGATGCAGAAGCAATATGTTTTACCGTTTGTTTGTCAGTCAGTAAGTGCGAGGCCCACAGATACAAACTGTCAGGCTTGGCTGCACCAATAACACAGGAGATTTAGAATGAATCAGAGCATTACAGAGTGAAATAAAACCATTTCATCCCATCTTGGGGACCAAACATTGTAAACACCCAAACAAACACACGGTTCCATGTTGCTGCGTGAATGAATATCATTTCTTATTTTCCTCCATCTAGGTCTAGGATAGGCTTGCTTTACCCCATTTTTGTTGCATTACAGCTGAAGCTTAACTCAAGATTGCTATTACAGTGTCTCGTTATGGCTGGCATTGCTACAGCTGCTTTGGAGCAGTTATGACTTCCCAATTGGCAACCGACAGTATTTCTTATGTAGTGTACTTCTTTTGACCAGGGCCCATAGGGCTCTGGGCAAAAGTAGTGCACTATGTAGGGAATAGGCTGCCATTTGGGATGCACATTCTAACTGATTCTTTCTAAAGCATGACTCCTCTGTTGTAGGATCACCCTCAACGGGATGAAGGTGGTTCGACCGGACGTCCGGATCGGCCGCTACAGGATGATCAAACACGAAAGAGACAAGCACAATGAACCCAACCCACAAAGGTTTGCCTTTGATTCCTATCTTTTCCTCCCTAGACACTAGCCTGGCCCCAGATCAGTTTGTGCTGTCTTGCGAACAATGACATAGAAGTTGGCAAGACAGCACAAACAGATCTAGGACCAGGCTATTTTTTCCTCCCTAAACACAACATTCATTCTAACTATAGAATGTACAGAAAGTGTAGGTTCTCTAGCTATTGTTTGCTCAGTTACCAAAGTTGTCTTTTTGATAAAGGTTGTCTCACATTCACACATTATACTACCATCTTACGATTGAAGGCTGCTCTAAGATAAATCCCCCATATCATAGATTTGGCAGGAAAATAACACCTCATAGAAATGGATCATCACTGTTTATTCACTGCTAAGAGGGCTCTTTCATGCATGAATAGCCAACCCATCAATGACTCTAAAAAGAGCAGATCGATAACAGCATGGCTATATGCAGCACTGTTAGTTGTGATTGTTCCTAAACCTCAGAACCCTACAGAGCTGAGCTGCAATTTGCAAAACAGTTATTGCATAGCATGAATGGACTCACTGTAGAATTTACAGACTTTTATTGATCACATCTAACCCCCTAGCTGGCTCTTACCATGATAGAAAGGCCAAAAAACCACGGGTAGCCATTTAATCCTTGGGCTACTCTTGTTATTCATTTCCCATGAACTCCCAGTCCCTAGGACTCCCAGTGTGCGAAGATAACAGCCACAGAAAACAACAATCATTCTGACGAGTGCCTCATACATACGAATAATGAACCAATGCAGACCCCTTGTATCGCAAGCTCGAGAGCGTGATAAACTAATTTCCATGGGAGATGAGAGAATAACTGAATTAAAAGGAATTTGTTGTTACTGCGCTTATAGCCGTGGGAAGTAGGAGTGCTGAGGTTGCTGCAGCACACCATAAAAAATAGGAATAAAACAAATATGTAATACATGTTTTTTAGAATAATAGGATGGATATATTTTGTACTGATTTTGGCGAGAGCGAAACCTCTTCCTCTGCAGCAACACCCAAAAAATATTGCAGCACCCCCACCCCCAAACTACTTCCCACGGCTATGACTGCGCCTAATGTATTGAAACACGTTGATGTAAGAGGGGTTTGCTGTGCTGACAGAGCCAGGGAAGCATGCTGTTGTCTGTTTGGCTTGTGGCTGTGTGGTGACAAGTTGATGGGTTGATACATGATCAAAGTACTTACCATGCAATCCCAATCAACATGATGCATCTTGAATGGCACCCTATCCCCTTCATGGTGCACTACTTTTGAACAGGGCCCATAGGGCTCAGGGCCCTGGTCAACAGTGGTGTACTTTATAGGGAATAGGGTCCCATTTGACGCAACAAATGTCCCTAATCTGATACCATCACTTATTACTAGGTTGACCACATTTAAAATACCCAAATGCAGGACAAAAGCATTATATATTTATTTTTTGGCAGACCCCCCCCCCCCCCCCCCACCACCACAAAACAAGCTAGTTGAAACACAACTATAGGCTACTCCTTTGCCTCGCGCAAAATGTAGTTATGCAGAAACCGGGATTGAGTGAAGTAGCAGCAAATATGTTGAATGAGCAACTAATGAGCATGGAGAGCCTCACAAGTTGAACGAAATCACCTAATATCTTTTCAGTATAATACGGCTATTTACTTACCTTTGTAGCTCTTCGTCAGAAGCAGGCTTTTTGTAAGTAGTTCAATGTTCTTTCCAAGTTTAGCTGGAATATAGACCGAAACGATTTGACAAATGTGATTGATTGACAATATTACATTGGCCTACGTCTCAACTTGCGCTGAGCAGAATATCAGATCTCAACAACGATTGGAGAAGTGTTTAACATCCCCAGTACCACATCCTCATGATATACATCTTGTAAAAAATGCAACATGACTGCAAACAGATCTATTATGACGAGATGCTCATGTCTCCACCCTAACTATGGCAGTGGTTGTCCCAAAGATGGGAAGGCAGGCGACAAGTTTAGGTCCTAAATAAGCCCATAGAAACACGTTGGGCTTATTTTGGCTAATTTTGGTGAGAGTGAAACCTCTCGCTTTGCCTCTTCCTCCCTGCTGCAAAAGATGCAGGTAAGAATGTCTGACTGAAATACGGGACATATCGACCTTTTTTTGTAAATGAGTGGCGTTTGAATGTGTTGATAAAATGTGGGACATGATTGTTTGGTGCAGGACAATGGGACAAAATATGGGACTGTCCGACTGATTCTAGGACATGTGGTCACCCTACTTATAACATATGTATAAGAGATATAGCTACCCTGCTACCCTGCTACCCTGCACACATAGGTATGTGGAAACCACTTCAAATGAGTGGTTTCGGCTATTTCAGCCACACACGTTGCTGACAGGTGTATAAAACCGAGAACATAGCCATGCAATCTCCATAGACAAACATTGGCAGTAGAATGGCCTTACTGAAGAGCTCATTGACTTTCAATATGGCACCGTCATAGGATTCCACCTTTTCAACAAGTCAGTTTGTCAAATTTCTGCCTTGCTAGAGCTGCCCCGGTCAACTGTCAATGCTGTTATTGTGAAGTGGAAATGTCTAGGAGCAACAAAGGCTCAGCTGCGAAGTGGTAGGCCACACAAGTTCACAGAACATGACCGCCGAGTGCTGATGCGCAAAGTGCGTAAAAATCGTCTGTCCTAGGTTGCAACACTCCCTGCCAAGTTCCAAATTGCCTACGTCGTCGGGAGCTTCATGAAATGGGTTTCCATAGCCGAGCAGCCGCACGCACACAAGCCAAATATCACCATATGCAATGCCAAGCATTGGCTGTAAAGCTCACCGCCATTTGACTCTGGAGCAGTGGAAACGCATTCTCTGGAGTGATGAATCACGCTTCACCATCTGGTAGTCCGACCGATGAATCTGGGTTTGGAGGATGCCAGGAGAACGCTACCTGCCCGTATGCATAGGGCCAACTGTAAAGTTTGGTGCAGGAGGAATAATGGTCTCGGGCTGTTTTTCATGGTTCGGGCTAGGCACCTTAGTTCCAGTGAAGGGAAATCTTAACGCTACAGTATACAATGACATTGTAGATGATTTTGTGCTTCCAACTTTGTGGCAACAGTTTGGGTAAGGCCCTTTCCTGTTTCAGCATGACAATGCCCCCATGCACAAGCGAGGTCCGTACAGAAATTGTTTGTCGAGATCAGTGTGGAAGAACTTGATTGGCCTGCACAGAGCCCTGACCTCAACTCCATCTAACACCTGGGGTTGTGGTGCCCGACCTTACTAAAGCTCTTGTGGCTGAATGGAAGCAAGTCCCCGCAGCAATGTTCAAAACATCTAGCGGAAAGCCTTCCCAGAAGAGTGCAGGCTGTTATAGCAACAAAGTGGGGACCAACTCAGTGTTACTGTAATGCCCATGATTTTGGAATGAGATGTTTGACTAGCAGGTGTCCACATACTTTTGTAGTGTATTGTATGTACAGTGCATTTGCAAATACTTTTTCCAAATGTTGTTATGTTACAGCCTTATTCTAAAATGGATGACATTTATTTTTTTCCCTCATCAGTCTCCACACAATACCCCATAATGACAATGTGAAAACAGTTTTTTTTTAATGTTTGCAAATGTGTTAAAAAACAAACAAAACAGAACCTTATTTACATAATTATTCAGTCCCTTTGATATGAGACTCGAAATTAAGCTCACATGCATTCTGTTTCCATTGATCATCCTTGAGATGTTTCTACAACTTGATTGGAGTTCACCTGTGGTAAATTCAATTGAATGGACATGATTTGAAAATGTATAAACTCCCACAGTTAACAGTGCTTGTCAAAGCAGAAAGCAAGCCATGGGGTTGTCCGTAGAGCTCCGAGACAGGATTGTGTCGAGGCACAGATCTGGGGAAGGGTACCAAAAAAATGTCTGCTGCATTGAAGGTCCCCAAGAACACAGTGGCCTCCATCGTTCTTACAGTTTTTCTCAGTCGCTTTGGTGCATTTCTCACATCATCCCTAACATGTGCAAAATAATAAGTGCATTTCTCAGAACAATTTGTACAAACTGCAATATACAATAGATATATTTCTAAAGCTAGTCAGTCACTAAAAACCCTTAGTACATCTCTCAAAAGTAAATATTCATGCCAATGATCATGTCAGTATCATCAGAATGATAAGTCACTGAGTCATTGTTCACGAACAAGGTCGTCAAAATGTTTAGGCATGTTGTCAATGTAACTGTGTACTTTGACAGTATTACCTGATGTAAACTTAGGCTACAGTTTGGATGACAGTTACTGTAATGAAAATGCACAAGGCTGCACTTCTATGGCATATATCAATTTCAACAGTACTATTTACATATTACTGTATGTGGGTTATTGATTGAAAGAGACTGGACAACCCAAGGTGCACAAAGAAAAAAAAACTAAATTAGAAAGAAACACAGGAAACCACCCCTAAGGCACAACTTTGCCCGCAGCACTGTTGTGCTGTCTCTACACATCCAGACGTTCCTGTCTGTCAGCCCACATATTCTCATCCACATCACACCGGATATTTTCCCTTCCAATGCAACGTGGAAAGAATCTTTTGGAATGCCTTATCCATCCTCTGCAGGCTGTGATGTCCTCACATGCCGCATCCATTGCAGCCAGCAGGGTCATCTGTGTGTGTGGCTGACGATCGTACACCTTCCACCTCCATGCTGAAAATAACTCCTCAATTGGGTTAAGGAATGGTGAATAAGGTGGGAGGAATTCTATGAGCATCCTCGGGTGGGTCACAAACCATTGCCTTATGATGTTTGATTGATGGAAACTCACATTATCACAAATGACCACATACTTTGGCAAATCCTCTCTAAACAGACCCCTCTCATCATCAGGGATGAGAGCCCTGTAGAGAGTCTCTAAAAAGTTGAGTAGATGCTGGGTGTTGTATGGCCCTATAAGGGGGATATGGGTTAGGACACCATGCACCGAAATAGCAGCACACATGGTGATATTTCCTCCCCGTTGGCCTGGCAAATCCACAGTAGCTCTGTGACCGATGATATTCCGACCCCGCCTTCTGCATTTGGTCAGGTTGAAGCCAGCCTCATCCACGTATACAAAGTTGTGAGAGGGTTCACTTGATTCCAACTCCATTATACGCTATACCCCAGAACACACAGTTGAATTTGTTTTGGTAAGGAAGAGTGACATAAAATATACATATATTGCATGTTCCTTCCACAGCAATGGAAATGTGTGCAGTTTATGCTTACTGTACTATGTATCACCATAAAATGTTGCTGTAAAGAAATGACATAGATATATGTTTTACCTGTACATTCTGGTACCGTAGCTGTTACGGTGCGTGAATGAGGACCCAAAAGCGAATTAACTTAAACAGAGCTTCTTTAATTACCAAACATAGGTAGGCTCAGACGGACCGGCAGATTCCGACAGGACAAGACAAGGTTACAGCAAACATGACGACAGTCTGGTTCAGGCATGAAACACAACAAACAAGAATCCGACAAGGACAGGAGCAGAAACAGAGAGAGATATAGGGACCTAATCAGAGGGAAAAAGGGAACAGGTGGGAAAAGGGGTGACGAGGTGGTTAGGAGGAGACAAGGCACAGCTGGGGGAAAGAGGGGGAGAAAAGGTAACCTAACAACGACCAGCAGAGGGAGACAGGGTGAAGGGAAAGGACAGAGACAAGACACAACATGACAGTACATGACAGTACCCCCCCACTCACCGAGCGCCTCCTGGCGCACTCGAGGAGGAAACCTGGCGGCAACGGAGGAAATCCTCGATCAGCGCACGGTCCAGCACGTCCCGAGAGGGAACCCAACTCCTCTCCTCAGGACCGTACCCCTCCCAATCTACGAGGTACTGGTGACCACGGCCCCGAGGACGCATGTCCAAAATTCTACGGACCCTGTAGATGGGTGCGCCCTCGACAAGGATGGGGGGGGGGGGGGGGAGACGAGCGGGGGCGCGAAGGACGGGCTTGATGCAGGAGACATGGAAGACCGGGTGGACGCGACGAAGGTATCGCGGAAGAAGAAGTCGAACTGCGACAGGATTAATGACCCGAGAAATACGGAACGGACCAATGAACCGCGGGGTCAACTTGCGAGAAGCCGTCTTAAGGGGAAGGTTCTGAGTGGAGAGCCAAACTCTCTGACCGCGACAATATCTAGGACTCTTAGTTCTACGCTTATTAGCAGCCCTCACAGTCTGCGTCCTATAACGGCAAAGTGCAGACCTGACCCTCTTCCAGGTGCGCTCGCAACGTTGGACAAAAGCCTGAGCGGAGGGGACGCTGGACTCGGCGAACTGAGATGAGAACAGCGGAGGCTGGTACCCGAGGCTACTCTGAAAAGGAGATAGCCCGGTCGCAGACGAAGGAAGCGAGTTGTGGGCGTATTCTGCCCAGGGAAGCTGTTCTGACCAAGACGCAGGGTTGCGAAAAGAAAGACTGCGTAAGATGCGACCAATAGTCTGATTGGCCCGTTCTGCTTGACCGTTAGACTGGGGGTGAAAGCCGGAAGAGAGACTGACGGAAGCCCCAATCAAACGGCAAAACTCCCTCCAAAATTGAGACGTGAATTGCGGACCTCTGTCCGAAACGACGTCTGACGGAAGGCCATGAATTCTGAAAACATTCTCGATGATGATTTGTGCCGTCTCTTTAGCAGAAGGAAGCTTAGCAAGGGGAATGAAATGAGCCGCCTTAGAGAACCTATCGACAACCGTAAGAATAACAGTCTTCCCCGCTGACGAAGGCAGTCCGGTGACAAAATCTAAGGCGATGTGAGACCACGGTCGAGAGGGAATAGGAAGCGGCCTGAGACGGCCGGCAGGAGGAGAGTTACCGGACTTAGTCTGCGCGCAGACCGAACAAGCAGCCACGAAACGACGCGTGTCATGCTCCCGGGTGGGCCACCAAAAACGCTGGCGAATGGAAGCAAGCGTACCCCGAACGCCAGGGTGGCCGGCTAACTTGGCAGAGTGAGCCCACTGAAGAACGGCCAGACGAGTAGGAACGGGAACGAAAAGAAGGTTCCTAGGACAAGCGCGCGGCGACGGAGTGTGAGTGAGCGCTTGCTTTACCTGCCTCTCAATTCCCCAGACAGTCAACCCGACAACACGCCCCTCAGGGAGAATCCCCTCGGGGTCAGTGGAGGCTACTGAAGAACTGAAGAGACGAGACAAAGCATCAGGCTTGGTGTTCTTAGAGCCCGGACGATAAGAAATCACGAACTCGAAACGAGCGAAAAACAGCGCCCAACGCGCCTGACGCGCATTAAGTCGTTTGGCAGAACGGATGTACTCAAGGTTCCTATGGTCAGTCCAAACGACAAAAGGAACGGTCGCCCCCTCCAACCACTGTCGCCATTCGCCTAGGGCTAACCGGATGGCGAGCAGTTCGCGGTTACCCACATCATAGTTACGTTCCGACGGCGACAGGCGATGAGAAAAATACGCGCATGGGTGGACCTTGTCGTCAGAGAGGGAGCGCTGAGAAAGAATGGCTCCCACGCCCACCTCTGACGCGTCAACCTCGACAACGAACTGTCTAGAGACGTCAGGTGTAACAAGGATAGGAGCGGATGTAAAACGATTCTTGAGGAGATCAAAAGCTCCCTGGGCGGAAACGGACCACTTAAAGCACGTCTTGACAGAAGTAAGGGCTGTGAGAGGAGCTGCCACCTGACCGAAATTACGGATGAAACAACGATAGAAGTTCGCGAAGCCGAGAAAGCGCTGCAGCTCGACGCGTGACTTAGGGACGGGCCAATCAATGACAGCTTGGACCTTAGCGGGATCCATCTTAATGCCTTCAGCGGAAATAACAGAACCGAGAAATGTGACGGAGGAGGCATGAAAAGTGCACTTCTCAGCCTTCACAAAAAGACAATTCTCTAAAAGGCGCTGGAGGACACGTCGAACGTGCTGAACATGAATCTGGAGTGACGGTGAAAAAATCAGGATATCGTCAAGGTAAACGAAAACAAAGATGTTCAGCATGTCTCTCAGGACATCATTGACTAATGCCTGAAAGACAGCTGGAGCGTTAGCGAGGCCGAAAGGAAGAACCCGGTATTCAAAGTGCCCTAACGGAGTGTTAAACGCCGTCTTCCACTCGTCCCCCTCCCTGATGCGCACGAGATGGTAAGCGTTACGAAGGTCCAACTTAGTGAAAAACCTGGCTCCCTGCAGGATCTCGAAGGCTGAAGACATAAGAGGAAGCGGATAACGATTCTTCACTGTTATGTCATTCAGCCCTCGATAATCTATGCAGGGGCGCAGAGACCCGTCCTTCTTCTTGACAAAAAAAAACCCCGCTCCGGCGGGAGAGGAGGAGGGGACTATGGTACCGGCGTCAAGAGCTACAGACAAATAATCTTCGAGAGCCTTACGTTCGGGAGCCGACAGAGAGTATAGTCTACCCCGGGGGGGGGGGGTGGTTCCCGGAAGGAGATCAATACTACAATCATACGACCGGTGTGGAGGAAGAGAGTTGGCCCTGGACCGACTGAACACCGTGCGCAGATCGTGATATTCCTCCGGCACCCCTGTCAAATCACCAGGCTCCTCCTGTGAAGAAGAGACAGAGGAAACAGGAGGGATAGCAGACATTAAACATTTCACATGACAAGAGACGTTCCAGGAGAGGATAGAATTACTAGACCAATTAATGGAAGGATTATGACAAACTAGCCAGGGATGGCCCAAAACAACAGGTGTAAAAGGTGAACGAAAAATTAAAAAAGAAATGGTTTCACTATGATTACCAGAAACAGTGAGGGTTAAAGGTAGCGTCTCACGCTGAATCCTGGGGAGAGGACTACCATCCAGGGCGAACAAGGCCGTGGGCTCCTTTAACTGTCTGAGAGGAATGTCATGTTCCCGAGCCCAGGTCTCGTCCATAAAACAGCCCTCCGCCCCAGAGTCTATTAAGGCACTGCAGGAAGCTGACGAACCGGTCCAGCGTAGATGGACCGACAAGGTAGTGCAGGATCTTGAAGGAGAGACAGGAGTAGTAGCGCTCACCAGTAGCCCTCCGCTTACTGATGAGCTCTGGCCTTTTACTGGACATGAAGTGACAAAATGACCAGCGGAACCGCAATAGAGACAGAGGCGGTTGGTGATTCTCCGTTCCCTCTCCTTAGTCGAGATGCGGATACCTCCCAGCTGCATGGGCTCAGCACCCGAGCCGGCAGAGGAAGATGGTAGTGATGCGGAGAGGGGGGCAACGGAGAACGCGAGCTCCTTTCCACGAGCTCGGTGACGAAGATCAACCCGTCGCTCAATGCGAATAGCGAGTTCAATCAAGGAATCCACGCTGGAAGGAACCTCCCGGGAGAGAATCTCATCCTTTACCTCTGCGCGGAGACCCTCCAGAAAACGAGCGAGCAAAGCCGGCTCGTTCCAGCCACTGGAGGCAGCAAGAGTGCGAAACTCAATAGAGTAGTCTGTTATGGATCGATTACCTTGACATAGGGAAGACAGGGCCCTGGAAGCCTCCTCCCCAAAAACAGATCGATCAAAAACCCGTATCATCTCCTCCTTAAAGTCCTGATACTGGTTAGTACACTCAGCCCTTGCCTCCCAGATTGCCGTGCCCCACTCACGAGCCCGTCCAATAAGGAGAGATATGACGTAGGCGACACGAGCAGTGCTCCTGGAGAAAGTGTAGGGCTGGAGAGAAAACACAATATCACACTGGGTGAGGAACGAGCGGCATTCAGTGGGCTCCCCAGAGTAACACGGCGGGTTATTGATTCTGGGCTCCGGAGATTCGAAAGCCCTGGAAGTGGCCGGTGGATCGAGGCGGAGATGGTGAACCTGTTCTGTGAGGTTGGAGACTTGGGTGGCCAGGGTCTCAACGGCATGTCGAGCAGCAGACAATTCCTGCTCGTGTCTGCCTAGCATCGCTCCCTGGATCCCGACGGCTGAGTGGAGAGGATCCGAAGTCGCTGGGTCCATTCTTGGTCGGATTCTTCTGTTACGGTGCGTGAATGAGGACCCAAAAGCGAATTAACTTAAACAGAGCTTCTTTAATTACCAAACATAGGTAGGCTCAGACGGACCGGCAGATTCCGACAGGACAAGACAAGGTTACAGCAAACATGACGACAGTCTGGTTCAGGCATGAAACACAACAAACAAGAATCCGACAAGGACAGGAGCAGAAACAGAGAGAGATATAGGGACCTAATCAGAGGGAAAAAGGGAACAGGTGGGAAAAGGGGTGACGAGGTGGTTAGGAGGAGACAAGGCACAGCTGGGGGAAAGAGGGGGAGAAAAGGTAACCTAACAACGACCAGCAGAGGGAGACAGGGTGAAGGGAAAGGACAGAGACAAGACACAACATGACAGTACATGACAGTAGCTCCTTAACTCTGTCCTCATTCCTTTGGAATGGTACACGGTACAGCTGTTTCATACTCATCTGGTTTCTATGCAGCACCCTGTTGATGGTTGAGATGCTAACCGTATGGATGTTTTCAAAGACATCGTTGTCTTCTATAATGGTCCTTTGTATTTCCCTTAGTCTCATTGCATTGTTTGCTAGGACCATGGTGCAAATAGCCGCCTCCTGTTGAGGTGTGAAAAGGCGTCCTCTGCCACCGGTTTGAGGTAATCTTGCAGTCCTATGTGGGGGAAAATGCAGTGATGCATCGCACACTTTCACATAGACGAAAACTATGCGAACACACATTTTACTGTAAAACATACAGGTGGGTGCATGTAAGGTGCAGTATGTATCTGTATAGAGTATATTTCTGTATGCTGTGAAATACAAGTGGACTACTGTAATATGAAGCATTGTAGGAAGTATACAGTATACTGCTTATATACAGTAACAGTGCACTGTACATTGCTGGACATACCTGTTCTCTCTTCAAAACGTTTGAACTATTGAGGATACGGTTGATCTCCCAATATTCGACCGCCTCAGCCATTGTAAGGCCATGATTGACAACATGGTCTACAATAGTGGCCCTTATGTCATCAGATATGCGCCTATGTCCTCTTCAACCTCTTCCTGTGTTTTGCCTTCCAAGCATCCTTGCTCCTCTTCTTCCTCCTCTTGGCTGTTGACCCTGTTCATTTCCTGGTCCATCCATTTTTGGAAAATTGCAACTCTGTGTTGTGGTCTGTCTATATATGCTTGCCAATTGATTCTTCATGAGGTGCACCTTTGAGCAATTTAGACAACTGGTTGATTGTTGGTTGAACTAACACTTTACATTCCTTCATGAGTGAGGGTCAATTTCACCTGCACGATTCATCAATTCACGTTTTTGTACAAAAGGTCTAATAGAAATGTGTAAAACTATGCTTGACAGTTTATGACAAATAGTTCAACAATTTTGCATGTAAAGGCTTATGCAAGGAACTAATACCTAGATGTTTTGAGGGGTAAGACTGTTCAACAGAGAACCATCTACTATATTTTGATCAACATGACATGAGTAATTGATAATGTAGAAAAAAGCTGACACTTGTACATTATCAAATGCAATTTGTTCAAAGGAATAAGAAATTGCTTTAATGATGTGCACAAGTGACTAGATGATTTGGAATTTGTACAAGTAGTATCAAGAATTGCACTTTTGATCTAAGAAATGCACCAAAGCGACTGAGAAAAACTGTAAATGGAAGAAGTTTGGATCCACCAAGACTCTTCCTAGAGCTGGCCGACAGGCCAAAGGGCCTTGGTCAGGGAGGTGACCAAGAACCCGATGGTCACTCTGACTGAGCCACTTCTCAGTAAAAGGCACATGACAGCCGGCTCAGACCATGAGAAACAAGATTATCTGGTCTGATGAAACCAAGATTGAACTCTCTGGCCTGAATGCCAAGCGTCACACCTGGAGGAAACCTGGCACCATCCCTACTGTGAAGCATCATGCTATGGAGATGTTTTTCAGCGGCAGGGACTGGGAGACTAGTCAGGTTTGAGGAAAGATGAACAGAGCAAAGTACAGAGAGATCCTTGATGAAAACCTGCTCCAGAGAGCTCAGGACCTCAGACTGGGGCGAAGGTTCACCTTCCAACAGGACAATGACTAGGTTGATTGAATCTGTCACTGACGTACTGTGTGACAGACAGACAGACAGACAGACAGACAGACAGACAGACAGACAGACAGACAGACAGACAGACAGACAGACAGACAGACAGACAGACAGACAGACAGACAGATAGATAGATAGATAGATAGATAGATAGATAGATAGATAGATAGATAGATAGATAGATAGATAGATAGATAGATAGATAGATAGATAGATAGATAGATAGATAGATAGATAGCCCTTCATCCGCTGACTGGCATTTCTAACAAAGCTTTATTTATTCTCCAGCCTGACTTGGTTCTGATCCATGAGCCTCGGATTTAGCGAAAGTTCAGGTGCCATGTATACAATTTGTTTGGGGCTAATAAATTATTAATTCATGTCTTGAAGAGAGACAGAGAAAGCCCTATTAGGGAACCCCCCCCCCCCCCCCCGAAAAAATGTTTGTCCCTCATTAAAATGCTATGGGGATTATTTGAAGAGTGTTTTCATTCGTATAATAAGAGATTTGGGTTTTAAAATGGAGGAAAGTAGAAAGGCCTTGAAAGGACCTGGGTTTTTATAGCCAAACCTTTTAGAGAGGGTGCACACAGCGTATTTACTGGGCTGGTGCTGCTGACGTTTTCCTCTTTATTCTTGGGCATTAAATGAGGAGTTTTAAGGTGCTTTGATCAGTATGTTTAGGGCCTTTAGCCCGGTTCACTGGAGTTAAGATATTAAAGCCTCTGATGTTTTAATAATAAGGTCATAATAAGCCTATATACTCGTCAATTATGATGTGTGTAGCACAGGTGGCTGCTGAGGGGAGGACGGCTCGTCATAATGGCAGGAACGGCACAAATGGAATGGCATCAAACACCTGAAACCATGTGTTTGATGTATTTCATACCATTCCACTGATTCCACTACAGTCATTAACATGAGCCAGTCCTCCCCAATTAAGGTGCCACCAAGCTCCTGTGGTGTGTAGTACATAGAGGAAGGATGCACAAGAAGAACAACAGTGTCTTGTTTCTAAAACTCAATGTACTGTATTTGGTTCAAGATATATGCTTGCTGATGATCCCCAATTAAATTTGTCGATGAATAGAACGCACGTAGAGCAAGTGAGAAAAACGAAACTACTAGGACGCAGCTTTATCATGGTCAGAACACATAGATAATATTGTTATTAAGATGGGTAAGGGAATTGCTGTTACAAGAACATTTTCAGAGTATGTAACATCTAGCACACTGACATCTAGCACACTGAATCAGGTGATTCAATCCCTGGTCCTATCACACTTAGAGTACTGTCCAGTTATATGGTCAATCCCTGGTCCTATCACACAGAGTACTGTCCAGTTATATGGTCAATCCCTGGTCCTATCACACTTAGAGTACTGTCTGGTTATATGTTTAATCCCTGGTCCTATCACACAGAGTACTGTCCAGGTATATGGTCAATCCCTGGTCCTATCACACTTAGAGTACTGTCTGGTTATATGGTCAATCCCTGGTCCTATCACACAGAGTACTGTCCAGTTATATGGTCATCTGCAGCATAGAAAGATATGAAAAAGCTCCAAATGGCTCAAAACAGGGCTGCCAGATTCTCTTCATTGCTCTAACCGCATGAATATTATCCAAATGCATCAGAATCTCTCATGGCTTCACGTTGAAAACAATTTACTATCCAGTCTTCTGATTTTCTTCTGAATGTTATATTTAAAAAAAAAACACAGTATTTTTCAGTCCGGTTAGTACATACTAGCAACACGCATTACCACCAAACCAGACTGGCAAATTCAGGGCATCTAAGACAACCCAAGCCAAGGACAAATCGCCTTATATCGAGCCATAGCTGAATGGAACTCTTTACCATCCATATTTCTCAGGCAAAAAGTAAATCCACCTTCAAGAAAAGAATAAAAGAACATCTAATGTAATAGACCATATGACTGGACAACAAATAGAAAGAACATCTAATGTGATAGACCATATGACTGGACAGGAAATAGAAAGAACATCTAATGTGATAGACCATATGACTGGACAGGAAATAGAAAGAACATCTAATGTGATAGACCATATGACTGGACAGGAAATAGAAAGAACATATAATGTGATAGACCATATGACTGGACAGGAAATAGAAAGAACATCTAATGTGATAGACCATATGGCTGGACAGGAAATAGAAAGAACATCTAATGTGATAGACCATATGACTGGACAACAAATAGAAAGAACATCTAATGTGATAGACCATATGACTGGACAGGAAATAGAAAGAACATCTAATGTGATAGACCATATGACTGGACAGGAAATAGAAAGAACATCTAATGTAATAGACCATATGACTGGACAGCAAATAGAAAGAACATATAATGTGATAGACCATATGACTGGACAGGAAATAGAAAGAACATATAATGTGATAGACCATATGACTGGACAGGAAATAGAAAGAACATATAATGTGATAGACCATATGACTGGACAGCAAATAGAAAGCATCAACTGAATGTTAAATGTGTTTCCTGTCAGGTTTTTTAATTATCTGTATTGTCTACTTGTCAAATGTTTGTGAAGTCTTGATTATGGTTGTTTGTAATGTCTTGTTAATTGGTGTTGGACCCCAGGAAGATTAGCTAGCGTTATGGCGTTAGCTAATGGGGATCCTAATAAAAAAAATATATATATATATATATATATATATTTTTTAAGTCACTGTCTCTAAAAACTGTTTTATTTCCTGAAAAAAACTAATTATTCTATCCTTGCACTCTGATTATTATGTTGTACCTGTCCTCGCATGATAAAGCATTATGCCTCCAAAATTACTCTTAGCTCAACAAATTAGCCCTGTTTACCATAATTATGCAGATTCTGCTAGAAAACCAATCTTACCCTCCACACATTCCAGGGCATCCGTCAGTGTACCCAGGAGAGAGTGGTTCTAATCTCCTACTACGACCAGTGTTTACTGTTTACCAACATGGATGTTTTTGTTGATTCATGTTGACTACCTCTACAGCTCTGTTACTGGCCCCACCCTGCTCTGTTTGGTCAGTAGGAAGTAGGAGATGTGGTTTAGACATGGTAATGAGACATTAGGCTTGCCAAAAGAAGAAAGCCTACCATTCATCTCAAGTCCAAAAGATTAGTTAGCACCTCCGTGCACCGGGGCTCATGCATATTAAATCAGTGGATACAAGGCTTCCTCCTTCCAGAGTAGCGTCATCATCAAATATCCAATCATAAATCATCTCATGTTAAGTGGTGGTTTTATGGCTTTTTTGCCTGCTGCCTTGCCTAAATAAGTAGGCACCAAAACATGAATTAGGGAAGCTTTTAGTGTGACTCCTTACTCTGAGAGATGCCGTTTTCCACTATTACAGTCCATATTTAAGTAATATGTGAGAATATCTCAGATCTCTCCAACACAGGCCTCATTGTGAGATCATTGAGAGACTGATTAAGTACAGTAGTAGAGCACAGTCAGGCTTTTAATCTTCTCTCCTCTTTATAGATAAATCTCTCCCCCCTCTCTCTCTGTCACTCTTTACCCTGTCATTTAAAGGGCACATAGCCTAAAAGTAATTTAGCTTTAATGTAGATTCCTAAACAGATCTGTGTCTATAGAAATCTCTGTTCAGCTGCTGCTGCTGGGTTCTTCTTGGGTTGACTTGGATTGTGTCGTAGTGGGCTAATGTCAAAGCACATAAAAATACATCTTGTTTGAGCCATTCACTTTTCTTTGAAGATTGGATATGCGCTGCACACAGCTACCGAGGCAGTTTATCCATGGCTTTCTCAAACAGTAAAAGGACATCTGAGAAAACCATTGGGCATTGCGGCCTTGGCATTGGACAATGGATGACCGTTACAGCTGGATGATTCCTGTATGTGTCCTCTGAGTTCCAATACATGCCCATATCACCACCTATTGTCCAATATGGGAATAACAAGAAACATGCAAAACCAACCTGTACAGTATGTTAGCCACAATGATGAAAAAGTAAAACATACAGTAACATTTCACTGCTTGCTACAATGATAACATTTCCCTGTAATAATAATAATGACTTTTCCCTTCATCTTCTCCAGATTCAATAAGATCCAGAACACCAAGAACACTATGAAGAGAGACGGGATCAGCACGTTAACGTACCGCGTGCTCCAGTTTAAGAAGTACCCTCTCTACACCAACATCTCTGTGGAGATCGGCAAGCCCCCGCCCCGGCCTTTCAGGGGATAGACAGATAGAGAGACCCGGCCTGGACATGGAGAGGGAGGGAGATGGGGCAGAGAACGATAATGCACAGTAGAGAGCCTCCATCTCTGCCTCCACCTCCCTCAGCCCGACGCAGACCCAGATACCCCCACTGACCTGGGCTAGGAGCCCGCCAAGACCCCTCACAGCCCACTCTGAGTGGAGACACCTGTTGCAGTCCAACACTGCTCACAGCTCAATGGTTACGGCAGGCCTCCAACCTGGGATGCTGACTAGCTGACTCTGGGGGGACTAACTCTCAGGAATAGATGAAGAAGGGGGATGTATTAGATCAGATTCATTCTCCTGGCTGGAGCCACAGTGCTGTTCTGGAAATGTGCATACTGTACATGAAACACACAGCAATAGGGATGAGGATGTCCAGGGTTCAAGGGGAGTCATATCGACATTGGATCGTTGACACGCTGGGGGTTGGGTTTGGGATTCAGAGGTACTGGAGCAGAACCAAGAAGTGCAGCCCTGATCTCTCTGTGAGAATCTATCTGTCAATCAGAACACACTATATTGGCGCAAAATGAATGTGTACTGTCTGTGCCTGCATCTAACGCAGGCTTTCTCCATTTCCCATGTCTCTGCCATTGACAAATGGTTCTGAAGCAGAACGACATTGTGCACCAACTCCGGTCTCTCTTTGGTCTCTTTTGCTTGTGACAAAGAATTGTTACTATCTGTGGATGGAAACAAGTTTGAGAGACATATAGTGAATAAAGACCTAGTAGTGGATGGGTATGACTATCTAAGGAACTGGTTTTGACCTGTTTGTGGAGAAGAGAGGTCCAGTAAAAAGAACATAAGATGAACTTCTGGCATGGTTCTAACAGGTGATCATCAGACGTGTTCTGACGTGTTCTCACTCACAAAGGTTATAGTAGATAGTGATGGGAGTTTAAACCTTTGCTGTTCAACAATGGATACCGGCAGTTTTAGAAGAGGATCATATCTTGCTCCAAATGCGAGACTCTTTACTCATTTTTTTTTAGTTTTCATTTAGAATTTAATAAAATGATAAGGCATTGATAACCTAGTGGTGGGAATTGTGAATGATGTTGATAAGGAGAGTCTAGTATGGTGAATATTTGCATTGTAGCATTCATTCCATCCATTCCGAGGCAGAAGCACACTGCACTGAGGTGATAAGAACACAACGGAAGTTAGTTATTTCCTCAGGGTGGATTCCCCTAGAATAAATGGAAAACTAGCCCACATACAGTAAGAACAAATCTAATATCCTATTACTATTAACACTACCAGTGTATGAAAGCCTTTTAACGTCTTAAGTAAGTAAGCTTTTTCTTCTCTCACTCTCTTCTCCTTTTTTTGTACTGCCTAAACACCAAACTGATGCCTTCAGAATTTTTATGAGGGGCAATGATAAGGAATGCTGCATTTTGGGATTTTTTTTAATGACGTTCCTTTTGTGTGAAGTGACGTGGAAATCTTTTTGTACTATCAATGGTTTTCTTGGCCAGGCTTGAGTCAGTGAGTATTTAGAGATGCTCCAACCAGCCAGTTTCCCCTCTGTTTATTTTTAAGAGTCTTTTAAAGATGGAGTGCATTTCCCTTTTTTCTCTCGACAACACCCTCCACTGCCTTTTATTCCTCTCTCTGGCAAGGCCATATCTCTCTCTTTGTGCCGTGTGTGTCTGTGAACACCACAATGTTTCTCTGTACTTGGCCATCTGATGAACACACAGACAGCTGTATCTGAAGCACAGTGCTCCTCTATAGAAATATCAGCGGGATTTCAACAATCCTCTCTCGCTCTCTCTCTTTTCTCTCCTCTCTCTCTCGTTCTACTTTTTCATTTTTCAGTTCGTTACTACTGGTGTGAGTTGTTGTGCCCTTGGAAAAGAGAGCACCACGCAAAGTGAATACTCTACTCCCCATTCAACACTGGAGACGGATGTCCTTTTACACTACTCCATTTAAATGTAACTGTCAAATGGGTGTACTGTGTATGCACTGCTCTCTGATGACTGTGGACCACAGGATTTAGAATTTCACATATTCCTGCCTATGGTCCCAGTATAGTATGATTCATCAGGCTGCCAAGCTTCTGCTTTTATGTTCAATGCTGAGGGAATAATTCTCCAAAAGGCTAAATATACTACTTGGAACTTTGAGAAGGAGCTTTTACATATAGCTAGCATCCTCATTGCCTAAAATCTGTTTAACAGATTCACTACTGATGCAGCACACAACCCGAGAAAACTTGGTACTGAAGTTGTATTCACTGGTTTCATTAAAGTAAATATTTTTTTATTTTTTTTGCCAATGATGGCTTTTTATCATAACTCCAGAGAACTCCAAGAAATTGTTGTATATTTAGTTTAGTGTACGGTAGACTACAGGATGTGATTTCTGTACATATCAGACTTGTAGACTCACTCAACAGCTAGTAGCGATCATTACAGGTGCATGGACAGGCATTATCATGTCATTTGTGTTGTGAACAGAGGAAAACGTATAATAGAACTCAGTCTGTTCTGTTGACTTGATATCTATATAGAGATCATGAACCAAGTAGGCTACAACAGGAATAATAAATCCTATTGGTTCTATTATATCAATCTAATCATGAATCATATTGATATATCCATGATATTATCTTGTTTGGCCTATAGGCTGTATTCTGCCCCACTACCCCACACATAGTGACTGTGGTATAACATTGTAGGTACTGTATAATATAGATTTGATATGATGCGTATTGACAGGGGGACCTTTCAGCATAAGTTTAGAGACATCCTTCCCAGGACTATCTCTCTCTTTCACAACTCGCCAGCTATGAATCAGTGCTAAAGCAGCACTCTTTGTCTGCGTCCCAAATGGCACCCCATTCCCCACGTAGTGCACTACGGGGCCCCTATGGGCCCTGGTCAAAAGTAGTGCACTATGTAGGCAATAGGGTGTCATTTTGGTTGCATCCCTTTGCTCCCACCCTCCCTGCAGTCAACTATTATTATCTTCAGTTTGTCCTGCTAATGTATAATTGCGGAGCATCAGCTTTTTTCGTTGACCATGTTTTTGATGCAGCCTTGAGTAGGAAAAGTTGACAGGTGGAATGCTAATGTACTATCCAGCCTTTGGAGTGTGTCTGAAGTTCTCTCTTCATCCATCTCCTGTTGGCAGACATTGCACAGCTTCCTCCTTCTTATACGTTTCAACTTACTGCTCATTGAGCAATCTTTTCCATAATTGTCAGAGCCGTTGTTTAAAGGAAGTGGTGGGTAACTGAAACAGGAACAAGATAGGATGAGGGCATTGGAGAACAACATCAACTACTGACTGCCTCAGGTCTTCAAGCCTGAGTGCATTTTTAAAGATTTACTGTATCTATCTAGGTTTTGTACATTGAATGTTGAAAATGTTATATCTTATATAGAATGCATAATGTCATATCAAACCTACTTTTTCTATACAATCAATAAATCTGATGGTAAATGAGATACACTTATGTGATTGGTTTGTTTTTCCTTGCCAGATGAGAAAATAGATTTCACATGCATGTTGTCAGTTGCATCCCAAATTGCACCATATTCCCTTTATAGTGCACTTTTGTCCAGTGCCCCTTTTGACCAGGGCCCATAGGGCTTCAGGCAAAAGTAGTGCACTAAGTAGGGAATAGTAGTGCCATTGGGATGGATCTGTCCACGGTCCTGACAATGGGGCTGATAATAGTTTTTTCCCTCCATTGTTTCCAGTTGCCATGGCATTCAAAGAAACTTCGGAAACATTTCTCATTCACTCTGTCTTTGGGGCGTAATAGAAAATAGAAAATGTGCTGAGACTGAAGAAAGAACTCCTTCTGCTTATAAAGACAAAGTGGAATTGGTAGAGGTAAAAAAAAAAATGGTATTTGAATTTTTTATAAATCAGTAATTATAAATGTTGAGCTGTTCTTTCGACTAGTAAGTGTTATTGTTAGAGGGAGATTAAGAAACACCATCACACTGCATTGCGGCAAAAATTGAAACACTAAAACTACTTTGCTCCTCTAAGGGGAGGCTATACCTAGGTTACAAATGGTTTGCGTTAGCCAAATTCTAATAATGTGGTGCACATTTTTGGAATTATCATCAACAATATAATATTTACTAATAGCAGTATGTACCAAGCCCCGCTCCCATCAGTGGATGCATTACAAAGAAAGGATCATTTCTAGGTTGTGTTAGAACTATGTTCATACTGTCTCAGAGAGAAATCCACACCACCTTGGTTAAACAGAAAACCAAACAGTTATTGTTGAGATGCCAGCACTGTCCCCAAACTATCAACAACAGGGATTTGGGGAAATAGGACAATGAACCACTGGCATCCCCTTACTGACAAGACATCCAGTGTGTAATAAACATCCTTCTACACAACAATGGCAACACAATGTAGACAGTATAGTTAATTGACATAAAAGGACATACAAAGACACTTTATTTTCACTTACTGTAAGTTTACATTGGGTATTTAATGACAGATGGAGGGAGTTACAAAAGGCATGGATAAAAGATAAACTACGTACAACAATTCAATAACATAATCAAGAGACATTAGGAGAGTCGACTGGAGAGGTGTAATCAGAGCCAGTCCTGAAATGACAAGGCTTGGATGTTGGCAAAAAGTATATCTATCCATATAGTCTATCTATCCATATAGTCTATCTATAAAGTCTATCTATCCATATAGTCTATCCATATAGTCTATCTATCCACACAGTCTATCTATCCATATAGTCTATCCATATAGTCTATCTATCCATACAGTGTATCTATCCATGTAGTATATCTATCCATGTAGTCTATCCATATAGTCTATCCATATATTCTATCTATCCATATAGTCTATCCATGTAGTCTATCTATCCATACAGTCTATCCAAAGAGTATATCTATCCATAAAGTATATCTATCCATAAAGTATATCTATCCATATAGTCTATCTATCCATATAGTCTATCTATCCATAAAGTATATCTATCCATATAGTCTATCTATCCATATAGTCTATCCATGTAGTCTATCCATGTAGTCTATCCATGTACTCTATCCATATAGTCTATCCATGTAGTCTATCCATATAGTCTAACCATGTAGTCTATCCATGTAGTCTATCCATATAGTCTATCTATCCATGTAGTCTATCCAGATAGTCTATCTATCCATGTAGTCTATCCATAAAGTATATCCATGTAGTCTATCCATATAGTACATCTATCCATATAGTCTATCTATCCATGTAGTCAATCCATTTAGTCTATCCATATAGTATATCTATCCATATAGTCTATCCATATAGTCTATCTATCCATGTAGTCTATCCATAAAGTATATCCATGTAGTCTATCCATGTAGTCTATCCAGAAAGTCTATCCATGTAGTCTATCCATATAGTCTACCTATCCATGTAGTCTATCCATATAGTCTATCTATCCATGTAGTCTATCCATAAAGTATATCCATGTGGTCTATCCATATAGTACATCTATCCATATAGTCTATCTATCCATGTAGTCAATCCATATAGTCTATTCATATAGTCTATCTATCCACATAGTCTATCCATATAGTCTATCTATCTATGTAGTCAATCCATATAGTCTATTCATATAGTCTATCTATCCACATAGTCTATCCATATAGTCTATCCATATAGTCTATGTATCCATATAGTCTATCAATATAGTCTATCCATGTAGTCTATCCATGTAGTCTATCCATATAGTCTATCCATGTTCTCTATCCATATAGTCTATCCATGTAGTCTATCCATGTAGTCTATACATGTAGTCTATCCATATAGTCTATTCATGTACTCTATCCATATAGTCTACCCATATAGTCTATCCATATAGTCTATCCATGTAGTCTATCCATATAGTCTATCCATATAGTCTATCCATGTTCTCTATCCATATAGTCTATCCATATAGTCTATCCATATAGTCTATCCATATAGTCTATCCATGTTCTCTATCCATGTACTCTATCCATATAGTCTATCCATGTAGTCTATCCATATAGTCTATTCATGTAGTCTATCCATATAGTCTATCCATATAGTCTATCCATGTTCTCTATCCATGTACTCTATCCATATAGTCTATCCATATAGTCTATTCATATAGTCTATCCATGTAGTCTATCCATATAGTCTATCCATATAGTCTATTCATATAGTCTATCCATATAGTCTATCCATATAGTCTATCCATATAGTCTATTCATATAGTCTATCCATGTAGTCTATCCATATAGTCTATCCATATAGTCTATCCATATAGTCTATCCATGTTCTCTATCCATGTACTCTATCCATATAGTCTATCCATATAGTCTATTCATGTAGTCTATCCATATAGTCTATCCATATAGTCTATCCATGTTCTCTATCCATGTACTCTACCCATAAAGTCTATCCATATAGTCTATCCATGTACTCTATCCATATAGTCTATCCATGTAGTCTATCCATGTAGTCTATCCATATAGTCTATCCATATAGTCTACCCATATAGTCTATCCATGTAGTCTATCCATGTAGTCTATCCATGTAGTCTATCCATATAGTCTATCAATATAGTCTATCCATGTAGTCTATCCATGTAGTCTATCCATATAGTCTATCCATGTACTCTATCCATATAGTCTATCCATGTAGTCTATCCATAAAGTATATCCATGTAGTCTATCCATATAGTACATCTATCCATATAGTCTATCTATCCATGTAGTCAATCCATTTAGTCTATCCATATAGTATATCTATCCATATAGTCTATCCATATAGTCTATCTATCCATGTAGTCTATCCATAAAGTATATCCATGTAGTCTATCCATGTAGTCTATCCAGAAAGTCTATCCATGTAGTCTATCCATATAGTCTACCTATCCATGTAGTCTATCCATATAGTCTATCTATCCATGTAGTCTATCCATAAAGTATATCCATGTGGTCTATCCATATAGTACATCTATCCATATAGTCTATCTATCCATGTAGTCAATCCATATAGTCTATTCATATAGTCTATCTATCCACATAGTCTATCCATATAGTCTATCTATCCATGTAGTCAATCCATATAGTCTATTCATATAGTCTATCTATCCACATAGTCTATCCATATAGTCTATCCATATAGTCTATGTATCCATATAGTCTATCAATATAGTCTATCCATGTAGTCTATCCATGTAGTCTATCCATATAGTCTATCCATGTTCTCTATCCATATAGTCTATCCATGTAGTCTATCCATGTAGTCTATACATGTAGTCTATCCATATAGTCTATTCATGTACTCTATCCATATAGTCTACCCATATAGTCTATCCATATAGTCTATCCATGTAGTCTGTCCATATAGTCTATCCATATAGTCTATCCATGTTCTCTATCCATATAGTCTATCCATATAGTCTATCCATATAGTCTATCCATATAGTCTATCCATGTTCTCTATCCATGTACTCTATCCATATAGTCTATCCATGTAGTCTATCCATATAGTCTATTCATGTAGTCTATCCATATAGTCTATCCATATAGTCTATCCATGTTCTCTATCCATGTACTCTATCCATATAGTCTATCCATATAGTCTATTCATATAGTCTATCCATGTAGTCTATCCATATAGTCTATCCATATAGTCTATTCATATAGTCTATCCATATAGTCTATCCATATAGTCTATCCATATAGTCTATTCATATAGTCTATCCATGTAGTCTATCCATATAGTCTATCCATATAGTCTATCCATATAGTCTATCCATGTTCTCTATCCATGTACTCTATCCATATAGTCTATCCATATAGTCTATTCATGTAGTCTATCCATATAGTCTATCCATATAGTCTATCCATGTTCTCTATCCATGTACTCTACCCATAAAGTCTATCCATATAGTCTATCCATGTACTCTATCCATATAGTCTATCCATGTAGTCTATCCATGTAGTCTATCCATATAGTCTATCCATATAGTCTACCCATATAGTCTATCCATGTAGTCTATCCATGTAGTCTATCCATGTAGTCTATCCATATAGTCTATCAATATAGTCTATCCATGTAGTCTATCCATGTAGTCTATCCATATAGTCTATCCATGTACTCTATCCATATAGTCTATCCATGTAGTCTATCCATATAGTCTATTCATGTAGTCTATCCATATAGTCTATCCATATAGTCTATCCATGTTCTCTATCCATGTACTCTATCCATATAGTCTATCCATGTAGTCTATCCATATAGTCTATTCATGTAGTCTATCCATGTAGTCTGTCCATATAGTCTATCCATATAGTCTATTCATGTAGTCTATCCATATAGTCTACCCATATAGTCTATCCATATAGTCTACCCATATAGTATATACCTGTAGTCTATCCATATAGTCTATTCATGTAGTCTATCCATATAGTCTACCCATATAGTCTATCCATATAGTATATACCTGTAGTCTATCCATATAGTCTACCCATATAGTCTATTCATGTTCTCTATCCATGTAGTCTATCCATATAGTCTATCCATATAGTCTATCCATATAGTCTATCCATATAGTCTATCCATATAGTCTATCCATATAGTCTATCCATATAGTCTATCCATGTTCTCTATCCATGTAGTCTATCCATATAGTATATCCATATAGTCTATCCATATAGTCTATCCATATAGTCTATCCATGTTCTCTATCCATATAGTCTATCCATGTAGTCTACCCATATAGTCTACCCATATAGTCTATCCATATAGTCTATCCATATAGTCTATCCATGTTCTCTATCCATGTAGTCTATCCATGTAGTCTATCCATATAGTCTATCCATGTAGTCTATCCATGTAGTCTATCCATATAGTCTATCCATATAGTCTATCCATGTTCTCTATCCATATAGTCTACCCATATAGTCTACCCATATAGTCTATCCATGTAGTCTACCCATATAGTCTATCCATGTAGTCTACCCATATAGTCTATCCATATAGTCTATCCATGTAGTCTATCCATGTAGTCTATCCATATAGTCTACCCATATAGTCTATCCATATAGTCTATCCATGTTCTCTATCCATATAGTCTACCCATATAGTCTATCCATATAGTCTATCCATGTTCTCTATCCATATAGTCTATCCATATAGTCTATCCATATAGTCTATCCATATAGTCTATCCATGTTCTCTATCCATATAGTCTATCCATATAGTCTATCCATATAGTCTATCCATATAGTCTATCCATGTTCTCTATCCATATAGTCTATCCATGTAGTCTATCCATATAGTCTATCCATATAGTCTATCCATATAGTCTACCCATACAGTCTATCCATGTTCTCTATCCATATAGTCTACCCATATAGTCTATCCATATAGTCTATCCATGTTCTCTATCCATGTAGTCTATCCATATAGTCTATCCATATAGTCTACCCATATAGTCTATCCATGTTCTCTATCCATATAGTCTACCCATATAGTCTATCCATGTAGTCTATCCATGTAGTCTATTCATATAGTCTATCCATATAGTCTATCCATGTTCTCTATCCATATAGTCTACCCATATAGTCTATCCATATAGTCTATCCATGTTCTCTATCCATGTAGTCTATCCATATAGTCTATCCATATAGTCGATCCATGTAGTCTACCCATATAGTCTATCCATATAGTCTACCCATATAGTCTATCCATATAGTCTATCCATATAGTCTATCCATGTAGTCTATCCATATAGTCTATCCATATAGTCTATCCATGTTCTCTATCCATATAGTCTATCCATGTAGTCTATCCATATAGTCTACCCATATAGTCTATCCATATAGTCTATCCATATAGTCTATACATGTAGTCTATCCATATAGTCAATCCATATAGTCTATCCATATAGTCTATCCATGTTCTCTATCCATGTAGTCTATCCATATAGTCTATCCATATAGTCTATCCATATAGTCTATCCATGTTCTCTATCCATATAGTCTATCCATGTAGTCTACCCATATAGTCTACCCATATAGTCTATCCATATAGTCTATCCATATAGTCTATCCATATAGTCTATCCATATAGTCTATCCATGTTCTCTATCCATATAGTCTATCCATGTAGTCTATCCATATAGTCTATCCATATAGTCTATCCATATAGTCTACCCATACAGTCTATCCATGTTCTCTATCCATATAGTCTACCCATATAGTCTATCCATATAGTCTATCCATGTTCTCTATCCATGTAGTCTATCCATATAGTCTATCCATATAGTCTACCCATATAGTCTATCCATGTTCTCTATCCATATAGTCTACCCATATAGTCTATCCATGTAGTCTATCCATGTAGTCTATTCATATAGTCTATCCATATAGTCTATCCATGTTCTCTATCCATATAGTCTACCCATATAGTCTATCCATATAGTCTATCCATGTTCTCTATCCATGTAGTCTATCCATATAGTCTATCCATATAGTCGATCCATGTAGTCTACCCATATAGTCTATCCATATAGTCTACCCATATAGTCTATCCATATAGTCTATCCATATAGTCTATCCATGTAGTCTATCCATATAGTCTATCCATATAGTCTATCCATGTTCTCTATCCATATAGTCTATCCATGTAGTCTATCCATATAGTCTACCCATATAGTCTATCCATATAGTCTATCCATATAGTCTATACATGTAGTCTATCCATATAGTCAATCCATATAGTCTATCCATATAGTCTATCCATGTTCTCTATCCATGTAGTCTATCCATATAGTCTATCCATATAGTCTATCCATATAGTCTATCCATGTTCTCTATCCATATAGTCTATCCATGTAGTCTACCCATATAGTCTACCCATATAGTCTATCCATATAGTCTATCCATATAGTCTATCCATGTTCTCTATCCATGTAGTCTATCCATGTAGTCTATCCATATAGTCTATCCATGTAGTCTATCCATGTAGTCTATCCATATAGTCTATCCATATAGTCTATCCATGTTCTCTATCCATATAGTCTACCCATATAGTCTACCCATATAGTCTATCCATGTAGTCTACCCATATAGTCTATCCATGTAGTCTACCCATATAGTCTATCCATGTTCTCTATCCATATAGTCTATCCATGTAGTCTATCCATGTAGTCTATCCATATAGTCTATCCATATAGTCTATCCATATAGTCTACCCATATAGTCTATCCATGTTCTCTATCCATATAGTCTACCCATATAGTCTATCCATGTAGTCTATCCATGTAGTCTATCCATATAGTCTATCCATGTTCTCTATCCATATAGTCAATCCATATAGTCTATCCATATAGTCTATCCATGTTCTCTATCCATATAGTCTATCCATATAGTCTATCCATATAGTCTATCCATGTTCTCTATCCATATAGTCTATCCATGTAGTCTATCCATATAGTCTATCCATATAGTCTATCCATATAGTCTACCCATATAGTCTATCCATGTTCTCTATCCATATAGTCTACCCATATAGTCTATCCATGTAGTCTATCCATGTAGTCTATCCATATAGTCTATCCATATAGTCTATCCATGTTCTCTATCCATATAGTCTACCCATATAGTCTATCCATATAGTCTATCCATGTTCTCTATCCATGTAGTCTATCCATATAGTCTATCCATATAGTCTATCCATGTAGTCTACCCATATAGTCTATCCATATAGTCTACCCATATAGTCTATCCATATAGTCTATCCATATAGTCTATCCATGTAGTCTATCCATATAGTCTATCCATATAGTCTATCCATGTTCTCTATCCATATAGTCTATCCATGTAGTCTATCCATATAGTCTACCCATATAGTCTATCCATATAGTCTATCCATATAGTCTATCCATGTTCTCTATCCATATAGTCTATCCATGTAGTCTATACATGTAGTCTATCCATGTAGTCTATCCATATAGTCTATACATGTAGTCTATCCATATAGTCTATCCATGTAGTCTATACATGTAGTCTATCCATGTAGTCTATCCATATAGTCTATACATGTAGTCTATCCATATAGTCTATACATGTAGTCTATCCATATAGTCTATTAATGTAGTCTATCCATATAGTCTATCCATGTAGTCTACCCATATAGTCTATCCATATAGTCTATCCATGTAGTCTATCCATATAGTCTATCCATGTTCTCTATCCATATAGTCTATCCATGTAGTCTATCCATGTAGTCTATACATGTAGTCTATCCATATAGTCTATCCATGTAGTCTATCCATATAGTCTATACATGTAGTCTATCCATATAGTCTATACATGTAGTCTATCCATATAGTCTATTCATGTAGTCTATCCATATAGTCTATCCATGTAGTCTATCCATGTAGTCTATACATGTAGTCTATCCATATAGTCTATACATGTAGTCTATCCATATAGTCTATACATGTAGTCTATCCATATAGTCTATTCATGTAGTCTATCCATATAGTCTATCCATGTAGTCTATCCATGTAGTCTATCCATATAATCTATTAATGTACTCTATCCATATAGTCTATCCATGTAGTCTATCCATGTTGTCGATCCATGTAGTCTATCCATGTTCTCTATCCATATAGTCTATCCATGTAGTCTATCCATGTAGTCTATACATGTAGTCTATCCATATAGTCTATACATGTAGTCTATCCATGTAGTCTATCCATGTAGTCTGTCCATGTAGTCTATTCATGTAGTCTATCCATGTAGTCTATCCATGTAGTCTATTCATGCCAGCATGGACCAATATGCTGCACACAAACATACAGAAGAAGAACAATTTCTCTCCTTTATTGGTTTCCATGCAATGGTTCCTTCAAAATGGATGTGAAGGAAGCAAGTGAACAGCGTATAGTTTTCATGTTTATACCAATTTGTTTGTATTTGTATTTACACTGAACACAAATATTAACCCAACATGTAAAGTGTTGGTCCCATGTTTCATAAGCTGAAAGAAAAGACCCCAGAAATGTCCCATATGCACAAAATTATTCTTTATCTCATATTTTGTGCACACATTTGCTAACATCCCTGTTAGTGAGCATTTCTCATTTCCCAAGATAATCCATCCACCTAACAGGTGTGGCATATTAAGAAGCTGATTAAACAGCATGATCATTACACAGGTGAACATTGTGCTGGGGACAATAAAAGGCCAATCTAAAATGCGCAGTTTTGTCACACAACACAATACCATAGATGTCTCAAGTTTTGAGGGAGAGTGCAATTGGCATGCTGACTGCAGGAATGTCCACCAGAGCTGTTGCCAGATAATTTAATGTTAATTTTTCTACCATAAGCCGCCTCCAACGTCGTTTTAGAGAATTTGGCATTATGTCCAACCGGCCTCACAACCGCAGAGCACGTGTATGGCATTGTGTGGGTGAGCAGGTTTGCTGACGTCAACGTGAACAGAGTGCCCCATGGTGGCGGTGGGGTTGTGGTATGGAAGGGCATAAGCTATGAACAAAGAACTCAATTGCATTTTATCAATGGAAATCTGAATGCACAGAGATACCGTGACAAGATCCTGAGGCCCATTGTCGTGCCATTCATCCGCTGCCATCACCTCATGTTTCAGCATGATAATGCACGGCCCCATGTCACAAGGATCTGTACACAATTCCTGGAAGCTGAAAATGTCCCAGTTTTTCCATGGCCTGCATACTCACCAGACATGCCACCCATTGAGCACTTCGCACAGCCATTGAAGAGGAGTGGGACAACATTCCACAGGCCACAATCAACAGCCTGATCAACTCTTTGCGAAGTCGCACTGCATGAGGCAAATGGTGGTCACACCAGATGCTGACTGGTTTTCTGATCCACACCCCTACCCTTTTTAACATCTCAAAATGTAGGGTAGTCTCTATAATCTATATTACATCGAAACAGTCTAACTAGCGTAGAAATATGCATTTACTACTTCACTGGCTTAATCCTTGTTTACAGTATACATACAGTTTAAGGAGGCAGATGGGTCAAACTGCCCTCTCCTTCAACTACATTAGGAAATGTTTTCGGCAAGGAATGTTCAAAAGATAGTTCACTCCCAAATCTAAGTTAATCAGATGTGTTTTCAGATCTTAAAAGTGGTCTAATATCAAGATGAGAATCATGAGATGGTCCCAAACCATCTGTTGTGTAGATCCAGCTATCTGCCTCTATCTCCCAAAAAATAGATAGTGCCATTGTTTCCCATTCATTTGGGATGGAGGCTTATAGTTGGAGCTTATAACATAATATATATAATATTTAGCAGGCGCTTTTATCCAAAGCGACTTACAATAATGCATGCATACGTTTTACGTATCGACAGAAGATTGTGTGGGACGTTAACTCATCTTGACATTAGACCACTTTATAAGCCTGAACAAACTTTGATTTGAGAGTGAACTGCCACTTCACAAGTTCATTCATTGATAGTAATTTGGAATAGGTTTAGGTTTAGACAAGAGAAGGCAAATAGATCCACATTGGTACAACATGCTACAGTTAGTGTCTCTTCCTCTTCAAATCCTGCTGATAACCACCTAAGTAACCTTCAGCGGTTGCCCTTCCAGCAGCCAGCGTCACCTGAGTCGTGACAGTGACACTTTGTGCAGGAGTCCACCCATACAGGATCCCCCCCTGGGATCACCTGGCTGCGGGTCAAATCCACATAGCAGGAGGGCCCTGGGGAAACACACAATAATTTCTCTTAACTTGCCATTTGGTTGTGATATTTTGCATTGCACTTCTCTTTCCATGAGGATATACAGTGCCTTGCGAAAGTATTCGGCCCCCTTGAACTTTGCGACCTTTTGCCACATTTCAGGCTTCAAACAAAGATATAAAACTGTATTTTTTTGTGAAGAATCAACAACAAGTGGGACACAATCATGAAGTGGAACGACATTTATTAGATATTTCAAACTTTTTTAACAAATCAAAAACTGAAAAATTGGGCGTGCAAAATTATTCAGCTCCCTTAAGTTAATTCTTTGTAGCGCCACCTTTTGCTGCGATTACAGCTGTAAGTCACTTGGGGTATGTCTCTATCAGTTTTGCACATCGAGAGACTGAAATTTTTTCCCATTCCTCCTTGCAAAACAGCTCGAGCTCAGTGAGGTTGGATGGAGAGCATTTGTGAACAGCAGTTTTCAGTTCTTTCCACAGATTCTCGATTGGATTCAGGTCTGGACTTTGACTTGGCCATTCTAACACCTGGATATGTTTATTTTTTAACCATTCCATTGTAGATTTTGCTTTATGTTTTGGATCATTGTCTTGTTGGAAGACAAATCTCCGTCCCAGTCTCAGGTCTTTTGCAGACTCCATCAGGTTTTCTTCCAGAATGGTCCTGTATTTTGCTCCATCCATCTTCCCATCAATTTTAACCATCTTCACTGTCCCTGCTGAAGAAAAGCAGGCCCAAACCATGATGCTGCCACCACCATGTTTGACAGTGGGGATGGTGTGTTCAGGGTGATGAGCTGTGTTGCTTTTACGCCAAACATAACGTTTTGCATTGTTGCCAAAAAGTTCAATTTTGGTTTCATCTGACCAGAGCACATTCTTCCACATGTTTGGTGTGTCTCCCAGGTGGCTTGTGGCAAACTTTAAACGACACTTTTTATGGATATCTTTAAGAAATGGCTTTCTTCTTGCCACTCTTCCATAAAGGCCAGATTTGTGCAATATACGACTGATTGTTGTCCTATGGACAGAGTCTCCCACCTCAGCTTTAAATCTCTGCAGTTCATCCAGAGTGATCATGGGCCTCTTGGCTGCATCTCTGATCAGTCTTCTCCTTGTATGAGTTGAAAGTTTAGAGGGACGGCCAGGTCTTGGTAGATTTGCAGTGGTCTGATACTCCTTCCATTTCAATATTATCGCTTGCACAGTGCTCCTTGGGATGTTTAAAGCTTGGGAAATCTTTTTGTATCCAAATCCGGCTTTAAACTTCTTCACAACAGTATCTCTGACCTGCCTGGTGTGTTCCTTGTTCTTCATGATGCTCTCTGCGCTTTTAACGGACCTCTGAGACTATCACAGTGCAGGTGCATTTATACGGAGACTTGATTACACACAGGTGGATTGTATTTATCATCATTAGTCATTTAGGTCAACATTGGATCATTCAGAGATCTTCACTGAACTTCTGGAGAGAGTTTGCTGCACTGAAAGTAAAGGGGCTGAATAATTTTGCACGCCCAATTTTTCAGTTTTTGATTTGTTAAAAAAGTTTGAAATATCCAATAAATGTCGTTCCACTTCATGATTGTGTCCCACTTGTTGTTGATTCTTCACAAAAAAAATACAGTTTTATATCTTTATGTTTGAAGCCTGAAATGTGGCAAAAGGTCGCAAAGTTCAAGGGGGCCGAATACTTTCGCAAGACACTGTAACTGTCACCTCTACCGTAAAGAGGAGAGGGTATTTTCAGTGGAAGTTGAACTACAGACAATAAGACTTGATTAACTCTGAATTACTGTAATTTAAAAAACGATGTATACTTAATTGTGCAGTCATAGACCACCTAAAATCAAACCATGAATGCATCTTCAATTGGCTATTTTCCAACTCGATAAACTACCTTTTAAATAGCTATTGTGTGTCTCAGGTAGAATAGGAGAGAGTGGATCGGTCATTGGTAACGGTGTGTGAAGAGCATTATTTCATGCTGATATAGTTATTCTTCCCCCACTACTTCTATTTGTTTGGATAAATGATCACATTCATACAGTATATTGCTGCTTGTGGTGCTGACAACAGTAATGTGACAAAACTAACGGCATGCATCAATCACAATAAGAAGTCAATTATGAACAACTGTTTCTGCACAGAGAATAGACAATGTGAGGAATGTGAACATCATCTTCCCTGTATCTAGCCCTCTCTCTTCTCCCTTTGCCCAGAGTAGATTAAAATAGAATGCTTCCTTGTCAATAAAGAATTTGATGACCTGTGATATCGCACAGCCACTTACTGTAAGCGTGTGTGGAGAAAAAGAGGTGCTATTTGAGTGAGTTTTGCTAATTATTATTTAGGAATCATGATTGTAGCTAGCTAATATTGACACTGATGGATATGCTAGCTGCTACTTAGGTGAAACATACTTAGACACGTTCCTTCTTTCCCTATTTCCCTTAATGTTCTATATCATCCACAGGAGATTACCCACTTCTGTCTCTCCGGGACATCTTTCAAAAAATTGTAATCCGTTCACAGGTTCTATGTAATAACCACGAGGTCAGTTCACTCACCCTCTGGGCATTCAGGGCAGCACTTCCCATTGGTGTTGACAGGGTTGACGCAGGGCGGGGGGGGGGGGGGCACAGTCTGCCACTAGGCAGCGGGCGATGCCATCACTGTCACAGGTACACTGCTCGCACTCACTTGGCTGCCAATCACACAGAACAGAACACAGGCTGTCAGAGACAGAGGACGGTGTCCCAAATGGCACCCTATTCCTTTTATAGTGCACTACTTTTGACCAGAGGCCATAGGGGAATAGGGTGTAATTTGGGTTGCAACCACAGACATAGTCCTACCAGTGTTCTTTAGACTGCCACTGGCGGATACTGTATCACTGTTAGACATGAGCAGTTGGACAGAAAATACCTCCCAAGATGTTATTTGTCATTTATTGAGACAGGGCACTCGACCAAGTCCATATTCTGGCAAGAACAGCTCAAATAAGCAAAGAGAAATGACAATCCATCATTACTTTAAGACGTGAAGGTCAGTCAGTCTGTAAAATTTCAAGAACTTTTAAAGTTTCTTCAAGTGCAGTAGCAAAAACCATCAAGCGTTATGATGAAACTGGCTCTCATGAGGACTGCCACTGAGAACAGGGTAGGTGAATGGATGATAACCACATTAATGGTTCCCACCGTGAAGCATGGAAGAGGAGGTGTGATGGTGCTTTGCTGGTGACACTGTCTGTGATTCATTTAGAATTCAAGGCACACTTAACCAGCAAGGCTACCACAGCATTTTGCAGCGATACGTCATCCCATCTGGTTTACGCTTAGTGGGACTAAAATTTGTTTTTCAACAGGACAATGACCCAACACACCTCCAGGCTATGTAAGGGCTATTTGACCAAGAAGGAGAGTGGTGGAATGCTGCATCAGATGACCTGGCCTCCACAATCCCCGACCTCAACCCAGTTGAGATGGTTTGGGATGAGTTGGACAGCAGAGTGAAGTAAAAGCAACTAACAAGTGCTCAGCATATGTGGGAACTCCTTCAAGACTTTTGGAAAAGCATTCCAGGTGAAGCTGGTAGAGAGAATGCCAAGAGTGTGCAAAGCTGTCATTAAGGCAAAGGGTGGCTACTTTGAAAAATAAAAAATATATTCTGATTTGTTTAACACTTTTTTGGTTACTACATGATCCCATTTGTGTCATTTCATAGTTTTGATGTCTTCACTATTATTCGACAATGTAGAACATAGTAAAATAAAGAAAAACCCTTGCATGAGTAGGTGTGTTCAAACTTCTGACTGGTACTGTATGTGTAATGTATGTTTTATTGTATTGAGTTCATGTAAACCATTAACAGATGTTTTCCCCTGTCACGGTATTGGATGTTTATCAGCATCTCTGCATGTGGTTCAGATACAGAGGTTGGGTTAAATGAAGTGGAAGAAAATAACACCATGAGGCTCTGGGCTTAATGTCTCTTAGCTCATCTAGTGCTGTGTCAGAGGGCCTCTGATTATCCCCTTAGGGATCTCCCATTAACCATAATAACCTCATCAAGAGGACAATGAGCCAAGAGTAAATCTCACTGGCTTGGCTTTTCTGTTGCCAGAGTCGTTTCATATTTTAATTCATTGACTGAAGGGGTATTGAATTTCTGCTTGGCTTTGTTGGCTCTGCTTTCCTCTTTCCACTGAAGCAAAGGAGTTTATTCTTCAAGCAGGTTGAACTGTGGCTAATGATTCTGCTGATTACAGCAACAGACAACAAAGTGTTGTATGTAATCAATAGCACAGCAACCTAATCACAAACTAGAAACATAGATGCAATTAGAAACAAACAACAAATATGACTGAAGAACACATTCAATATTGTGGATGAGGACTATGAAGGAGATTATCAAAACACAAGAATCTCACTATTAACCGGGTGATTTATGTCTATATCTGTTCTCTCAATTGACATCTGCACTGTCACATTTGAATAGACTGGCTGTAAATGTAGCAAGATTCAGCATTTAACAGCAGCATACTGCCTCCATGTGGCAGTATCTCCACAAGATACAGTCCCTGTCAGTAACAGCTTTTCAGCTACTAACCTAATTGAGCAGGTGTAAAATTAACCAGCTATACTGTATCCAAACAAGATGGCGTAGCAGTCAGATGTCTTTGTCTTGTCGTGTCATGTGTATATATATTTTTATATATTTTTTATTCGCATATATATAAAAAATATTATTCTTGACCTCAATTTCAACATACTCTCCTGCAATCCGCCTCACTTAATGTGGTATGGATCTGCTATTTTCTTTACTTTTGAACTGGAACCCCCAACAGAAGCTAGCCAGCTAACTGGTTACTATCTAATAGTCAGCTAGCGGTCATCAGCTAACCTTTAGCCCGAACAACACTTGCCAGTCTGCACAGCGTGATTCAAACCAGAGCAAATCATACTTATTTTTCTCCATATCTCTGGATTTCTACCGCAAGCTCTGAACCTTTTGTCCTGAATCATTGGAGCTAGCTAGCTGCTATCTGAGTGGTCACTCCTGGCTAACATCTCTGTCCCAAAACAAGAACCAATTAGCCTGGAGCTAGCCTTTGCTAGGCCCATCTCCTGGCTAGCCGAAGAGGTCCACCAGCCACTCTTTGGGCTACAATACCTATTTTGCCAATTGGCCTGGACCCCTTTTACTGCCGACACGGAGCCCGGCCGATTCATCACGACTGGACTACCGACGTAATCTGCCCAAGGGATTTTTTCAACTGGCTCGCGACGTCCCCTGAATGCCCATCTGCTAGCCGCGGCCCGCTTGCTGTCTAGAGCATATCGGACTGTTAGCTGAAGAGGCCCATCGGACAATTCTTTGGCCACTATACCTATTTTGCCAATTGTTCTGGACCCTTTTATCACACGGAGCCCTGCTGATCCACCACGACTGATCTGCCGACAGTAACAGCACGAGAGGGCTACAACAGACTTCTTCCGTCGCTACGTCCCTCATCCTTCTTCTGCTAGCTTGCTAGCCCCGGCCCGCTAGCTGTCTGAATCGCTGTGAGTTTATGTGGCCTACCACTTTGCGGCTGAGCGGATGTTGCTCCTAGATGTTTCCACTTCACAATGGCAGCACTTACAGTTGACCATTCACACTGCGTGCAATGGTCCGAGTCTAAAAAATGGCATTCTCCTACATAGTAGAAGCTGCCGTTTGCATCACAAGTGTTCTCCTGTCCAGACACAGAGAAAGCCAGACCGACCTGGACACAGAACAGTAGAGACATCACGGATCGCAGAATCCCCATCGAATAGTGCTTATTTGAAAACATTTTCATGACCAAAAAAACGATTTAAAAAAACCCAAAAGATTGTTCCAGTGTCCACGATTTACAAATGCCAAAATGTGCTTTAGTGTTTATGGTTATAGAGCAATATCTGCCACATTGTTGCAGAATATAACATCCTCACAAGATGTCCTAGCCTAAAACTTTTCTAAAGTTATGTCCTCGACACCCGGGCTTTCACAGATTAGAAACTTGCAGAGGGAAAGTTATTACGCCTCTATGTGGGTTATGTTACAATTCACACGTGACAACCTAGTCCAGTGCACATACTCCGTCAACTGTCTGTGAGCTATAGCCTACTAATTTATGGTCAAATTATGAGAAGGGGTTTTCACCTACAGAAATAACTTATTCATTGTCTAGACAATATTTGAACTGCTTTGAGATAATATTAACTTCTTATTTTTTATCGTACCATTTTATGAATTAACAGATTAATTAAGACAAATGTGGTTGTTATATAGATAATACTTCTTGTTTGACTTTGTATTCAATCTTGGTAATGACGTTTGAAAGTAAAAAAAAAAAAAAAATGCAGCCTATTATATTAAGCAGTGATAATGTTTCCATGGATTTCACGCCCAAAATTAAACCTTTGAACATTTTATTTACATTAGCCTTGTGTTAGAAATAGTTTATTCCAAGACGAGGTAAAGGGAGAGTGATCTCGCGATATTTCTGCCTTGGAGACAAGAACGCTTACACTGGAAACAGAAAGCAACAAGGTAAGTTTACTATTTTTATTTAGTAGCATGTTAGTTCCTCTGAACAGTTGTAAAATGTAGAATTTAAGCACAAAAGTAACGTGCATTAAATAACTAAGTGAATGGTGTTACTGAGACGCTGGGCGTAATGCCCTTATTCTAGACAAACTAGCTAGCTAACATTACCCAATTCCGGTTAACGTTAGCTACCGATGCCAGGCAATTGAGGCAACCAACCCACGCTAGCATCCTTCTTGCAAACCGGCTAGGACGCAAAATACTTATAGCCCAGACATACAGTATTTCACTGACAACTTAAAATTATTCCCTCTGTTATACCTTTCAACTTCTAGATAAAGTTCCTCATGGAAGAAACCGAATCAGTGTGGAATATTATCGTGGAGCATGTCCCAGAGTCAGAGCTCTCAGAGATCCGGGTCCTTCTTGGAGATGCTCTGATTGACATATACACAGAGATGTATTCAGAGGTAAGGACCAACACATCTCTGTAATGATTGATAACTGAGCATGAGCATTTTTCCAAACATCTGAATTTAGGTAGCAATCAACAATAGCTGAAATTAACACTTGGCCCCCCATTACAGGCAAATCACGAGAAGGCATTTGTAGTCTTTGAAGTAGCTCTAGTTTAGCTGCATTACATGAGTGAGGCTATACATACAGCTATTTAAGACTAGATCCTCAGATTGTTCCAAAACAACACACTCATTGTGGTCCTTGAGACTATCTTTAGGCCTACGCACTGTTTGTTCTGGAGCCAACTACTCCTTCTGGAGATGGTATTAAGTAGCCTACAACAGCTCAAAACAGGGACAGGAAAGCTGTCAGCCAAAAATGCTACACATATTTTTTATAATATTGTACCAGACTGGCTTGGAAATTACAACTCCATTAAAAATGCAGGAATAACTTAAAATGGAAATCAAATCAAAATCAAATCAAATTTTATTTGTCACATACACATGGTTAGCAGATGTTAATGCGAGTGTAGCGAAATGCTTGTGCTTCTAGTTCCGACAATGCAGTAATAACCAACAAGTAATCTAACTAACAATTCCAAAACTACTGTCTTGTACACAGTGTAAGGGGATAAAGAATATGTACATAAGGATATATGAATGAGTGATGGTACAGAGCAGCAAAGGCAAGATACAGTAGATGGTATCGAGTACAGTTTATACATATGAGATGAGTATGTAAACAAAGTGGCATAGTTAAAGTGGCTAGTGATACATGTATTACATAAGGATACAGTCGATGATATAGAGTACAGTATATACGTATGCATATGAGATGAATAATGTAGGGTAAGTAACATTATATAAGGTAGCATTGTTTAACGTGGCTAGTGATATATTTACATCATTTCCCATCAATTCCCATTATTAAAGTGGCTGGAGTTGAGTCAGTGCCAGTGTGTTGGCAGCAGCCACTCAATGTTAGTGGTGGCTGTTTAACAGTCTGATGGCCTTGAGATAGAAGCTGTTTTTCAGTCTCTCGGTCCCAGCTTTGATGCACCTGTACTGACCTCGCCTTCTGGATGATAGCGGGGTGAACAGGCAGTGGCTCGGGTGGTTGATGTCCTTGATGATCTTTATGGCCTTCCTGTGACATCGGGTGGTATAGGTGTCCGGGAGGGCAGGTAGTTTGCCCCCTGTGATGCGTTGTGCAGACCTCACTACCCTCTGGAGAGCCTTACGGTTGAGGGCGGAGCAGTTGCCGTACCAGGCGGTGATACAGCCCGCCAGGATGCTCTCGATTGTGCATCTGTAGAAGTTTGTGAGTGCTTTTGGTGACAAGCCGAATTTCTTCAGCCTCCTGAGGTTGAAGAGGCGCTGCTGCGCCTTCTTCACAATGCTGTCTGTGTGAGTGGACCAATTCAGTTTGTCTGTGATGTGTATGCCGAGGAACTTAAAACTTTCTACCCTCTCCACTACTGTTCCATCGATGTGGATAGGGGGGTGTTCCTCTCTGCTGTTTCCTGAAGTCCACAATCAGCTCCTTAGTTTTGTTGACGTTGAGTGTGAGGTTATTTTCCTGACACCACACTCCGAGGGCCCTCACCTCCTCCCTGTAGGCCGTCTCGTCGTTGTTGGTAATCAAGCCTACCACTGTTGTGTCGTCCGCAAACTTGATGATTGAGTTGGAGGCGTGCGTGGCCACGCAGTCGTGGGTGAACAGGGAGTACAGGAGAGGGCTCAGAACGCACCCTTGTGGGGCCCCAATGTTGAGGATCAGCGGGGAGGAGATGTTGTTGCCTACCCTCACCACCTGGGGGCGGCCCGTCAGGAAGTCCAGTACCCAGTTGCACAGGGCGGGGTCGAGACCCAGGGTCTCGAGCTTGATGACGAGCTTGGAGGGTACTATGGTGTTGAATGCCGAGCTGTAGTCAATGAACAGCATTCTCACATAGGTATTCCTCTTGTCCAGATGGGTTAGGGCAGTGTGGTTGAGATTGCATCGTCTGTGGACCTATTTGGGCGGTAAGCAAATTGGAGTGGGTCTAGGGTGTCAGGTAGGGTGGAGGTGATATGGTCCTTGGCTAGTCTCTCAAAGCACTTCATGATGACGGAAGTGAGTGCTACGGGGCGGTAGTCGTTTAGCTCAGTTACCTTAGCTTTCTCTGGAACAGGAACAATGGTGGCCCTCTTGAAGCATGTGGGAACAGCAGACTGGTATAGGGATTGATTGAATATGTCCGTAAACACACCGGCCAGCTGGTCTGCGCATGCTCTGAGGGCGCGGCTGGGGATGCCGTCTGGGCCTGCAGCCTTGCGAGGGTTAACACGTTTAAATGTCTTACTCACCTCGGCTGCAGTGAAGGAGAGACCGCATGTTTTCGTTGCAGGCCGTGTCAGTGGCACTGTATTGTCCTCAAAGCGGGCAAAAAAGTTATTTAGTCTGCCTGGGAGCAGGACATCCTGGTCCGTGACTGGGCTGGATTTCTTCCTGTAGTCCGTGATTGACTGTAGACCCTGCCACATGCCTCTTGTGTCTGAGCCGTTGAATTGAGATTCTACTTTGTCTCTGTACTGACGCTTAGCTTGTTTGATAGCCTTGCGGAGGGAATAGCTGCACTGTTTGTATTCGGTCATGTTACCAGACACCTTGCCCTGATTAAAAGCAGTGGTTCGCGCTTTCAGTTTCACGCGAATGCTGCCATCAATCCACGGTTTCTGGTTAGGGAATGTTTTAATCGTTGCTATGGGAACGTCGTCTTCAACGCACGTTCTAATGAACTCGCACACCGAATCAGCGTATTCGTCAATGTTGTTGTCTGACGCAATACGAAACATGTCCCAGTCCACGTGATGGAAGCAGTCTTGGAGTGTGGAGTCAGCTTGGTCGGACCAGCGTTGGACAGACCTCAGCGTGGGAGCCTCTTGTTTTAGTTTCTGTCTGTAGGCAGGGATCAACAAAATGGAGTCGTGGTCAGCTTTTCCGAAAGGGGGGCGGGGCAGGGCCTTATATGCATCGCGGAAGTTAGAGTAACAATGATCCAACGTCTTTCCACCCCTGGTTGCGCAATCGATATGCTGATAAAATTTAGGGAGTCTTGTTTTCAGATTAGCCTTGTTAAAATCCCCAGCTACAATGAATGCAGCCTCCGGATAAATGGTTTCCAATTTGCAAAGAGTCAAATAAAGTTCATTCAGAGCCATCGATGTGTCTGCTTGGGGGAGGATATATACGGCTGTGATTATAATTGAAGAGAATTCTCTTGGTAGATAATGCGGTCTACATTTGATTGTGAGGAATTCTAAATCAGGTGAACAGAAGGATTTGAGTTCCTGTATGTTTCTTTCATCACACCATGTCACGTTAGCCATAAGGCATACGCCCCGCCCCTCTTCTTACCAGAAAGATGTTTGTTTCTGTCTGCGCGATGCGTGGAGAAACCCGTTGGCTGCACCGCCTCGCATAGCGTCTCTCCAGTGAGCCACGTTTCCGTGAAGCAAAGAACGTTACAGTCTCTGATGTCCCTCTGGAATGCTACCCTTGCTCGGATTTCATCAACCTTGTTGTCAAGAGACTGGACATTGGCAAGAAGAATGCTAGGGAGTGGTGCACGGTGTGCCCGTCTCCGGAGTCTGACCAGAAGACCGCCTCGTTTACCTCTTTTTCTGAGTCGTTTTTTTGGGTCGCTGCATGGGATCCGCTCCGTTGTCCTGTTTGTAAGGCAGAACACTGTACAGTGCCTTGCGAAAGTATTCGGCCCCCTTGAACTTTGCGACCTTTTGCCACATTTCAGGCTTCAAACATGAAGATATAAAACTGTATTTTTTTGTGAAGAATCAACAACAAGTGGGACACAATCATGAAGTGGAACGACATTTATTGGATATTTCAAACTTTTTTAACAAATCAAAAACTGAAAAATTGGGCGTGCAAAATTATTCAGCCCCTTTACTTTCAGTGCAGCAAACTCTCTCCAGAAGTTCAGTGAGGATCTCTGAATGATCCAATGTTGACCTAAATGACTAATGATGATAAATACAATCCACCTGTGTGTAATCAAGTCTCCGTATAAATGCACCTGCACTGTGATAGTCTCAGAGGTCCGTCAAAAGCGCAGAGAGCATCATGAAGAACAAGGAACACACCAGGCAGGTCCGAGATACTGTTGTGAAGAAGTTTAAAGCCGGATTTGGATACAAAAAGATTTCCCAAGCTTTAAACATCCCAAGGAGCACTGTGCAAGCGATAATATTGAAATGGAAGGAGTATCAGACCACTGCAAATCTACCAAGACCTGGCCGTCCCTCTAAACTTTCAGCTCATACAAGGAGAAGACTGATCAGAGATGCAGCCAAGAGGCCCATGATCACTCTGGATGAACTGCAGAGATTTAAAGCTGAGGTGGGAGACTCTGTCCATAGGACAACAATCAGTCGTATATTGCACAAATCTGGCCTTTATGGAAGAGTGGCAAGAAGAAAGCGATTTCTTAAAGATATCCATAAAAAGTGTCGTTTAAAGTTTGCCACAAGCCACCTGGGAGACACACCAAACATGTGGAAGAAGGTGCTCTGGTCAGATGAAACCAAAATTGAAATTTTTGGCAACAATGCAAAACGTTATGTTTGGCGTAAAAGCAACACAGCTCATCACCCTGAACACACCATCCCCATTGTCAAACATGGTGGTGGCAGCATCATGGTTTGGGCCTGCTTTTCTTCAGCAGGGACAGGGAAGATGGTTAAAATTGATGGGAAGATGGATGGAGCCAAATACAGGACCATTCTGGAAGAAAACCTGATGGAGTCTGCAAAAGACCTGAGACTGGGACGAAGAGTTGTCTTCCAACAAGACAATGATCCAAAACATAAAGCAAAATCTACAATGGAATGGTTCAAAAATAAACATATCCAGGTGTTAGAATGGCCAAGTCAAAGTCCAGACCTGAATCCAATCGAGAATCTGTGGAAAGAACTGAAAACTGCTGTTCACAAATGCTCTCTATCCAACCTCACTGAGCTCGAGCTGTTTTGCAAGGAGGAATGGGAAAAAATGTCAGTCTCTCGATGTGCAAAACTGATAGAGACATACCCCAAGCGACTTACAGCTGTAATCGCAGCAAAAGGTGGCGCTACAAAGTATTAACTTAAGGGGGCTGAATAATTTTGCACGCCCAATTTTTCAGTTTTTGATTTGTTAAAGTTTGAAATATCCAATAAATGTCGTTCCACTTCATGATTGTGTCCCACTTGTTGTTGATTCTTCACAAAAAAATACAGTTTTATATCTTTATGTTTGAAGCCTGAAATGTGGCAAAAGGTCGCAAAGTTCAAGGGGGCCGAATACTTTCGCAAGGCACTGTATGTAATGAAACCTAAGATGACCTGGGGTACTAATGTAAGAAATAACACGTAAAAAAACAAAAAACTGCATAGTTTCCTAGGAACGCGAAGCGAGGCGGCCATCTCTGTCGGCGCCGGAAGTATGATGATTGGATAATGTTGAGTTCATATTCAAAAAGGGAAAAGAAATACATTTGAAACCACACATTTCCTGTCTAGGTCATCATACAGTTATGTTCTGATAGGGGCAATGGTTTTAATATCCATACTAGCTCAATTAGTTCCATATTAGTTCAATAGTGTAATTACATTCAAACTATACAGGCCAAATTTCTAATAGAAGGAGACCCCTGGAATAGAGCATGCATATGACACAGGCCCTCAAATTAGCTAAGCAAGTCAGGGGACCAATAAAGGGGTTGAGAGGGCTACCCCTGTCTTGTTGCAAAGACCATTAAGGGACAGGGGGATACATAGTCAGTAGTACAACTGAATGCCTTCAACTGAAATGTGTCTTTGGCATTTAACCCAACCTCTGAATCAGAGAGGTGCGGGGGGCTGCCATAATTGACATCCACGTCTTTGGCGCCCGGGGAACAGTGGGTTAACTGCCTTGCTCTGGCAGAACGTCAGATTTTTATCTTGTCAGCTCAGGGATACAATCCAGAAACCTTTCGGTTACTGGCCCAACACTCTAACGACTAGGCTACCTGCATTATGAACATATACCGAGTATACTGTATAAAAACAGTACGACATTGCATGGCATAGATGACATGACCAGGTGAATCCAGGTGAAAGCTATTATCCCTTATTGGTGTTACTTGTTAATAAAACTACTTCAATCAGTGTAGATGAAGGGGAAGAGAGGTTAAAGAAGGATTTTTAAGTCTTGAGACAATTAAGAAATTGATTGTGTATGTGTGCCATTCAGAAGGGGAATGGGCAAGACAGAAGATTTAAGATGCCTTTGAACGGGGTAGTAGGTGCCAGGCACAGCAGTTTGAGTGTATCAAGAACTGCAACGCTGCTGGGTTTTTCATGCTCAACAGTTTCCTGTGTGTATCAAGAATGGTGCACCACCCAATGGACATCCGGCCAACTTGACACAACTGTGGGAAGCATTGGAGTCAACATGGGCCAGCATCCCTGTGGAACGCTTTCGACACCTTGTAGTCCATGCCCTGACAAATTTAGGCTGTTTTGAGGACAAAAGGAGTGCAACTTAATATTAAGAAGGTGTTCTTAATGTTTTGGACATTAGGTTCAGGACTCTTTAGATATCCAGGAAGGACTTAATATTTCTAGTAAGTATTAGAAGGTAGCCCTATTCACACAGCAAGCCTTACATTTCCCCTCATTCATTTTGTTTAGCTTTCTGCCCTGTAGTAAATTAATCCTTTCCCTCAGCATTAGATCTCTAGATGAGAATCATAGTAATACTACCCAGACTGGCCTTCTCTCCATCAAGGTCACAATTGTTTGAAGCTGTTCAGAGAAAAATTACCAGCTCCTTTCAAGTTTAACACAGGATATGACACAAGACATGTTTTCTTGGATCTCTGCCAAACCATGTGGGTTTGAGCTATCATGTTCTCCGGACATTGGTAATGCCCGTGTCACTGGGTATGGTTAAGGTACAGTCAATGTTTGGTTTCTTAATGGATAGCATGAAAAAGCAATAATTATTTTTTTAATAAAGAAAAAAAACATACTTAGCCTATTTCAATTGTTTATCACATTCAACCTCTTCAATCTACATGTTGAAGTGAAGTTAACATGTCAATAGCCCAGTTTAACTGCACTGGAGTTCCTCCCCCATTTCCTCTGATGGGTTTCACTTGGAGATTTACTCAGCAAGGAACAGCTTGTTACTGTTGTTAGCATCCTGGGGGCTCACACCATAAACACCTAAGTGGAGAATGGCTGGCTGGGGCATTACAGGAAGCAGTGTCGCTGCCTGGCCGGAATTCAGCTAGACATAGTGGTAGTGTGTGTGAAAAACACGGGGATCGACCGTGTTTAAAGTTCTCCTCTGGACAGCAGTGGGCTTTGAAGTTGTCCTCTCCATAGACAATAGGAAGTGAAGGTCAGGGACCAGGTGTAGAAAACATTAAAAGACTCCAGCCTCTTCTTTACCAGCGCTGTGTCTCTACCACAGGCCAGACTATTTGCTTTACTTTTTCTCTTTTCTCTTTCTCTTTCTGTCTGGCTTAGGGTTGCAATGGGAGGGTATATTACTGGAAACTATCAATGTTTACCAGTAAACTGCCAGTAAACCTTTTGAAGGACATCTAGTGGCCCTTTTGGGTTCTTCAGATTATCACTGGTGTCTAGAATTATCTCTGGCCCTCTGTGTGGCCTTAGCAGATGTAAAATATATAATTTAATAAGATAATTTTAGAATGACAAAGCTGTAAAACATTCTGAATATAAACCATTAACTTAGTGAATTGGTGTTTATTATGGGTTTCAGCATATATATACAGTGGGGCAAAAAAGTATTTAGTCAGCCACCAATTGTGCAAGTTATCCCACTTAAAAAGATGAGGCCTGTAATTTTCATCATAGGTACACTTCAACTATGACAGACAAAATAAGAAAAAAAATCCAGAAAATCACATTGAAGGATTTTTTATGAATGTATTTGCAAATTAGGGTGGAAAATAAGTATTTGGTCAATAAACTTTTGTTATCTCAATACTTTGTTGTATACCCTTTGTTGGCAATGACAGAGGTCAAACGTTTTCTGTAAGTCTTCACAAGGTTTTCACACACTGTTGCTGGTATTTTGGCCCATTCCTCCATGCAGATCTCCTCTAGAGCAGTGAAGTTTTGGGGCTGTTGCTGGGCAACACGGACTTTCAAATCCCTCCAAAGATTTTCTATGGGGTTGAGATCTGGAGACTGGCTAGGCCACTCCAGGACCTTGAAATGCTTCTTACGAAGCCACTCCTTTGTTGCCCGGGCAGTGTGTTTGGGATCATTGTCATGCTGAAAGACCCAGCCACATTTCATCTTCAATGCCCTTGCTGATGGAAGGAGGTTTTCACTCAAAATCTCACGATACATCGCCCCATTCATTCTTTCCTTTACATGGATCAGTCGTCCTGGTCCCTTTGCAGAAAAACAGCCCCAAAGCATGATGTTTCCACCCCCATGCTTCACAGTAGGTATGGTGTTCTTTGGATGCAACTCAGCATTCTTTGTCCTCCAAACACAGCGAGTTGAGTTTTTACCAAAAAGTTATATTTTGGTTTCATCTGACCATATGACATTCTCCCAATCTTCTTCTGGATCATCCAAATGCTTTCTAGCAAACTTCAGACGGGCCTGGACATGTACTGGCTTAAGCAGGGGGACACGTCTGGCACTGCAGGATTTGAGTCCCTGGCGGCGTAGTGTGTTAGTGATGGTAGGCTTTGTTACTTTCGTCCCAGCTCTCTGCAGGTCATTCACTAGGTCCCCCCGTGTGGTTCTGAAATTTTTGCCGTTCTTGTGATCATTTTGACCCCACGGGGTGAGATCTTGCGTGGAGCCCCAGATCGAGGGAGATTATCAGTGGTCTTGTATGTCTTCCATTTCCTAATAATTGCTCCCACAGTTGATTTCTTCAAACCAAGCGGCTTACCTATTGCAGATTCAGTCTTCCCAGCCTGGTGCAGGTCTACAATTTTGTTTCTGGTGTCCTTTGACAGCTCTTTGGTCTTGGCCATAGTGGAGTTTGGAGTGTGACTGTTTGAGGTTGTGGACAGGTGTCTTTTATACTGATAACAAGTTCAAACAGGTGCTATTAATACAGAGGATACAGAGGAGCCTCTTAAAGAAGAAGTTACAGGTCTGTGAGAGCCAGAAATCTTGCTTGTTTGTAGGTGACTAAATACTTATTTCCACCATAATTTGCAAATAAATTAATTAAAAATCCTACAATGTGATTTTCTGGATTTATTTTTTCCTCATTTTGCCTGTCATAGTTGAAGTGTACCTATGATGAAAATTACAGGCCTCTCTCATATTTTTAAGTGGGAGAACTTGCACAATTGGTGGCTGACTAAATACTTTTTTGCCCCACTGTATATATTTTTTTCACACTTTTATTTTACATTGCCAATATGTATTTGTTGTCAAACTATTGGCAGTTGTGAACATAGTCAATAGTTGGAAGAGTTGCAGTTGATTAAAAATAATGCCATTATTGATTAGATTTTTTTTCATTAATTAGTGTAATGAACACGATGGGAGACAGAGAGCTGGTTTCAAGGGCAGGGCGCAGCAGGTGTTGATTGCAAAGGACCACAGGAGGAGGCAGGTAGCTGGGTCCAGGGGCAGGCAGAAGGTCATACACAGGGGGTCTAAAAAGGCAACAATACAGGCAGGGAAAAGGCTAGTAACATAGTCCGGGAGATCAGGCAATAGGTTGATAACAGGAAATCCGATAAAGTACAGTCAGGGAATAGGCAAAAGGCATCGTTAGTTTTTGCTTGCCTCACTATCATACACGGAAGGATTACATTATGGGAAACCCAGCGCTTCGAATAGAAGTGTGTCACAAAACAAACAATATCTCACAATGATGGGGGGGCAAAGAACTGAACTAAATAGTGTGATAATGACATAAAGGTGTGTGAACAGGTGATCAGAATTAAGGTGATTGGGATCTGGAGAGTGAGCTGCGTTCAAGGGATCTGCGTGTTTGAGAGTGTGAGTTGGAAGCAGACGTTACAATTAGACCATATGGTTCAACAGGAAATAGCCTATCTACTAGAAGCTCATGGACAATATGGATACATATATAAAAAATGTATACTATATGTATGTATGTGAATATATTCAAGTTATTCAAGTATAAATTACCATTGCCATAATTGCAAAAATTACTGAAGTTTCTGGTAACTTTAGTAAATTACTGGTATCTTTGCAACCCTAGTCTGGCTACAGTTTTACTACACTTGATCTTTTTCCAGCAGTAGCCACTTTAATAGCTTTTTCCCTGAAGGAAGTGTTTTCAAAGAATAGGGTTTAAACTTGTTGGGTTAAACCAGCCAACTGAAAACACATGCAGTAGTTTTATGCCCAACAGTGGTCAGGGCCCAGAACTAAATAGAACACGTCCATTATAAGATGTCTATGGGCCAGGGTCTCAATTGAATATCATGTACATTTCGCAGGCCTTTCTGATACTGTATCTCATAATTCATAATGACTCATCGCTCTTTATTGTAAGCCTAAAGTTACACAGTGTTGTCTCCTGATGTCCTATCCCGTGTCTCCCCATGTTTCCTACTGACAGGTCACTATGTGGCAGCAGATTTGGCAGACGTTGCGCCTTAAACAGGGTAACAGGCCGAAGGCCCCTCGCTCCCCCCTGGCGGACCCCCCTGCTATCAAGGAGCTGCTGAAAGCTGAGATCCAACTGCTGCTGGCCACCGTGAGAGAGAGAGCAGCCCAGGAGGGCAGGTGAGAAGACTCCTGTGTGATTTCAAAAAAGACTCATTGCATCCCAAATGGCACCCTATTCCCTATATAGTGCACAAGTAGTGCACTATGTAGGGAATTGGGTGCCATTTGGGACAAAACCCATTACTATGCATTTACAATGCAGTTTCTTAAGTCCTAAGTAACAACAACATGTTTATGGCCTATTAATCATTGTTGCCAACTTGTTTGAATATCAGCACAAGAAGCCCTGGAAGAAAATACTATTATAACGCTGTGGGCATTCCTTCCCCTTCCTTTTATTGTTTTCTCTTCACGTTGGAATTGATAAAACATTCATTCAATTGTCTTACACCAACACTTCTTCTTATATCACAATGTTTGGTTAGCCTAATACTTGAATTTTTGTGATAAAAATATGTTAACATTTTCATTCATCAGACAGAGGACCAAGGAGAACGTGACGTTGTTGGGATGGATGTCTGGATATCGTTTCCCAGGCCATGCTTCTTCTCCCTGTCTTTCTCTCCCTTCCTGTCTCCCTGCCGGTCTTTGTTAGTTCCAGGTGATAAATGTTCAGACCCCATTAGAACCATTGAGACTTTTATTTCCACTGGAAAAGGGTTGGGCCTAGTAAATAGAACAAAGTATAGGGAATACCTAATCAGTTGCACAACTGAATGTATTCAAATAAAATGTGTCTTCCGCATTTAACCCTGAATCAGAGCGGTGCGGGGGGCAGCCTTAATCAACATCCACGTCATTGACGCCCGGGAAGCTGATGTTGGGGGTTAACTGCCTAGCTCAAGGGCAGAACGCCAGATTCTTTCCATCTTGCCAGCTTGGGGATTTGAACTAGCAACCTTTCAGTTACTGGCCTTATGCTCTTAACCGCTAGGCTACCTGCCGCCCCACTAGAAGGTAGTAGAAGATAATGTCACAAAATGTCTGTAAATCTCCTACATTTAAGTACTGTTCCATACTGTGTAGCCTAAAGGAACAAGCCTCCCAGATTTGATTGGACTTTGTATGCCAAATGTGAGCCCCTATTTTTATACCTCCCACCCAACAATAGTCCTGCATCCGGATGAGCACGTTTTGTTGCACCCGGATGAGCCCGTTTTGTTGCACCCGGATGAGCCCGTTTTGTTGCACCCGGATGAGCCCGTTTTGTTGCACCCGGGTGAGCCCGTTTTGTTGCACCCGGGTGAGCCTGTTTTGTGCAACAAAAAGCAGTAATTTACAGGTACCTATGTGAAGGAAGGCCTTTCCATCTCTCAGCAACCGGTAGGAAGCTCTGAAGAATGTAGCTCTGCCTCAACTCTTCCGGTATAATTAGAATTCTGTGACTTTTTGGGGGGTAAAATCAAACAATTACTAAAGATTGTTTCCAATATATGTGATACACCAGTTCAGTATTTTGGCAGTGGCTATCTCACAAAAAACTAATTCATAGCTGTATTGTAACATAAAATCAGACCGCCTTATCTTCAACATCAGATTTTGCTGAGACTATGAGACTATTCAAGGGTATTCTAGGAATGTGTATCCTTTTTATAGTAATAGAACCAAATCCAACCATTGAGGGATTCTTTCACTTAAAACAAACCCCGGCGGCACTTACAGTCCTGTGTACAGATCAACGAGGTGTTGCAAAGACTTTGGGTATCAGTGCCATGTTAACCCTGCTGCCACGTTATGCTTTGAACATCTGCCCAGTTCCAACCACCCTGCTGCCTGCCTGTTGGTCTCTGCCTCTGCCCTGTGTTTGTGGTTGTGTCCCAAATGGAACCCTATACCCTACATAGTCTAGGGCTCTGGTCAAGAGTAGTGCACTATGGCTGTGTTTACACAGGCAGCCTAATTCTGATCTTTTTTTCACTCACTTTTTCACTCTGAAAAATATTTGATGTGAAAAGATCTGATGTGATTGGTCAAAAGACTAATTAGTGGAACAAATATCAGAATTGGGCTGCCTGTGGTATGCCTAGTCAGTTGGGAGTAGGGTGCCATTTGGGATGCAGCCTGTGTGTATTTCCCCCATGATCCCCTGTCTTTGATTAACTAATTAAGACGTCACTGTAAATCAGCTGAACTCCTTTCAGGACAAAACTGCTGGATTATTTCCCTTTAATATTGCTCCAGATTTGGGCGTTTCTCTTTTTCCTTGCCAAATTCTTCCTACCAAAAGGAAACTGTTGAGTTGACTCAATACCCTGCAGCCTAGGGCTTTTTAATGAACAAGGGTATCTCAGTAGAGCAGCTAGAATTAATCTTTCTTTGAAAGTGAACTGATTTAATGGACCTGGTTGGCAACTGTTTGGACCACCTCTCCCCTTGTGTGGTCGTCCCTCCATGCAATTGTCTTTGATTTTGTGCTTGGCGTTCTCAGTGCAGCTGTACCAGTTCCATTATGGAGAAAGAGAGGGGGTATGCTGAATTCCCATTGATTAAAGACCCTACTCTGAATAAATAGGCTTCAAATGGTGGTTTGATTTCTGAAAGCGGGCCCAAGGAGGTCCTAAATTCTCAGAACGGAACTAGAATAACAATTGGAGCTGGGAAGTGGGTTAAAAGTAGTTGTGTTTGTGGTGTAATGTATTTTACAGCCGTAGATTATCAATCTTCCAGGGTGGATGGGGATTTGAACAGTCTTTTTTTGTGTATTGTTAACATGGTGTGGCTTTTGATGTCGTGGTGGGCATCTATGCCATCTTTGTTAACTGAGATTAGGACTCCTTCTCTCCCGGGGATTAAGATGCTTAGTGATCTATACTACACTGCCTCACAATGTAGCCTCCGTTCCTGTCATTACAGCTATACCGGGTAGCTCCACAAGCAGCCTGTCACTGGAATGGGACCGTTACATCTACTCACTCCCCCCCTCCACACACTCTTGATCTATTCACCACACCGCACATAACCGCAGCTGCAAACAACACCGATACAAAGTCACAAGCACAAATATTTATAACTTCTGATTGGTCCCCCTTCCCCTTCTGAGTCTAGGATAAACAATCAATCTCTGTTGCTGGGCAGGTGGTGTTATCATCCCAGCTTGAGTCTGGAACCGTGGTACTCCTCCACGCCTCTCACAGGACTTCTTATCAGACAGGAGAGGCCTTGAGTAAGGGAGTACACATTCTTGCAGTCTACCACAGTCCACTAGATAATTCTTCTTCTCATACACAAAGAGCAAAACCTAACAATACTTTCAATCCCTAATAATATGTATAAACTGTAGATTCATATTAAGAGCAAATACAGTAATGGTAAAGAACAGTGAAGATATTAGACAGTGAAGATATTAGACAGTGAAGATATTATACAGTGACGATATTAGACAGTGACGATATTAGACAGTGTTATAGAATAGTAATTACAATCTATCAGCTCTAACTCCAGAAACTTTGCTCCTATTCAACCCTTATAGAATAATTATTGGCCTCAGAGACAGGCCCTCTTTGTACTTTCTCTCTGCCCAAATGCAATGCACATGTTCCATCTAACCCATAACACAATAATAAATCTACTAGGCTAATTATACAATTATAAACAGATCAAAACTGGCTCAAGTCCGTAGCCAACACTATGCTACGGCATTGTTACTTGGTTTGGTAACCTGACAGTGCAGCTCAAACCCCTAAATCTTGAGACTGACCAAGACAGCAGGGAAGATTACAGGTATGACACTTCCCTCCAGGAGACCATCCTCAGACAGGCCATTAAGGTCATATTGGACCCCACACATACACTGAACGTAGAGGACAATACATTATTATCATATATCAAAACAGGCTGTGGTCTAGAATGTTGGCTTTGACCAAAAGGATAGGGTGTATTTTGTAAGCTTCTTAGGGGGGTAGCATTCTAGCTGCCTGTTTTTCACTTCGATTGAGCTGTATTTCTCCATAATGTGATTTCAAAAAGGGGGGTTGGGCATGCTTGGCCAGCATCTGCAACAGCCTTTTTTCTGGAGATCAGAAGCGTATCAGCAGGTGCAGGTAAATGGCAGTGTCCACTCTGTGGCAGCCTCCTGATTTAAATCCCTCAGCGTAGTAACACAACATCCCCACTTTGACGCAGCTTGGTGTTCTCCTCAACCATAATCCAACAGATCTCGTTCCATGGCTGGTGACTCTTGGAAGCAGGACTGCTGCTGCTCTCTCTTGCGCTATCTCTCCTCTCCATCGCTCTCTCTCCTCTCCATCGCGCTCTCTCCTCTCCATCGCGCTCTCTCCTCTCCATCGTGCTCTCTTCTCTCCATCGCGCTCTCTCCTCTCCATCGCTCTCTCTCCTCTCCATCGCGCTCTCTCCTCTCCATCGCGCTCTCTCCTCTCCATCGCGCTCTCTCCTCTCCATCGTTCTCTCTCCTCTCTCTTTCTGCGTCACTGCTTTAATCTTTTCAGCATGGGAGTCATGAAGATGCATGAAGATTAGGACGGGGGGTTTGTCATATTATCCCTTCCTGTCTGACTCCTTCACAGTATGTTGGGGGTTATTTGTATGTATCTATTTACTTTCAGGGATGCAGACGCAGACTTGTTCCGGTACAGTCCTAGTGTGGTGAATTATGCCTTGGGTGTCCCGAGCAACCGTTGCGACACTGTGAATAGTAGGCCTACCTCTAGTGGAATACAGTTCAGCCAGAGTCAACATGTAGGAAGGTTAGTCTAACTGTTAAGAGTTAGAAACATTCCCACACTCTAATACAAATGTTACAACACAAGAGGAAAGCGTGCAGCTGAAAACACACATGGTGTATTTCTTGTTATCTGTCATATGGATAGACCTTAGACATGCATTTCTGGTTCCACAGGTCCTGTTCACAGAGCTCAGTCACTTCTACTACCAACCAAGATGACATTGATGCCATGAGACACATGCTGAACATCACCCACATAGACGACATTGTGGCCCACCTCAAGTAAGTGACTAATTCAATCAGAGCAACTGTTTAAAAAAAAATCAAAGTAGAGATTTGTAGGCAATAATCCCTATAAAATGCAACCCATTTGAAATGAGTATTGTGATAGACAGTAATACTTTTAGTACAGTATGTCTGGCATCAATGGAGGGGAGCTGGGGGAGAAGAGGAGGGGTGGAGGTTGGGGGACAGCCTGCCCTCTCCTTTCTCCATCCCCCCACAGAACAAATGCCCCCATTGTAAGAATGAATACCAGATCTTAGCATGCAGAAGATTCCTTTGCTTCTAAAAAATAAAGTGCATCAAGTCTACAATAGTTAGATAACTGAGAAAGAGAAATATGCCACTGCTCCCTGAACACCATAAGAAAAGTCTAAAAGTGGATATGGATGTAGTGGTCCCTTTGTGGACTCAGTTTCTGCTTTTGGCTGTCTGTTTAGGATTCAAGGTTGTATTCTGTGAAAACAGGCGGCCGGGTTCCTGGAAAGCTGCCCCTTGATTGCATGCTAAGTTAGAATAAATACATTTTAATTTGTTTTTGTTTAACGCTTTTCACTTTTCTTTAGTTTATTAGTTTTAATTAAATGTCTATCAATTCAAATTTTCAAACAGTCATTAAATTCTATGGTTTTAGAATTTGACGAACAGTTGTGTCCTCTCCTCACTACCAGATCAGTCCTGTCAGAAGAATGCAATGTGCTGAAAAGCCAAGTTCAGTTTCTGCAGGTAAGATTCGGTTTGATTCCAGTCAATACCAGATAGTTATTTTGGAAAATAACACTTTTTTTTTTGTTCCAATTTAAATATTGACTGTGCTTTGAGAAAATTTTTGCATGTGCAGTAGTCTGTGCTTGCACTGAGATACAGGGTATGCTGTACCAAGGGTCTGAGCTATAGCCAAGGCCATGAAAATGAGATACAAATACATATTATCGTCTGGCTATTTATTATGGATCCCCATTAGCTGCTGCTAAGACAGCAGCTACTCCTCCTCGAGTCCAGCAAAATTAAGGCAGTTTATACAATGTTAAAAACATTACAGTAAATTCACAACAGATTTTACAACAGATTCTTAAAATATATATAAACACTACAGTTCAAAAGTTTGCGGTCACCTAGAAACGTCCTTGTTTTTTAAATAAAAGCACCTTTTTTTCCCATTAAAATAACATCAAGTTGATCAGAAATACAGTGTAGACATTGTTAATGTTGTAAATGACTATTGTAGCTAGAAACGGCAGATTTTTTATGGAATATCTACAGAGCCCCATTATCAGCAACCATCACTCCTGTGTTCCAATGACACATTGTGTTAATAGCTAATCCAAGTTTATAATTTTAAAAAGCTAATTGATCACTAGAAAACCCTTTTGGAATTATGTTAGCACAGCTGAAAACTGTTGTTCTGATTTAAAGAAGCAATAAAACTGGCCTTCTTTAGACTAGTTGAGTATCTGGAGCATCAGCATTTGTGGGTTCGATTACAGGCTCAAAATGGCCAGAAACAAAGACTTTCTTCTGAAACTCATCAGTCTATCCTTGTTCTGAGAAATGAAGGCTATTCCATGCGCGAAATTGCCAAGAAACTGAAGATCTCGTACAACTCTGTCTACTACTCTCTTCAAAGAACAACGCAAACTGGCCCTCACCAAAATAGAAAGAGGTGTGGGAGGCCCTGGTGCACAACTGAGCAAGAGGACAAGTACATTAGAGTGTCTAGTTTGAGAAACAGACGCCTCACAAGTCCTCAACTGGCAGCCGGAATGAGTTGCAAAGAAAAAGCCATATCTCAGACTGGCCAATAAGAAGAAAATCTTAAGATGGGCAAAAGAACACAGACACTGACAGAGAAAGATTAGAAAAAAGTGTTATGGACAGACAAATCTAAGTTTGAGGTGTTCATATCACAAAGAAGAACATTTGTGAGATGCATAAAAAATGAAAAGATGCTGGAGGAGTGCTTTACGCCATCTGTCAAGCATGGTGGAGGCAATACGATAGTCTGAGGGTGATTTGGTGGTGGTAAAGAGGGAGATGTGTACAATGTAAAATGGATCTTGAATAAGGAAGGCTATCACTCCATTTTGCAACGCCATGCCAAACCCTGTGGACGACGCTTAATTGGAGCCAATTTCCTCCTACAACAGGGCAATGATCCAAAGCACAGCTCCAAACTAAGAACTATTTAGGGAAGAAGCAGTCAGCTGGTATTCTGTCTATAATGGAGTGGCCAGCACAGTCACCGGATCTCAACCCTATTGAGCTGTTGTGGGAGCAGAAGTGCCCATCAAGCAAATCTAACTTGTGGGATTACCTGATTACCTGAACAAATTGACAACTAGAATGCTGTAATTGCTGCAAGTTGAGGATTCTTTGACGAAAGCCAAGTTTGAAGGACACAATTATTATTTCAATTAAAAATCATTATTTATAACCTTGTCAACATCTTGACTATATTTCCTATTCATTTTGCAACTCATTTCATGTATGTTTTCATGGAGAACAATTGCTAAGTGACCCCAAACTTTTGAACTGTAGTGTGTGTGACGCTGGGCCAATTGTGCGCTGCCCTATGGGACTCCCAATCACGGGCCGGGTGTGATACAGCCTGGAATCCAACCAGGGTCTGTAGTGACAACACACATCTCCAACCCACTATCACACGCAGGACACATCTCCTGAGATGTGGGGACTAGGATAGGCTAGAACAGAGACAGTTTGTCAGTGTTTGATCTGTTAGGGATGTTTATTCCACAATTTCTGTGCTATGTTAAGCGCAATTCAAAGGCATACTGAAAAGTAGTTGACAGCAATTTGTACAAATATAGGTATAATGTCCCACTTCCTCGAATGGGCAGTCTACGGTAATGACTAAATTACCACAATATCTCATGATCCTCGAGCTTGGAAAGTATGTAGGCTAGTTGACATGGTCCCAAATAGAGGTCACATAACACTGGTCTCAGTAGGAGAAAGATTAGACTGAGAAGGTGGTGTCGTGTGTTGTCCTTTTACCACTGCAATAGTAGGCTGTATTATTTTCACAGTAAAAGGGCTGCCATTTCTGTGAAGCAGGGTTTGGGTTTCAAGTCGAGAAGCTGTGGGCTGTGTACATCCCAAATATTACCCTGTAGTGCACTACTTCTGATCAGAGCCCAATGGGCCCTGGTTAAATGTTGTGCACTACATACCGAATAGCGTGCCATTTTGGAGTTTACTGCCAGTCTGGTATTCCATCTCCCTTGGCAGCAGCCTGAGCCAGGGTATAGTCTAACCACCCTCCTCTCAGACCTCACATCTAAAATGAATAGCCTCCTCTGTAACTAGATCCCTCTCTTCTTCTGTTTGTTTGCATTTCAAAAACCAAGACGATCGACAAGCCTCCGCTAGCTAGACAGTGGGAAGTGTGGATGACGGATATCTCCATGATACGTCAGTGGCACACAGTGAGACTTCGCATAAATACCTCAAAGCAAAAAGCATGGCTGGGGGCAGGGAGGGAGGCTGGTGGTGGGGCTCCTAGCTATTACCATTCATTACCAGTAGTATTGTAAAATGAGGACAGATATGACCTGGCTGCCAGCAGAGTAAAGACCCTGTTGGTTGGAACTGTGGTTGATGCACTGAGTCTGGGTATAGATGTTGAAAGAGAGACCAAATCCTTATGGAACGAACACTGCTGCTGCTGAATCGTTTAGTGGCTTGTTCTGCATGTAACACCCCTCTCCATCCAGCTTCCTTATTTCTCATTTGTTATATTATTACAGCTTAACCGTAGCTGGCTCCGGTAGTTCACCTGTTCTCTGGTGTCTTGTCTGTGGGATTTGTTCCTTGCAGGAGAGTGTGGAACAGGAGCACCAGACACAGCATGATGTCACTGAGGCTCCAGAGCCCACTGTAACAGGTGAGTGAAACACTTACAGTACAGTCATATAGTATTTGGATTGAACAATTCTTGTAACTTTACCAACATTCTCAGGTTTTAACAGAAATCCTATTTGGAATATTCCTTCCAAATCCAGCAATTCTCCAACCTGGATTTCCCCCCCCAAAATGTGGGGAAAGTTACTGTAATTTTGCAACCCTAACAGTAATACACTATCCTGGTTGACATAACAGATCTATATTGGGCCAGCTGAACACCAGAACCCAGAGTTAATAGAGATGACTGGACTCAGATCCATAATAGTATCACGAGTTCTTCCGTAACATGTGAACTACACTGTCCTGACAATGACTGTCGGTCCCTTTTGAGGTATACATTAGTGTCCTAAGTATTTTGACATGCAATGCACACTTCCTAAAAATCACTTACCAAAAACACAGTTGCTTTTCTTTATTGATGTATTGACCTGACATAAATGACGGAGTCCTGAAATTTCTGCTGCGTCTAGAAGTCATTTAGATAAATTGAGCCTTACTACCATCTAGTGGTTCATTGTTGCAAAATACTTATTTGTTTACATTTTGTAATTTCAAATAACCAACAGAAGCCAGTGTTGTCAAGCTCTAATCTGCAACAAATATTGAAAAACCTTGCAACTTGAGTAAGTAGAAACAGTTAATGAAACTCCAGAAACACATAATCAGGGGAAAAAGGTAATGGTCAATAGAGTGTTAATTGAACTCAGTCAACAGGTATTACCTCTCCCCTCTCAATGTCCTGTTATCTGGAGCTTTGTGTCCTGGCGCTAATTTCAAACAGGCCGACCCGGCTTTCAGTCTTCTCACCATTTCCAATCGGATTGCGTGGTGTTATTAAACTTGTCAATCCCATGGCATTGTTTCCCTGTCTAGTTGATTTGATCCAGAGTTGAGCCTTGCTGTTTTCTTCTCTGTTGCAGAGTAGAATGAATCCCTGGGAGGGTGTCTTTCTGACCGACATCATTTGTAGCTTAATTATTGCGCTTTAAATTGAGGCCTGTCACTGTATACATCACAATGCCACCCTATTCCCCATGTAGTGTACTACTTTAGCCTCTGGTCAAAAGTAGTGCACTTAAAAGGGAATAGAGTGCAGCTTGGGACGCCACCACAGTCACCAAGCCACAGCAGAGAAGAGCAGCCGTCTATAGGGGTAATCTGAACTCCTCTTCCTAGAAAAACCACCACACCAGTCATTTATTACCTTTTTTGCTAAGGGCCCCTGTGTTGGTGGTGGCTGTATGTCTTTCTGCCATTGGAAGTGTGGGTTGGAACCTGGCCCTGCCTGCCTGCCTGCTCTAGAATTGTGTTGTAGAAATGTGTGTGAGTGATTTTCTCCTGGTCTGGGTCGATTTGCAGAGCTTAAGGAGGAGAGGAGAGCCATCCAGATGGATATGAAAAGGCAGAGCCTCAGCCTCACCCACTGTCCCTCCTCCTCCCCTGTGGAAACAAGCCTGCAGATCAGATCCAGGTTGGCCTCTAGTCTGCCTATACTCTCCTTTCTAACAAAAACAAAATACCTATTTTACCACTTTCTGTTCTGTGGATTTACAGGCATTTTTTTGTCTGAAGGTTTACATGTGTACTTCCTAGACAAGAACAGTTCCTATTTGGTGAAAGGATCTTAAAGCATCATACTGCAGGGGCTCTATTCAATGACTTAGAATATGTGGACAACTCCAAATACCTAGGTGTCTGGCTAGACTGTAACCTCTCCTTCCAGACTCATATTAAGCATCTCCAATCGAAAATTAAATCTAGAATCGGCTTCCTATTTCGCAACAAAGCATCCTTCACTCACACTGCCAAACATACCCTTGTAAAACTGATTATCCTACCGATCCTTCGGCGATGTAATTTACAAAATAGCCTCCAACACTCTACTCAGCAAACTGGATGCAGTCTATCACAGTGCCATCTGTTTTCTCACCAAAGCCCCATATACCACCCACCACTGCGACCTGTATGCTCTCGTCAGCTGGCCCTCGCTTCATACTCGTCGCCAGACCCACTGGCTCCAGGTTATCTATAAGTCTATGCTAGGTAAAGCTCCACCTTATCTCAACTCACTGGTCACCATAACAACACCCACCCGTAGCATGCGCTCCAGCAGGTATATCTCACTGGTCATCCCCAAAGCCAACACCTCTTTGGCCGCCTTTCCTTCCAGTTCTCTGCTGCCAAAGACTGGAACAAATTGCAAAAATCGCTGAAGTTGGAGACTTATATCTCCGTCACTAACTTTAAGCATCAGCTATCTGAGCAGCTTACCGATCACTGCCGCTGTACACAGCCCATCTGTACATAGCCCATCTGTACATAGCCCATCTGTACATAGCCCATTCATACAACCAACTACCTACCTCATCCCCATATTGTTTTTATTTTATTTTTTTGCTCTTTTGCACACCAGTATTTCTACTTGCACATCATCAACTGCACATCTATCAATCCAGTGTTAATTACTAAATTGTAATTACTTCACCACTATGGCCTAATTATTGCCTTACCTCCTTACTTAATTTGCACACACTGTATACAGATTTTTCTATTGTGTTATTGACTGTACATTTGTTTATGTGTAACTCTGTGTTGTTGTTTTTTGTCGAACTGCTTTGCTTTATCTTGGCCAGGTCACAGTTTTAAATGAGAACTTGTTCTCAACTGGCCTACCTGGTTAAATAAATAAAAAATAAAAATCCGTATTGAGGAAGTTCAGCACTAGAGTGTAATTGAAATTTAAAGGCAATGTTCCCGCGTCAGCGTAGACTGCATTGATGGTAAACACTTCATGTCGTCTCAATCGGATGTTACCTTCACATTTTTATCGCGCATATCTGTAACACTTCAGATATACAGATTGAATAGAGTCCGACTTTGAAGGTTTTAATGGTGTTGTTGATCTTCTCAGGTCGACAGGATGGACAGGTTTTTCTGTAGATGAGACACAGAGACACTTGATCCCTGTGGTGGCCACCAGACCCCATCCTCCTCATACCAAGCCACCTCTAGTAACATCTCTAGTAAGGAGTACTCCTCCATTAGACAGGATGAGAGGCCAGCCACGTAGCTCACCCAACACCAGAGAACCCAGCCCTCTCCAACTGTCTAAATATGAACAGCTAAGGACTTATAGCCAGATCTCTGAGGCTTCCCACACCTGCAACAGAGGACCCACCACCACCACCACCCAAGACAGGGACAGCTACCTACCACCCCTGGTCCTCTCTGCCAGTACACTAACCAGCCTTGAACCCTACCTTAATCCTCCCTCAGAAGAGAGAGTAAAAGGCAGAACTTACAGGCGTAGTGGTCAGACTGTGACTGAGGGAGCTCAAAGACATGATGACTCATGGTCAGACTCAGTGAACAGCTGGCCCTCTTTATCCTCTGGTGGACACTCTCCTCTAGGCTCCTCCACACAGCCTCCTGGGAGCAAAGGGAGCTGTGAGCAGATGAGCCCCGTAAGGATGTTCCACCCTGCTCCCCCCGCCATGCAGAGGCCAACCAGTAGAGGGCAGAGTGTGGCCAGGCACATGTGTCTGCCACAGCGGGACAGCCTGGTCAGCTCCTTGTGAACTGAACTCTTTACTACAGAAGAAGATACACAGGCAGCCCAATTCAGATTGTTTTTTTGACCAATCAGATCTGAAAAATATCTGATGTGATTGGTCAAAAGACCGATTTAGTGGGAAACGTATCATTATTGTGCTGCTTGTATAAAGGCAACCTCTGATACTGTAATATATGTTCTAGCTGCAGTCTGGTCAATGTATGTCACTCCTAAAATGAGATATCCTCACAAACATGTATCTTATCACAGGTCAATAGTACTCATACTTGTAAAAGGGATGTCGTAATCTCTTTAATATAAAGAATGAGTGCTGGCATTGGCTAGTCTTCCACAATGAGACAAGAGGCACAGGGATGTTATATGGTGATTTTCAAGAGACTGGTAGAAGACCTGAAAGAGAACAGGACAATATGGTTGAATGCTTTTGAAATGATTAAACATTTGAACTACATATTCAACCATTTAATGAATGCATTTTGAATAAATATGAATGTATTTGGACAAATGTTCATATGTCTCTAATACATGTTTTATTACGGTTCTGCTTTCTCCAATCTTAACGAAAGTGATTACCTGTTCAGAAAGAGAAAACACTGCATGCTGTGTAATCTAGATGGGACATAAACCACACTTGAGTGATCTTTAAAATAGATTTTATTTACCATTTGTAATTGAACAGTTTACGATATACAGCTGACATGACTAAGACAATTCAATGGATTTTGGCCCCAAGGTACAAGAGACATGGTTAGATATATATGATAAAGTACCAGTACTGTGTTCATTTCATTTGTGCTTTATTCTCCCTTATGATAGAATTTACATTGGCATAAATCATGTCTACTCTGCTGACAGTGACAACAGTTTACTCAGACCATTGTAAAGCCTTATTTCAAAACGGAAGTTTGTATTATTAGATATGTTATAAACACATGACTTGATTTAAAGTGCTGAAACAACTTGTAAAAACATGTTTATGAGTAAGAAATTCAGACATCTCTATGATTAGTGAATCACAGAGCAGATAATTTTAGTACAGTAAAAGCCTACTATGCGTTTTCAGAATTGCTAACATGTATTCATTTCTTACATTCCATATATAGAAGACTTTTACTACTGTGATTTCAATATGAGTTGATGAACAATTTGTTTCTATTACAATGTCACAAATATATGAATATTCATTCAATGTGTCCTTTTACACTACCTGCTTAGGTTAATCATTTTAATGGAAGGGTCTCACCAAATGATAAAATGCCAAGCTAATGAAATAATAATCCCAAAAAGGAAGAATAAGATGAAAACAAAATCACCCTTTCATACATAGTTCCCCAATACATTGATATTTTGATCTTATGTCATGTATTGCATTTACAATGTTATCTAGTCTTTTATTCAGATCCCTATTAGCTGAAGCAGCAGCTACTCTTCCTGGGGCCCGGGCAATGTTGCTGATTATGCTGTTTGATTTTCTTTTCTTTATTTGCCACATAATGCTCGTAAACTACTCCTCCACCAAATTGAAAAGGCCAGTCTGTTTACACAAAAAATGTACAGCAGAGTCGCTATATTGTAAACAGATGTGACTGCAGTACAGTACCACAGTGTTCACTTAATACTGTTGGCATTGTTACTATGTAAAATAGATGAACACTTATTATGTACTGTCTCCAACAGTCATGTAGCTGCAGACATGTCATGTACCTCCAACAGAACATACTGGTAAATGCATTCCTTTGAATTTCAAGTTTCAACCCAAGCTTTTGTTCGGCAATACTTTTGATATCAGCTGGCTTTTAGAACAAGATAAAGGTAGTGTCACTGAACACGGATGATAAATCGTGACGATAAAATACATGTTTGTTTTTTTTTGTACAAAAACAAAAGGTCTCTTAAATAGGTAGTTTGTGTTTTGTTAGATGAAAAAATGGATCGTTACTGATTGATTAGAATTACATGACATCAATAATGACACTATCGTGGTCTAAACATAGTAGTTATCAGTAGGGTATCCACTACACATAAATACATATTACACTAAACACTGATTATTGGCTAATTATTCTATAAGAAAATAAAAATACACTCAAATAAAAACACACAAACACCAGTCCTCTGATAGAGGAAGAATTCCGGGGATAGCAGAGACCAAAGGGTTGCAATAGCATGGTGGTTATCCTAACTTACTACTATTATAAAGAAGAGGACTACAAGTCAACAGTTCAACAAGAAGAAGAAATGAAAGTCCTAGAGGACTTCCTAGCCTCAGCCGGCATGTCGAGAATAATTCTGTTATCAAATGAAGTCACCAGGGTCAATATATACTAACCCACTTTAGCTCATTTACACCTGCTGTCAACTTCTTATTACCAAAATGATATGTATCCATAGTGTTTCTAACTTTTCAAGACACACACATCAGTTAAAAGCAACATCATTATTAATATCCTGTGCTATCGTCATTCCAGGAACACTACTACTCTGCTTTATAACAGATTCAGTAGTGTGGCTGTACTGTGCTTCTGTCATCATCATAGGAGGAGAACACACTAGTCTTGTCTCCATCTGAAGTAAAACTTGAGTCTGTTGGGCTGCATCTAACCTACTGGTGTGCTTGTTTTTTTGTTTAAATAACCAACAACTTTGGGTAGGTCCCAAATGAAACCCTATTCCCCATTACATAGGCAATAAGATGCCATGTGGGACAAAATAACCACTACCTACTCCCCTGAGTGTCAGACATGCCTCCTGTTGGACTGCAAGGTTTCGTTTCTATTTTGGACAAAGTCTGGATAGCTAACTGTCATGACACTTTTAACACAGTGAAACTGAAGTAAAATGGAAGGAGAACAACTCATAGTCATATGACAGCAGAAACTAGATTTGTGCAGTCAGATAAAGATGTTGAACATTATATACAGTGACGTACGTACTGGTTAAAGAAGAAATACATCTGTAGTTTCACCAAGATACGATGCTCTAGCTCTTTAGCAGCTGCATTGCCAGACTACCTCTCTCCATCAGTGTAGGCCAGGCAAGGACCCAGTGGATTTACAATGTTACCACAGACTGGTCGTTGCCTCACTGCAACACAGATGCAACGTAACAGAGCGGAGACAAATGCCTCAAATTAGATGGAGAGATGGGACCTCTTGACAATTGCCAATTCCAGCAACCTGTGAGAGCACTACTCCCACCCTAAACACAACCACAACAGCATCCTTTCACAAAGTGACTGAAATACATGTCCCTCCCACTCCAACCCCCTAAAATAAAACAATTACCAGTAAAAAATCAAGTCATGGATGAGGAATGGTAAACATTACTGTTATTTCTTAAGATACTGTTGCTTCTTACAACATCAACATGTTTTCCTTATAATTATATACTATGTTAATTTACAATAATAAAAGATAAAAATAAGACAATTCTATAGAGAGAACGATACTATACAACTACATATAAACTACATAATTCAGTAAAGATGACTGAAGTTTTTTTTTATTCTCCTGGAGACAAGCTCCATCCCCAGGCTAACCAATGGCCTCTCTCCTTCCTGTTTCCACATCCAATCACACCATTACTTGGCTCAGAGCTTTAAAACGCTTGTAAATACATTTATTTTCCTCTGCAAAGACACCTGCTGATGCAAGTCTCTCAGTTTTGAAAAAGTGAACAAAGACACATACGCCAGCTATGTCACCGAGATATTAAAGTTCATGCATGTTCAACATGTTTTTTGGTAACATGCTTGGTTGGGGCAAATCCTACTTGTGAGTAACAGAGGCTATGAGGCAACACCACTGTGTACTCCCTCCTCGATATGCTAGCTGCTTCGGTCCTCAATCAAATGCTCCCTTCACAAGTGAGATGCCACATTTCGAGATGCATTTCCCGCGGAAATGATTGGAAGACTAAAAGAGAGATGGCACTTTATTGTACTGAGTTGCATCCCATCCACCCATTTGTTTTTGTGTGTGAACATGTTATGGTTGTCTTTACCTTAGCTCCCTCTCTAATGTAAAACCTACCATAATCATAGAAACATTTACTCAGGTATTGAACGTGTTCAGTAAGTAGTAAATTGTTTTGGGACCCTGAGAATGGGCATTGGGAAGTCATGTGCTTCAGTCAGGGTAGCTGTTCAGAAAGCTGGAGACCAACATGCTCTGTGTGTGTGGGGAGTTGGTGCTGTAATGCATGTTAGTTGTTTACATCATTGGAAGTATAAGGGCTTAACTGTATAGTTAGTCAAATGAAATATTGTGTCAGATGAGTAGCTAAAAAGCCATTGGCTTACTCCAATTTGAGTTGTTCTGGGTAACCCTAAAGCAGCATACGTAACAGTCTGAGTAGTGGAGACTATATTGTATCAGAGGGTACTGAGAGTCAAAAGCTATACCGTAGATAAAACAGCAGAAGGGAAAGATCAGTCCCTAGAGTGGTTCCATTCAGATGTCTACAGCACTGACCCAAAGAACACCTGGCCTCCAGCTTTAAAACCCCCAGCACTGCCACTTGAAAAGTTGCCAATTCCGCTGGATATCTTTACAGATGAAGGAGAAAAATGTTGTCCTTCCCCTATTGTGCCATGTATTCACAGTGTGTACACACACCTGCATAATATGAAGAAGAGAAAAAAAAATGCATAATTCAATTATGTCGAAACAAGAGGTGAAATTCTTTTGGATGACGGACAATTTCTCTAGAGGTTAGAAATAATAAGCCCTTACAATATGTAAAGGTCTCCAGTGAGTGGGCTCTCCCCCACGTTGCGGTGTGCTGTGGGAAAGGGTTGGGTGGGGACTGGCACTAGCCCAGTGGGGGCCTCTATGCGCTGGGGGTAGTGTTGTGTGCTGTTGAGCCGTTGCTGCCCTGGATGGTGAGGCTGATCTCATCCCTCTTCTCATCCTCCTTCTCCTTCTCCTTCAGCTCCTCTTTCAGGGGACGCACCTCCACCTCTCCCTCTGAGCCTGGGGTGGCGTAGAGGCCTATCCGATGCTCACTCAGGGCCGGGCCCCACTTCACGTCTGGCTTGCACGAATTCTTCAACCGCTGTAAGGGGTGGAGGGTCAGAGGTCAATGTGAGTGAAGCGACATAGGTTCATTATGTATTGCTAATTAGAGGCAGGTAAAGCAGTTGGGAAAATGATGTAATGCAAGTTACGTAATAACATAACACCCATCGGGTTCTCTCTTTTACCATCCATTTCTTTTAGAACGAGTGCCCCTTTGACGAAATGTTCCATTTAACAAACAAAACAAAAACGACACTTTCACCAGTCTTAGAATGCCAACCACATCAGCTTTCCAACACAAAACACAGACAGAGCGCTACTGTGGATTTTACCTCTAAAAATGTGGTTCCCTCAGACTTGGCGATCTTGTAGAGAGCATAGATGGGTATGCAGATGACGGAGGACATGGCCATAAGGAAGCCGATGGCTAGAGACCAGCCGGGGTACACATAGTCGTTGTAGGTGATCGGCTTGTACTGGATCACTGTGAAGATCAGGATAAACTGCAAATATAAAAGACAGAGAGGGACCATTCGTGTCAAGTACACATAGGGATCCTACAAATCACTAGTCACTCAGTTCTATCTGTAATTCTTTCGACAAGTAATGAATACTTTGAAACGGACAAACATTATTGACATTTGCATAAAGAAAGTATGTACAGTATGCTCATCAAGTCGTGTTCTAGGTCTAGGTCATTCTGGTATTCAGACATATATTTTGCACAACAGGTTTTGTTGAGAACAAGGCAAAAGTGAAAGTGTAGCCATACAGATTAACGACAAGTGTGTGGAATGCAGAGCAGGTGAAGCCTCATAACATGTCAACTCGGGGGCCCTGGAGGGTAGCTACTGGGAACGGGGCTGATAAAATGCTCTTACAGATATGATGATGGGGGACACGAATCTCCAGCAGACCCGGAAGAAGATTGGAGGGGGGAAACCCAGCATCATCTCAACATCCTTGAAGTATTTCTTGTGTCCTGAACACAAACAGTACGGCTTGTTGTCAGTCATTCAGTTTGATTAGCTTTCACCAATAGCCTTGGCAGAGCATTGTGCACAATAGATATTTATAATCAAGGAAAGACAGTTGGACTCACCATAGACGTACATGATACAGATGCACATGATGCAGGAGATGATAACCAGAGAGAAACTAGCAGCATAGTTATCCATCAGCAGCAGCCAGTAGATCCCAGCCTAAAGACATGAGAGCACAGGTGGAGAATACAAAATCAGTATACATCCTGAACATTTGTGCCCTGGGGAGTATTCACTAGGAACCAGAACGGAAGCAAATGGAACAAAACGGTGAGGGACCTACCTGAATTTGTCCAATAGAAACAACAGTTTTGTTACAAAACAAAACGTTTTCCAACTGTTTGGACTAATGATTATACCCCTGAGTAATTACGTGTGTCTTTGTGTGTGTGTGTGCACATATATATATATATACTAGCCTACCTCTTTCAGGTAATACATTCAATGCAGTATTAGCCTTGTATTTAGTTTGAGTGGGATATATATATATATATATATACTAGCCTACCTCTTTCAGGTAATACATTCAATGCAGTATTTTCCTTGTATTTAGCTAATGAATGATGGGTTGTGCATAATAAGCTTCTAACTTATCGCCTCTTACTCTTGCGCAATACGCACAAACCTGTGCTCCGCTAGCCTCTACTTAAATAACACTCCTTAGCTCTTGGAGTCCCATGCAGGAAAAGCTAGTCTAGAATAGCTTGCTGGACATGTTTCTTTTTTAGCATTTCTTATCCCGATTTGTTTGCTGAATGTTACATACAGCAGTCAACAGACCTCACGGGTAGTTTGAAGAGTAGGTAGGCTATAGCAGTTATTTATTCAGACCCAACCATTCAATCTTTGTGAAGATAAGTGAAAGCAGTCTGCATTTAATTCTACTCCTATATTATGCAAGAATGTCTTTAGATTGATGGACAACAAAACTTATTTAATTTAACTGTTGAAAGTGAGGAATGTATGAAGCAACAATAGAGAGCGAAAGAGAAGGTAGGCTAATAACATTAGGGGAAATATTATATGAAAGGTACAATGCCTTCGGAAAGTATTCAGACCCCTTCCCTTTTTTCCACATTTTGTTATGTTACAGTCTTATTCTAAAATGGATAAAAATAAAAAAAATCCTCATCAATCTACACACAATACTCCACAATGACAGGTTTTAATCAACATCCATGGCACCCGGGGAACAGTGAGTTAACTGCCTTGCTCAGGGGCAGAACGACAGATTTGTACCTTGTCAGCTTGGGGATTTGATCCAGCAACCTTTTCGGTTACTGGCCAAACACTCTAACCCCTAGGCTACTATCTAGGTCAAATAGAGTAGAGGCGTTGTGCCGTGCAGTGTCACTTTATCAGTTTTTTGAAACCATGTTTGCTGTCTATTTGAACAATATGAGATGAAAGGGAGTTCCATGCAATAATGGCCCTATATAATACTGTACACATTCTTTAATTTATTCTGGATTTGGGGACTGTGAAAAGACCTCTGGTGGCATGTCTGGTGGGGTAAGTGTGTGTGTCAGAACTGTGTGTACGGTGACTATGCTAACAATTTGGAATTTTGAACACATTAATGTTTCTTATAAAAAGAAGAAGTGATGGAGTCAGTCTGTCCTCAACTCTTAGCCAAGAAAGACTGGCGTGCATAGTATTTATATTAGCTACAATGCAGATCAAGACATGCAACTCTGTTCTGGGCCAGCTACAACTTAAATAGGTCTTTCCTTGCAGCACTCGACCATACGACTGGACAATAATCAAGATAAGACTAAACTAGAGCCTGCAGGACTTTGATGTTTGGAATGCGATGTCATAAAAGCAGAGCATCTCTTTATTACGGACAGACATCTCCCCATGTTTACAACCATTGAATCTATATGTTTTGACCATGGCAGTTTACAATCTAAAGGTAAAACCAAGTAATTTAGTCTTGTTCAACAGCCACACCATTCATTACTAGATTCAGCTGAGGTCTAGAACTTAGGGAATGATTTGTACCAAATACAAAGCTCTTAGTTTAGAGATGTTCAGGACCAGTTTATTACTGGCCACCCATTCAAAAACAGACTGCAACCCTTTGCTAAGGGTTTCAGTGACTTCATTAGCTGTGGTTGCTGATACATATACGTATGGTTGAATCGTCAGCATACATGGACACACATACTTTGTTTAATGCCAGTGGTAGGTCATTGGTAAAAATAGAAAAAGGTAGAGGGCCTAGAAAGCTGCCCTGCGGTACACCACACTATACATTTTTTACATTAGAAAAGCATACATTAAAGAAAACCCTTTGATTTCTATTAGATAGATAGCTCTGAATCCACGATATGGCTTAGGTTGAAAAGCCATAACACATGCGTTTTCCAACAGTCTTCTTATTTTAAATTTCTTTCAACCAATCATCAGAGATTTGTATCAGTGCAGTATGTTGAGTGCCCTTCTCTGTAAGCATGTAGAAAGTCTGTTGTTAATTTGTTTACAGAGAAATAGCATTGAATTTGGTCAAACACATTTTTTCCCCCAACAGTTTGCTAAGAGCTGGCAGCAAGCTGATAGGTCTGCTGTTAGAACCAGTAAAGGCTACTTTATCACTTTTGGGTAGTGGAATGACTTTGGCTTCCCTCCAGGCCTGAGGACAAAGACTTTCCTATAGGCTCAGATTAAATTATTGACATATAGGAGTGGCTATAGAGTCAGCTACCATCCTCAGTAGCTCTCCATCTAAGTTGCCAAAAGTCATTATTGATCGATACCAATATTTGTTCCACCTCTCCCACACTAACTTTACAAATTTCAATTATTTGTTTTTTTTATGCATAGCTCACTGTTCATTGTAGCATTTCCTGCCTGAGTTTCCAAACTTTGTCAATTAAGTAGTCCTTAAAATAATTGGTTGCATCAAATGGTTTTGTGATGAATAAGCCATCTAAGTTGAATTCGTCTTTCTGCCCATAATTTCATTTAAAGTACTGCAAAGTTTTTTTGATTGTGAAGGAATTTCTTTGTTTGTGCTTTTCTAATAACCAATTTGACTGGGATCATGCAAGTGACTGATTGATCATGCCTGGGAGGAATTCTCAGTCTCAGAAAGGATGTGTTAAGCTGTATAAGTGATTGGCAGTATGCCCAGAACATTGTTTTGAGAACCGAAGGGGTGTCTCAGTTACAAGGTCTCAGCTTGGAGAGAGGAAGCCTCGTGAGGTATTGGTCGGTCACATGCATGAACCAAACGTTAATGATTAATTAATTATGGATAATGAATAAGCTGAATCATGCAAATATGACTTGCCTGTGTAAGCAGTATATAAGAGGACTAACGGGACTGCCCCGGCGGAGCTCTCGACCAGCGGGTACTATGGTGCATTAAGTTTGTTAGAATCTCTCCAGTTTGCTGATAATAAATAATGATTAATTGAATATTGACTTCAGGTGTCCCTGGTGTTAATTTCCACAACACCATTCGTTATATCATTGATCTTGGCTTCATCATAGTTTATTTTTCTTTTCTTTTTGTTGAGTTTAGTCACATCACTTCTCAATTTGCAGTAAGTTAGCCAGTCAGATGTGCAGCCAAATTAATTAGCCACTAATTAATTGATCGTCGTAGTGAGGAGACCAAAACGCAGCGTGATGTGAATACATCTTTTTAATGAAAGACGAAAAACACGAAGTACACTAAACAAACAAACAGAATAACAAGACGAACGTGACCGCTATCAAAACTGAGTGCAAACATGCAACATTACATAGACATACATAAACACCTAGATGATAAAAACCCATAAACCTACAAAACCCCTAGACAGTACAAAAACACATACATCACCCATGTCACACCCTGACCTAACCAAAATATATAAAGAAAACAAAGAATACTCAGGTCAGGGCATGACAGTACCGCAGTGGGCCCCGGACTGAAGATCATCGTAGAGAGCGCCACTGGACGGAAAGGCACCTCTGGATTGAGGAGCGACTCTGGCAGCTCCGGACAGGAGGGAGACTCTGGCGGCTCCGGACAGGAGGGCGACTCTGGCGGCTCCGGACAGGAGGGCGACTCCGGCATCGCCGGCGTGACAGGTGGCTCTGGCTGCTCCTGGCTGGATGATGACTCTGGCAGCTCCTGGCTGGCTGATGGCTCTGGCAGCTCCTGGCTGACTGACGGCTCTGGCAGCTCAGGACAGACGGGAGACTCTGATGGCTCAGGACAGACGGGAGACTCTAGCAGCTCAGGACAGACGGGAGACTCTAGCAGCTCAGGACAGACGGGAGACTCTAGCAGCTCAGGACAGACGGGAGACTCTAGCAGCTCAGGACAGACGGGAGACTCTAGCAGCGCTGGACAGGCGGGAGCACCTGTAGGGATGAGACGGAGAGACAGCCTGGTGCGGGGGGCTGCCACCGGAGGGCTGGTGCGTGGAGGTGGCACTGGATAGACCGGACCGTGCAGGCGCACTGGAGCTCTTGAGCACCGAGCCTGCCCAACCTTACCTGGTTGAATGCTCCCGGTAGCCAGGAAAGTGCGGCGAGGTGGAATAGCCCGCACTGGGCTGTGCTGGCGAACCGGGGACACCATGCGTAAGGCTGGTGCCATGTACACTGACCTGAGGAGATGCACTGGAGACCAGATGCGTAAAGCCTGCTTCATGGCACCTGGCTCGATGCCCACTCTAGCCCGGCCGATATGAGGGGCTGGAATGTACCGCACCGGGCTGTGCACCCGCACTGGGGAGACTGTGCGCTCCACCGCATAACACGGTGCCTGCCCGGTCCCTCTCTCTCTCCGGTAAGCACGGGAAGTTGGCGCAGGTCTCCTACCTGGCTTCACCACACTCCCCGTGTGCCCCCCCCAAGACATTTTTGGGGCTGCCTCTCGGGCTTCCAGCCACGCTGTCGTGCTGCCTTCTCATACCGGCGCCTCTCTGCTTTCGCTGCCTCCAGCTCTGCTTTGCGGCGGCGATATTCCCCTGGCTGTGCCCAGGGTCCTTCGCCGTCCAGAGTCTCCTCCCAAGTCCATGAGTCCTGCGTTCTTTGCCGCTGCTGCTGGCCGGTACCACGCTGCTTGGTCCATTGTTGGTGGGTTATTCTGTCACGATCGTCGTAGTGAGGAGACCAAAGCGCAGCGTGATGTGAATACATCTTTTTAATGAAAGACGAAAAACACGAAGTACACTAAACAAACAAACAGAATAACAAGACGAACGTGACCGCTATCAAAACTGAGTGCAAACATGCAACATTACATAGACATACATAAACACATAGATGGTAAAAAAAAAAAACATAAACCTACAAAACCCCTAGACAGTACAAAAACACATATCACCCATGTCACACCCTGACCTAACCAAAATATATAAAGAAAACAAAGAATACTCAGGTCAGGGTGTGACAAGCCACTACATTTGCAGAGTCACAGCAAAATCTGTTGTATGATTTCTTATACACTATTTTAGGCCCAGCTGTTGGAACTTTGGCATTCCTGGATATAGCCACAATATTGTGATCACTGCATCCAATGGGTACGGATACAGCTCTAGAACATTTGTATGATGTTGTTCCTGTACGGTTTGTAAACACCCTGGTAAACTTGATTAATAACCTGAACCAGATTACAGGCACTGGTTCCTGTAAGAAGCTTCCTCTTCAGAGGACAGCTTGATGAAAACCAATCAATATTCAGGTCGCCAAGAAAGTAGACCTCTCTGTTTACATCACATACACTACCAAGCAGTTCACACATATTATTTAGATACTGACTGTTAGCACTTGGTGGCCTATAGCAACACCCCAAAAGAAAAGGCTTTAGATGTGCCAAGTGAACCTGCAACCACAACCCTTCAATACCACTTGACATAAGATCTTCTCCAAGCATTACAGGCATATGGTTCTGAATATATATAGCAACACCTCCCCCATAAGCATTCCTGTATCTTCTATAGATGTTATATCCTTGTATTGCTACTGCTGTATCATCAAATTAATTATCTAAGTGAGTCTTAGAAATGGTTAATATATGAACATTATCTGAAGTTATTAAGTTATTGATTTCATGAACCTTATTTCTGAGGCTACATATATGGGCTATTTTCAGCCCTTTCCTGGGGAGCTTATCAGAGATAGACATAATTTGGAAAAGTGCAAACAAAGCAAGAGAAAAAAAAAAACATTCAGCAGTCAATTAATCAGTTGGTGTGTGTAAGTGTGTGTGCTGCGGGGTTGAAGCTACACACCCATAGGCTTGGCTCTCTCTCATTCCTTCCAGGCTTTTGGGAGGGATGGTGGACAAAGAGCCTGTCATAGCGGATGTAAGCAAGGTCCCCATGAGCTCTGGGATTTTTCATGGCTGGGATAAGTTCTTTCCTCTTTTGGCGCACAGCTTCCGGATAGTATTCGTTGCGGAAGATATATGCTCCTCTCAAGTTCTTGGCTCTTTTCAGAACAACAACCTTGTCCTTGAACCACAAACTTGACCACTATCGGCCTGGGCCTGACACCTGGGTCGGTGGGGGTTTTTCCAGTTCTGTGGGCACGCTCCACTTCAATCTTCCTGTAGTCCATCTTCAGTTTCTCCAAGATCATTTCCCTTAATTTGTCCTCAGACTCCGTTCCAGGTCTCATGTGGAGATTCTGCAATTCCGTCCACAACCATGTTGTTCAGTCTTGATTGTCCATCGACATAATCTTGATTTCTCCATCATTCTTATCACATACAGAACTGATGTTCTCTCTTAATGATTTACAGATTGCTGTCATCTTGCCATTCTCCTGCTCAAACTGTTCTTCAGGTCCTGGACCTCTTTGGTCAGGTTGTTCATTCTTTTATTAGTTGACTCTTCCAGTATTTGGACACTTGAATCTATGTTCTTGTTGCTGTAACAACTGCTTGTAGAACTATGTTCGTTCGTCTAAAAGATCCTTCACCTGTGATAGAGAGACACCACTGTCCTCAACAACATCGGTACTCCAGCCGTTTTTGGTCTTTGTCATGGTAGCAGCGTAGGTTACACGGTTACTCCTCGCAGTTCCAGACAGGGCAGATCGTAGGGAAGATTGAAAACAACAACAAACAGCAGGGATCTAGCCAGCCACAATCCCGGGACAATCCTCGGTCCCAGCCACAATGGCTAACCACATCGCGGACTGCGTTCAAGCCCTCCAGAAAACACTGCTAGCTTGACAGACAGCTAGGCTAGCTGCTACTCCAAACAGCTCCTCAGACCCGGCCTAGGTCGTCAGGAACACAGCAACTTATGCCAACCGCGTCGCAGGATCCACACTCAGAAGGTAGCTAGCTAGTAATAAACTTCTCAATAGACTTTCAAAACTGTCCAATAGAACAAACTGAGCTCTCCCTCGTTCCGCGTTCAACAGGAAGTGACAAAATGCATACTAAGAGGACAGTTTAACACAATACAGTGCAGTAATACAGTTCACAATGTATTAGCCTACTGGAGCTAGTTTCATTAATTTACCCAGGAGAGCATATACAGTTGAAGTCGGAAGTTTGCATACACCTTAGACAAATACATTTAAACTCAGTTTTTCACAATTCCTGATATTTAAATCCTAGTAAAAATTAGGATCACCACTTTATTTTAAGAATGTGAAATGTCAAAATAATAGTATAGAGAATGATTTATTTGAGCTTTTATTTCCTTCCTCACATTCACAGTGGGTCAGAAGTTTACTTACACTCAATTAGTATTTGGTAGCACTGCCTTTAAATTGTTTAACTTGGGTCAAATGTTTTGGGTAGCCTTCCACAAGCTTCCCACAATAAGTTGGGTGAATTTTGGCCCATTCCACCTGACAGAGCTGGTGTAACTGAGTCAGGTTTGTTAGCCTCCTTGCTCGCACATGCTTTTTCAGTTCTGCCAACACAATTTCTGTGGGATTGAGGCCAGGGCTTTGTGATGGCCACTCCAATACCTTGACTTTGTTGTCCTTAAGCCATTTTGCCACAACTATGGAAGTATTCTTGGGGTCATTGTCCATTTGGAAGACCCATTTGCGACCAAGCTTTAACTTCCTGACTGATGTCTTCAGATGTTGCTTCAATATATCCACATCATTTTCCTATCTATTTTGTGAAGTGCACCAGTCCCTCCTGCAGCAAAGCACCCCCACAACATGATGCTGCCATCCCCGGGCTTCACGGTTGGGATGGTCATTATGGCCAAATAGTTCTATTTTTGTTTCATCAGACCAGAGGACATTTCTCCAAAAGGTACGACCTTTGTCCCCATGTGCAGTTGCAAACCGTAATCTGGCTTTTTTATGGCTGTTTTGGAGCAGTGGCTACTTTCCTTGCTGAGCGGCCTTTCTGGTTATGTCGATATAGGACGCATTTTACTGTGGATATAGACACTTTTGTACCTGTTTCCTCCAGCATCTTCACAAGGTCCTTTGCTGTTATTCTGGAATTTATTTGCACTTTTCTCACCATAGTACATTCATCTCTAGGAGACAGAATGCGTCTCCTTCCTGAGCGGTATGGCGGCTGCGTGGTCCCATGATGTTTATACTTGCGTACTATTGATTGTACAGATGAACATGGCATTTGGAAATTGCTCCCAAGGATGAACCAGACTTTTTTTCTGGGGTCTTGGCTGATTTCTTTTGATTTTCCCATGATGTCAAACAAAGAGGCACTGAGTTTGAAGGTAGGCCTTGAAATACATCCACAGGTACACAGGTACAAATTATGTCAATTAGCCTATCAGTAGCTTCTAAAGCCGTTACATAATTTCCCCAAGCTGTTTAAAGGCACAGTCAACTAAGTGTATGTAAACTTCTGACCCACTGGAATATTGATACAGTATACAATATATAAGTGACATAATCTGTCTGTAAACATTTGTTGTAAAAATTAGATGTCCTAACTGACTTGCCAAAACTATAGTTTGTTGACAAGAAATTTGTGGAGTGGTTGAAAAACGAGTTTTAATGACTCCAACCTAAGTGTATGTAAACTTCCGACTTCAACTGTAGCTAGCGACATCTATGGGCTTTTATGTTTTTCTGTTGTGCATATGTGCAGTAGCCTATATGTCATAAATGTATTGGATAAGGGCACCATCATTTGGGCTTTTTTGGGCTTGGGCTCATAAAATGTATTTAATGTATGACTCATCAGTCTCAGGTAGCGTCAGGCTTGAATTTTCCATCAAAGCTCTAATCAAATCTAAACAGACCTATTTATATGCCTTTGAATGACACTTCTGGTTTTGACGGGAAATACCGGGTTACCCGGGAGAAAAGTGATTTATTCTCGGTTTGGAACATTATAAAATACCAGAAAAATATTCAACCCTAATGTGTATTTTGTGTGTACGCATGCAGTGTATGTTTGTGTGTGTAAACATCTCTTATCCATTACCTGTGTAGTGAGCGGCACCCCCAGCAGGAAGCCCACTATAGCCACTCCTCCTGTGACTACCGTCTTGTTCCTAACGATCCAGTCAGTACCAATCTCATCCACAATGGCTGTCACCAGGGTCTCCAGCAGGCAGAACTACACACAGGGACACATTGACAGGTTATCACTCAGCATTGACTTCTTATATCTACTTCTCTAAAAAAAAAACTTTCTCCAACATGAAAATAAAATAAAAAAAATCTACGTGTCAAGTTGAGCCCAATGTTCGGTCATGCAGCCCTTAAATTCTATAAAAAATGTGTCCTATTAGACAGGTGTGGCATCCCAAATGGCATCCTATTCCCTACATAGTGACACATTTTCACCTGTGCCCTGGGGGAATATGGTGCCATTTGGGACACAACCAGGATGTCATGGTGGTTGACTGACTCACCTGCGTCCCCAGGCCCAGCAGGATGAGCATGAAGAAGAAGAGAAGGGACCAGAGAGGGGAGATGGGCAGCAGAGTGAGGGCCTCTGGGTAGGCCACGAAGGCCAGGCCGGGACCGTGGTCGGCCACCTCAGATACATCTACGTTCAGGTGGTGGGCCATGAAGCCCAGGATGGAGAAGATGACAAAGCCTGCATACACGCTGGTCGCACAGTTGGTGATGCTGATGATGATGCTGTCTCTGTATGGGCGAACAATCAAAAAAGAGAAAACAGGAAGAACATTTTATTAGTAAAAACTAAGAAATAGGATACGTTTTATAGGTCTCTGTGTAAGTAACCACTAAGAAGCCATCTGTGCATTTCACCATCATTCTTCCTTCCAGTGCATATTCATGAATACTAAACAGTCAAAGTCTTAATTACATAATCAAAAATCATAATTATACTAAACAGTGAGATATTTTTCCTGGTTTCTTTCAACTGGTGGGTTTATCAGTCACTACACGATCATTGATTAATATTATCCTGTCTGCCACTTCACTGCTTCCACCACATGGTGGTGCTAATCAGAAGAGAAAACCTCTTTCCAGTTTGCAAGGGAGCTTTGAGTTTGACTACTGTAAACTACAACGAACAATGCAACCGCAGGTTAAACAAGAGTAAAAAAAAAATACTCCCAGTGCGCTGCCTCTGGCCTCCACCTACAGTACAATGGCATGCAGTGCATACCATCACACCATATTCCATCAATTCCTGTGATTTGCAGCTGCCCTCCTCCATTCTGCACCCTTTCTGTTAATCACTGCTGACACTGTAGCGTGATTGCACCCAGAGAAGCAACAAAGACCCTTTCTGATTCACTCCAACCAAGCATGAAAAAGTACTGCAGTGTAACCGCACACACTACCCTTCACTTCTTATACAACTCAGATTGCAGAAGTGGCCCAATTGGTATCAATTTTCCTTTATAGTGCACTACTTTTGACCAGGGCCTATAGGGTGCCATTAGGGATTCACACAGGGTTTATTTGGTAGTAGAGGGGAGAGTTAAGGGGGTAACAGCGGGGAAAGAGGAAGAGTAGAGTACCTGTAGCAGTTGTTGTGGAACTTGTTGTAGGAGGCCATAGTGATGAGCCCACCCCATGCACAGCCCAGAGAGTAGAAGATCTGAGAGGCAGCGTCTCCCCACACCTGGACAGACAGAAAACCATGTGTCAATACAACCACTGAAGACTTACTTCATATCTGAGGCATATGACATCTGATTTTAAAGATGTCTCTGTGTGATGAGACAGCCTACAACGTTACGCTATGAAGAGCTACAGAGCTATTATATGAGTTATAAAAAGTCAACGTCAACAACTCATGAAGTAGTTCTTAACTAGCTGCAGTAATGACATGGTAATGACATAGATTTACATGACTTATTACTATATTTACTACATTTCCTATATGATTACCCATACCTTAGCGTCGAGGATCTTATGCCACTGTGGGGTAAGGTAGTACTTGATGCCGGTGACAGCTCCCTCCAGGGTGATGCCTCTGATGAAGAGGATGGTCAGCACCACGTAGGGGAATGTGGCTGTGAAGTACACCACCTGAGGACCGCCGAGAGGTGAAGAATGAGTTAGAACATCTCCTAATGGGTGTCAATGATACATTATGACTAGGAGTTTTTCTTGATCATAGACTAAGTAACCTGACCGGGAAAAACTACTGGCCCAATCAATGACTTTTGGAGGTGAGAGAGAGAACGTAGAGAGATGAGCGAGATAAGAGAGAGAAGAGAGAAAAAAACAGGGAGACACAGCGATAGACACCGCTGCTCACCTTGCCTGAAGACTTGACTCCTCTAATGAGACAGAGGAAGACCACCACCCATGACACGGCCAGACATCCCAGAATAGGGAGACGGACTTCACCGAAATTCCCGATGTCGTCTGAGATCTGCAGAACGTAGTGTCTGTGGGGAACGCACACAATTAATCACAGTGTCTATTCACAACAACGCCTTAATAGAGAAATGCAGAATGTAGAGTCAGTGCCGCAGGGACAAACAATGGCTATACGTTCATTCATGAGAGATAGAGAAGGAGAATTGTTCGGATGATCCCTTGTATTACAGCGAGCGAATCACATATTTCAATGTTGCAGCATGACTGAAAAACAACTTGGTGACAACACAATGGTTTATCTTAACTGACAATAGGCAGGAAATACAACTCCATTCATAGTATACTGAAGACATCACCCGGAATGAAAGCTGAGCACAAACCATTTAGAAAGCCATTAACCAAGCACACCGCTCCCTTCGAATGGCCACTATTTTCTATGCTAGGGGAATAAAACAGGTACTCTACTCCCCATTCACTAGGGGATCAAGATACTATTCTTGTCGAGGAAAATATACTTAACATCTAATCTTGTGTACTTCAGACAGTCAACTACAGTATGTGTAATGCTTGTTGAATGCGGGATGATTAATCATAGGCCAGGATTAGCAAGGCACATATGCCTGCCATCTGACTGGACAGGACTAGAGCATCTAAAACAACATTGCCTTACAGAGATGCACAAACACTCTTCTGTTTACCCATGGTCAGACATGCACTATGTGACCAAAAGTATGTGGACACCTTCTCGTCGAACATCTCATTACAAAATCATGGGCACTAATATGGAGTTGGTCCCTATTTGCTGCTACAACAGCCTCCACTCTTCTGGGAAGGCTTTCCACTTGATGTTGGAGCATTGCTGTGGAGACTTGCTTCCATTCAACCATAAGAGCATCAGTGAGGTCGGACATGGATTCTGGGCGATTAGGCCTGGCTCGCAGTCAGTGTTCCAATTTATCCCAAAGGTGTTAGAGGGGGTTGAGGTCAGGGCTCTGTGCAGGCCAGTCAAATTCTTCTACACCGATCTCAACAAACCATTTCTGTATGGACCTCGCTTTTTCTTTACTGGAACTAAGGGGCGTAGTCCGAACCATGAAAATCAGCCCCAGACCATTATTCCTCCTACACCAAACTTTACAGTTGGCACTATGCATTCGGGCAGGTAGCGTTCTCCTGGCATCCACCAAACCCAGATTTGTTCGTCAGACTGCCAGATAGTGAAACGTGATTCATCACTCCACTGCTCCAGAGTCCAATGGAGGCGAGCTTTACACCACTCCAGCCGACGCTTGGCATTGGGCATGGTGATCTTAGGCTGCTCGACCATGGAAACCCATTTCATGACGCGACTAACAGTTATTGTGCTGAGCAGCCTAAAAGGCAGTTTGGTACTCTTTGTTGCAACCGAGGACAGACGATTTTTACGTGCTACGAGTTTCAGCACTCTGTGATCCCCTTCTGTGAACTTGTGTGGCCTACCACTTCACAGCTGAGACATTGTTGCTCCTAGACGTCTCCACTTCACAATACCAGCACTTATAGTTGACCAGGGCAGCTCTAGCAGGGCAGAAATTTGACGAACTGACTTGTTGGAAAGGTGGCATCCTATGACGGTCCCATGTTGAAAGTCACTGAGGCCATTCTAATGCCAATGTTTGTCTATGGAGATTGCATTGGTTGAGTGCTCGATATTATACACCTGTCAACAACAGGTGTGGCTGAAATAGTCGAATACACTAATTTGAAGCCGTGTCCACATACTTTTGTATATATAGTGTACTTTATGTGCCAAAACATTTTGAACACTACTTTACTACCCATATTTAGGAGCAGTAGAGTGTGTATTAACCCTTGCAGCATCTACTCCAGTCTCTTTAATCTTGTAGGCCTGACTCAGAGTCAGCCGTGCCCACACCTTCCCACTCAGGTACTGCTGGGTTGCAGAATTACAGTAACTCCCAAAATTCCCAGAAGTCCTGGCTGGACGAATCTGGATTTCTTGCTTATTCCTGTCTGATTCCGGGAATCTTCCAACCGGCAAGTGTACACTCAGGCCTTACTTCCAGTACTCAACAGATTTAGAATAAAATCAGCTGGAATTCAAATAAAGATTGATAACCGACTCTGGGTCCGGGTTAGGCCTTACTTCCAGTACTCTACAGGTCTAGTAGTAACTCCCTCTCACTCGTGCCTTACTTCCAGTACTCTACAGGTCTAGTAGTAACTCCCTCTCACTCATGCCTTACTTCCAGTACTCTACAGGTCTAGTAGTAACTCCCTCTCACTCGTGCCTTACTTCGAGTACTCTACAGGTCTAGTAGTAACTCCCTCTCACTCGTGCCTTACTTCCAGTACTCTACAGGTCTAGTATTAACTCCCTCTCACTCGTGCCTTACTTCCAGTACTCTACAGGTCTAGTAGTAACTCCCTCTCACTCATGCCTTACTTCCAGTACTCCTCGCTGGGGCTGGTCCTCTTGGTCTTATTGACCACCTCCACGGCAACCTCAGCGGCCCCGGTGACCAAGCTGCGGGTGACGTTGGCCAAGGTGTTGTTGATGCCCCTGGGAGTCACCACACCATTGCAGGTGGGCGTGTTCCAGGGGTTGTTGCAGTAGGTCCAGGGCAGCAGGTTGGTCATGGAAGAGAAGAAATAGTAGAAGGCAATGCAGATCACCACGTTGTAGTAGATACCGATGTAGGTGGACACCACCATCATCCCGTAGCCCACACCTGGTGAGGGAGAAAGAGAGAGTGGAGGACTTCAGAATACTACCAGACAAGACTGTGGCTCTCTTACTGAAGACATGTAGAAAATCTGTGGGTTTTCTAAGAATGTTTACATATGCATTCTAAGCTGACAATAGATGCTGTAATTTATTTTCAACCTTTCAGTTTCTTAAGCATCAGATAGTCAGTTATTAGTTGGATGCCACTGACCAACGGCAGTGATATTAATGCCAATCACCAACACCAGCACTGGTTGTTGGCTCACCTTTGAACATGACTGAGCAATGGCATCAGTGGTTGTTAACTGGCTCACCTTTGAACATGACTGAGCAATCGCAGCAGTGTTTTAAACATGACTGACCAACAGCATCAGTGGTTGTTAACTGTCTCACCTTTGAACATGGGGCTGATCCTCCAAACCCCCAGACATCCCTGGCTGGCGAACTGTCCAAATGAGAGCTCCAGGAAGAACAGGGGGATCCCACAGAACACCAGCATGATGAAGTAGGGGAACATGAAGGCTCCTGTAGTGCACAACACAAGATATGGGTCAGTCAACTCTACAGGGACAGGTCAACAGTTTTGATGAAATTGATTAGAACTCAGATTTGTGTTATTTAACTCTTTACACTATTACTTCTTGTAAGTAGGTATATGTTTATTATTGCTGCTCACAACCAATGGCTTATCTAATGGTCATTCATATGAAACATTTATAAATATTACAGAAAAGTTCCATGCCATGACAATATCCCATTTCTGCTATGTAATGCTCGGTGAGTGAGTGGACGGATTTTAAGGTCATGTTTCTGTCTAGAATAGAAAATTAGTTCAGAAATAGAAGAGTTGTCATCCCATGACATTGACAATATCATATTTCTGCTATATAATGCACAGTGGATAAGCAGTCTAATTGTAAGGTCATGTTTAGATCTAGACACAGAAAAAAGGTCATATAGAAAAGCATCCCATGACAATATCCTGTTTCTGCAACGTAGTGCCCTCACGGTGGTCATATTGCAAGGTCGCTGATGTTTTTTACGGCCGGCCAGCCAGCGGTGAGAAAATGTCACCAAGCCAAAGGAGGTGAATGGTGTCCACATCGCCAACAAATTAACATGGTCGAAACACACCAAGAAAGTTGTGAAGAGGGCACGACAACACCTTTTCCCCCTCAGGAGACTGAAAAGATTTGGCATTGGTCCCCAGATCCTCAAAAAGTTATACAGCTGCACCATCGAGAGCATCCTGACCGGTTGCATCACCGCCTGGTATGGCAACTGCTCGGCGTCTGACGTAAGGCACTACAGAGGATAGTGCGTACAGCCCAGTACATCATTGGGGCCAAGCTTCCTGCCATCCAGGACCTATGTACTAGGCGTTTTTAGAGGAATGGCCAAAAATGTGTCAAAGACTCTAGTCATCCAAGTCATAGACTGTTAATTTTTTATTTATTTTTTACTTTAAATCAAATCAAATTTTATTTGTCACATACACATGGTTAGCAGATGTTAATGTGAGTGTAGCGAAATGCTTGTGCTTCTAGTTCCGACAATGCAGTAATAACCAACAAGTAATCTAGCTAACAATTCCAAAACTACTACCTTATACACACAAGTGTAAGGGGATAAAGAATATGTACATAAAGATATATGAATGAGTGATGGTACAGAGCGGCATAGGCAAGATACAGTAGATGGTATTGAGTGCAGTATATACATATGAGATGAGTATGTAAACAAAGTGGCATAGTTAAAGTGGCTAGTGATACATGTATTACATAAAGATGCAGTAGATGATATAGAGTACAGTATATACATAAACATATGAGATGAATAATGTAGGGTATGTAAACATTATATTAGGTAGCATTGTTTAAAGTGGCTAGTGATATATTTTACATCATTTCCCATCAATTCCCATTATTAAAGTGGCTGGAGTTGAGTCAGTGTGTTGGCAGCAGCCACTCAATGTTAGTGGTGGCTGTTTAACAGTCTGATGGCCTTGAGATAGAAGCTGTTTTTCAGTCTCTCGGCCCCAGCTTTGATGCACCTGTACTGACCTCGCCTTCTGGATGATAGCGGGGTGAACAGGCAGTGGCTCGGGTGGTTGTTGTCCTTGATGATCTTTATGGCCTTCCTGTGACATCGGGTGGTGTAGGTGTCCTGGAGGGCAGGTAGTTTGCCCCTGGTGATGCGTTGTGCAGACCTCACTATCCTCTGGAGAGCCTTACGGTTGTGGGCGGAGCAGTTGCCGTACCAGGCGGTGATACAGCCTGACAGGATTCTCTCGATTGTGCATCTGTAGAAGTTTGTGAGTGCTTTTGGTGACAAGCCGAATTTCTTCAGCCTCCTGAGGTTGAAGAGGGACTGCTGCGCCTTCTTCACGATGCTGTCTGTGTGGGTGGACCAATTCAGTTTGTCTGATGTGTATGCCGAGGAACTTAAAACTTACTACCCTCTCCACTACTGTTCCATCGATGTGGATAGGGGGGTGTTCCCTCTGCTGTTTCCTGAAGTCCACAATTATCTCCTTAGTTTTGTTGACGTTGAGTGTGAGGTTATTTTCCTGACACCACACTCTGAGGGCCCTCACCTCCTCCCTGTAGGCCGTCTCGTCGTTGTTGGTAATCAAGCCTACCACTGTTGTGTCGTCCGCAAACTTGATGATTGAGTTGGAGGCGTGCGTGGCCACTCAGTCGTGGGTGAACAGGGAGTACAGGAGAGGGCTCAGAACGCACCCTTGTGGGGCCCCAGTGTTGAGGATCAGCGAGGTGGAAATGTTGTTGCCTACCCTCACCACCTGGGGGCGGCCCGTCAGGAAGTCCAGTACCCAGTTGCACAGGGCGGGGTCGAGACCCAGGGTATTTTCTTAACTCTATTTTCTTAAAACTGCATTGTTGGTTAAGGGCTTGTAAGTAAGCATTTCACGGTAAGGTCTACACTTGTTGTATTCGGCGCATGTGGCAAATTCAATTTGATTTGAGTCCTAAGGAGCATCAGACAGAGAGTGATGCTAAGCGAGGCAGCAATCCTCTGTCTGCTTGATTGGTTTAACAGGGGGCCAATGTATCTGGGGAATAACAACCTCAGTGCTGTAGTCTGAGATCATGGGTTAAAGGAAGGACTGGAGAGTGAAGAGCAGACTGCATGTGTCCCAAATGGCACCCTATTCCCTATATAGTACACTACTAGTGGGTATAGGGTGCCTTTTGGGCTACAGCCCAGGCCACAGCCCAGGCCACAGCCAGCTGATAAAGTCTACTGTGATGTTATTACTGCAGAGCTTTGAGCTACACCAGCCCCCTTGGCTATAATACACAGATATGTGATTGTGTGACCTAATGCACAGGCTACTGTATATGTATGCCCTTCTATGGCGATCCCTGGTCGCAAAATGTATAGAAGACTAAAGCCAACTGTAGGAGTGAATGAGGGGGAATGAAGCCAAGAATAACTTGGATCCATCTGAAACAATGTGAGGAACGTAAACTTAAACTTGAACATACTTGACAACTCTTTCTACTTTGATTGCTTTTCAAAGCACTGCAAAAGGCATTGTGGATAAACTACAATGTATTGCTGTCATTACTACTATATAATCAGTGTGTTGAGTGTGAAGACGTACCTCCTCCATTTCTGTAGCAGAGGTAGGGGAACCTCCATACGTTTCCCAGGCCCACGGCATAGCCCACGCTGGTGAGGATAAACTCTATCTGGTTTCCCCAGTTCCCTCTCCTGGAGTTCTTATCCGTCTTCACAGGTTCTCCTGGAACAGCTCCATTCTAGAACACAAAGAGAGAAGAACATTAGAGATGTTAGAACGTTAGAGAGGAACTGTATCTAGTCTACCTAAGACTGGAGTAGGTAAGCCATTCTCTCAATGTGACACCCAACTCAAATCAACAACAACAAACTCAACAATAGGCCTATTAGACCAACTACATTCAGCTGAATGTAAAGTTCCAGGGTGCACCAATATTGAACACAAACCAGCAAAACAGTGTGCAATCGGCTACTGTGCTAGTGAGTAGACAGTAAACACTATACTGTATTAGATGTCCAATGGTCAGACTAAAACTGCGGACGGCAAAATGAACAAATTATTTCATTCTAGAGTACTTTTTTCCTTTTCTCCAGTTCTAGGCCTAGTTCTGCATGGCATGTTAGAACTCTAAAGTCGAGATGGGCACATTGGAGCGAACTTGATTTAAACTGAAATAACCATTTGTTGTGTGCACAAAATCAACATTTGGTCTTGTAGTCCTGATTTGCAGTTTGCTCCCTCCATCTGTTGGTATCAGATGGTCCTCGTTCTGACTTGACCTCCTCACTAACCCCAGGAGTTGACTACTGAGATTCCATTACGTCTATCTGCCTCTAACTCACACAGCTAGAGCAACACTTGTCCCTTCACATGGCACCACAGAAGCAGTATAACAAATCATTTTATATATTACACTTAATACAACTCCTTCAATTAAATGTTATACTGTAGTAATCATAAATGTGACAAAGGTTTGGATTGCTGTGGGGTTTTGGTGTCTCTTATGGTGTGGCCTGGAGTGCACTGTGGAATGTGCACATTGGTTAACGTGCAGTCATTGTCATGGAAGGCTCAGTACGTGCACACGCACCCACACACCCACACACACACACACACACGTCTGCTTGCTGAGTTCCCTGGGCCGTTGCTCCCAGCAGAGTCGACATCATGCAAGCAGGCAACTTATTCATCAGCAAGAAATTGAAGAAAACCCCCCAGAAAAATCCCATATTTTCATGATTGCCCCATAGTCATCCTTGGAGTCTGATTGCGCCCAAATTTTCTATTTCAAAATAAATGTAACCTTTATTTGAAAATAAATGTAACCTTTTCACAACAATCCCCAACCATTTGGTCTTGAATTGATAACTAAAGAGAGAATAAATACAATATCACCAAACAGAACTCTTACAAATCAACAACATTATTACAGCCAAAATGTTCCTTTAGTAATCTTTGGCTGGCTATTGTGTGAGACGTGTGCACCTGGGCGGGTGCGTGAGAAACAGTGTGTTGAGACTGCTCTCCTCAGCGTGATGTCTGTGTTTGTGTGTGTTGTGTAGAGTGCGATTGTTTTAGGTGCTGAGAGTCTGGAGGAGGCGCACACCTGCTCAGTGCGAGGTGAGGCCAGCTGTACAGCTGAGAGGGCCCAGGGTGGAATGAGAGCCCAGCCAACCCACACAGTACAGCACAAAACACAACAGACAGACTGGGCAACATGTAGCCTGCTGGCCTCCCTCCTCCAGCTCTCCCACCTGTGAGAAGCCAGGTCTTTCAACACATGATCAGTAGGCACGTTTCCACTGACCCAGGTTAATTCGATAAAAGCAATGGTGGCAAAAACAACAACATCACGACATGTGTAGTAGGCCTTATGGAAACGGCAGCTATAGGACACATGTTCTAAAGATCAACAACATTTTTATCCGTTCGACAGGAGTGGATTTTTCTTTATGATGGAAACAGTCTTGTTCCAATAAATTATCATGGCTGAATAATTTTAAAGGTACGCGGAGCAAGATGTCATAACGTGACTATAAAGCGCCACTCCATATTTAATTATAAACGCCTGCTGCTTGCTAAATACATTTTTTTCAACTATAAAATAATGTTTCTTTGCAGGAATTTTGTCCTGACTTTCAAGAATGCCTGAATTGCATCGTTTTGCTCTTCTGGTTGGCTGCAAGTTTCACATTCCAATTATTTCAGATCTACAGGAGTGTAAGTTTCACCATCCAATTATTTCAGATCTACAGGAGTGTAAGTTTCACTATCCAATTATTTCAGATCTACAGGAGTGTAAGTTTCACTATCCAATTATTTCAGATCTACAGGAGTGTAAGTTTCACTATCCAATTATTTCAGATCTACAGGAGTGTAAGTTTCACTATCCAATTATTTCAGATCTACAGGAGTGTAAGTTTCACCATCCAATTATTTCAGATCTACAGGAGTGTAAGTTTCACTATCCAATTATTTCAGATCTACAGGAGTGTAAGTTTCACCATCCAATTATTTCAGATCTACAGGAGTGTAAGTTTCACCATCCAATTATTTCAGATCTACAGGAGTGTAAGTTTCACCATGGCACGGACCTTGGCGATACATTGGCACAGGATAGTTATTAGAATATAGCAAGTATTAGTAAATTCTTGCATTCTATCCATGCTGGCTTTTGCGGGCTACCTGAGACATGAAACAGGTAGGAGGGCATATACAGGCTGTCGCCAATGTATTATTATGCAATTTGCCTAAATGGATAATGGAAACTCTTCAACCACTTCAGTTTATTCTTTTGGTGTGACATCTGATTTATTGACACAATACAGTTTAATGGAAACACATCGTGGCAATTTGTATGCAAACGTTCGATATCTCGACAGAAAATCCATGGACAAGTTAGTGGAAAAATAGCTAGTGTTTTACCCTAGGATTTTTTTCAGCATCATTGGAAAATGTAGTGGTTGGGTGGTGGGTCGATTGCTATTTGCTAGGGGGGTCTGGGGCATGATGAGGAGCAAGCGGTGGCTGTGCGCTCGTGGCTCTCATTCACACCACTGCCTGCTCTGTGCTACAAATTTGCTTTAACTTGTCACACTAATCTTAAAGGGATAGTGCAAGATTTTGGCAATTAAGTCCTTTTTCTACTTACCCAGAGTCAGATGAACTCATGGATACCATTTTTATGTCTCTGCATCAGGGGTTGAAACCGGTTCAGGGAACAGAACTGAAAACCGAAAAAATACAATTTGTTTTCAAGGAACAGAATCAGAACCGGGAACAAAAGTGATCTACAATGTTCCGGAACATAACCACTATTTTAAAAGCATGGGTTAATAATGTTATTTTACATTCCAGGCAATTTTTTTCAGTTCCACAAAAATTGCAACAAAGCACCTATGCAAAGCCCTCACTCTGTCACTCAGAAACGTATTCCAGTGTCTCTTCAAGCCAAGCCTCCACCTCCTCCTCCACCATCTCTCGCACTCTCCCCACCCGCAAAATTTCAGTAGTCTTGCGCCCTACACTCATCTGTCCAATGCATGTACAGATAATAGCTTGCCCTCTCCATAGCAAGCTGCTCTATTCACACTGATTGGTTAAATAATATAATGTCGAGCTAAATAAAAAAAAAATTGGGTTTGAACCGGTTCAGAACTTTATTTTGCTGGTCGAAACAGCTCTGCGTGCAGTTTGACGGAAATTGAAGGCAGTTTCGTGAGCCATTTAGCATGCTAGCTGTTCCCAAAGACTTCCAGTCTTTGTGCTAATGGTAGTTAGCAACTTCTTTCAAACTGCATGCTGAGACATGAAAATTGTATCCATGAGTTCACCTGGCAAGTATAAATAGGCTTAATTAAGACATTTTCGCATTATCCTTTTAAAAGGGTGTCTCGGCAAATATGTTTGAAAAACATTTTTTATTTATTTTTTTATTAAATTATATTTTTGGGGAGTAACAATTAAGCAGTGGCGGGCCTGTTGGCAACTCATAGTTTACTCATAGCAACAAACTCAGCAAATAAAACAGACTGAACTTTGACTTTACATGTTCCATCTTGGCTTGAATGTTGAGTAAGTTAGAATTTTGTCTGCAATGTAGCCAGCATTCTAATATATTTCAATAGTTTTATGATTAGCCAATGTCATAATGTAGTTATTTTGTTAAATACTTCTCCCTATTATCTTAAATGTTATTTTTTCAAAGCCATTTTACCTGTCATGCTAGCTGTTCAGTCCGATCCGATTCACAAATCATGGGAATTTAATCGTGCCATGTAGACATTGCCTCCATCCAAGGCACGTGTTGCTTGTCAACCCCCTGGACTTGTCCCGGCTAAATCCAATGTCCGAGACTTGCTAGCAAACGCTTGTGCTATAAAACTAAATAAATACTGCACTCTGACCCATTTGCTAGATTCATGATAGATTCATGAAAGCAGTGTTAGACAAAGCACGGAAAGTGAACTACAAAACTTGATGGATCTTTAAAGGGATTTGCAGTTGCATGCTAGCATCTGAAATAACTTACTCATCTTTTAATCCAGTGGTTCCCAACCTTTTCCGGTTACTGTCCCACTAACTGAATTTTGCTCCGCCCGGAGTACCCCTGAAGTACCACCTCATGTACATTTTACCAGTAGGCCTATGGTTTCATGAGTCCTCTCAAGTACCCCTTGTACCCCTGGTTGGGAACTACTGCTTAAATCAAGCATTGATAGGACTTTTTTCAATGCATTAGAGTTTGGAAAACTATTGGAAAACTATGGAATTAAAATTATTCCTAGAATTTGCTCTATTCCGACTCCTCTCCACTCCACTATCTGTTCCGATACTCTCTCTCCAAGCTGTCTCTCTGGCTTGGCTACTTGCATCCCAAATGTCCCCCTATTCCCTAAACCATATGGGTCTTGGTCAAAAGAAGAGCACCAAATAGTGCCATTTGGTCTATTGCTCTGGATGCTGGCTGTCCAGTGTTTAGGCCAGTGGTGTGTACTCCCTGGAGCACCTTGCTTGGTAAGTCACTGCAGTGAACAGCACAGCACAGAGCAGACAGACCGCCCCATTCAGCTCCACACACTCAGCCCCATCTCTTCCCTTCCCATCCACATCGCACGCCCAGCTGGGCCCATCTGCCCTTTACGTAAGATGCACACATGGTCAGGCCATAGCCCTTCTCTCTCCATCTCTCTGAGGGGCCCTTCCAAATCAGTGGACCCAACCTAACTCCCAACACCCTGCCCTCTTCTAGCGCACTGCACACAGGTGCACCGCAAGAGAGAGAAAGGAAGGGGAAAGAGAAAAATAGAAGGGGGAAAGAGGGAAAGAGACAGGTTTTGAAATCGTGCAAGGAAGTGCGAAAGGGTGAGTGAGCTCAAAGTTTATGTAAAGAGGATTCCCATTCCCAAGACTTGGGCAAATACTGTATATATACAGTACCAGTCAAAAGTTTGGATACACCTACTCATTCCAGGGTTTTTCTTTATTTTCATTATTTTCTACATTGTAGAATAATAGTGAAGACATCACAACTATTAAATAACAAATATGAAATCATGTAGTAACCAGATCTCAAATATCTCAAATGGGATCTCAAATGGGTCCATTTGAATGTGGGTCATTTGGTGCAAACATGGCTTATTGACTTGTCATGTTTAACGCAGTGATTTTAGTTCTGGTGAAAGATCATTTACAAGATAACCAAATTCATTTTATTAAACCTGCCTGGGTCTTGGTCCACATCTGACTAAAACACACAGACCTACCATACCAGCTAATTTGATGGAGTGGCACACACCTAACAAAGCATGGCCAATGACATCTGCGACCTTGTCAAATCAAATCAAATCAAATTTTATTTGTCACATACACATGGTTAGCAGATGTTAATGGGAGTGTAGCGAAATGCTTGTGCTTCTAGTTCCGACAATGCAGTAATAACCAACAAGTAATCTAACTAACAATACCAAAACTACTGTCTTATACACAGTGTAAGGGGATAGACATGCTCCATCTCCACTTGATTGTAAACCCAACCTAGGGCTTGACAGGACTCCCAGAGAAGCAGTCTAATATTACAGTACACACAGTATAGTAGAGACTAAAATACAGAATTTTGGACAGAGACATGGACCAAGACAAAAAGGGAGAACCAAAGCTCCTGATAATACTACAGTATATTGGTATTAATCGCTGCCTGGCGCTGTTGCCCATCTTCATTACTGCCTGCTGTTATTGTGAAGTTCCAGCCTACGAGGCCTGCTAGCAACCCAAAGCTCCCTGGCATTTACTGACCGTTCCTGCGTGCAGCCTCACTAGGCATGCAACCAGCACAAGCCATTATGTAGCCTACCGAGCCTGGATGAGCAGCACTATTCCCAAGAATGTGTCTGTTTACTTGCCTGAGAGTGAGACATGGCAAGTTTTGCCTGAACTTTGTTTGTCGTGCAAAGCACTGTGCAAAGGACTGGCCCAAATGACTGAGTTTTAGGCAATAAACTACAGTACAAGGATACAACTCAATGATCAGATCAGCAAAGGAGAAATTCTGTAGAGGAGATTGAGAGAAGGAAAACAAAACTGAGTTTTACACTACTATGTATAAGTGACTTTTTAGCACTGCACAATTTCCCGTTGCACTGTACATGGAGGGAGATTGTGCGTGTTCACTTATCGTAGCTGAGTACACACAGGCCAGGGGACCTTAAGACACTTCTGCACATGTACTCCAGCACCTGATTCACACAGCTAGTTACCTCCTGTTGCACCACTATTACTGGGAATTGTAGACTCCTGACCATACCTGAATGAACAGGGTGGGAAGCAACCTAGCGATTAAGAGTGTTGGGGCAGTAACCAAAAGGACTGGTTTGAATCCCCGAGCCGGCAAAGTGAAAAATCTTCCGTTCAGTCCTTTTGGTTACTGCCCCAACACTCTTAATCGCTAGGTTGCTTCCCACCCTGTTCATTCAGGTATGGTCAGGAGTCTACAATTCCCAGTAATAGTGGTGCAATAGGAGGTAACTAGCTGTGTGAATCAGGTGCTGGAGTACATGTGCAGAAGTGTCTTAAGGTCCCCTGGCCTGTGTGTACTCAGCTACGATAATTGAACACACAGTTAACCCCCAACAACAACAACAACAACAACAACTGCTCCCTGGGCACCAATAATGTTGATTAAGACAGCCTCCTGCCCCTGCCTCTCTGATTGAGAGGGGTTGGGTTAAATGCAAAATACACATTTTGGTTGAATACTTTCAGTTATGCAACTGACTAGGTATCCCCTTTCCTCTCATTACTATCAAATCAGTCTATGGGCCTATGTACAGTAGATCTTGTTTTATGGATTCTTATTCAGCTCTTGGGCCTGGTCTTGTAAATATAGTTTTTAAGTTATGTGCTCAGGACTTGCTTGGCTGCCCTGGTGTTATGCAGTAGTGTTGAAAGTGCAAGTCAGAAGGAGCACAATATATCACAAAAGAAGTACAAAAAAATGCTATCACAGTTGCATTTAACCTGGCCAGTGCACTTGTCTCTGCATGTGGGCTATAGTAAACTGCTGGTGAGATGATTACTCAAACGGCTTAAGAATAGGCCTTGCCTATGATCTGTGTCACCATCACATGCTAAGACAACCATCAGACAAGGCATTGAGGCTTAGCAGCCCATAGAACACATGTATAGCAGCTCTCTGACAATCCTCACCAACCAATAGTATTTCACTGACCCCATTCTTAAATAAAGAGATAAGAAAGGAGTGATAGAAGGAAGCGTCGATGGAGGGAATGTGCTCTGTCAGCACTTCTAAAAGGGCCTGAAGACATCTGTTCAAACCAAACATAAAGGTTAGAACAGTCATCTGATCCTTCAGTAGGAGGTAGGTCACCTAGTATTCAGCCACTGGTCTGACATGATCCTCAACAGGGGGAGGGGCAGATTCCAACAAAACAATTCAAAACAATTATATATTTGCAGAGGGTGATCAAAAAGTACATTTAAATCAACTTTGTTCAGGTAAAACAATAGATAAAATAAAGTTGTTTAACTAGAAAAAATCCTCGGGTTTAAAGTTACAAGGTACTTATGTTGCCTAGCGATTCATCCTGAATTTAATTCCGCTGCTCCATCGATCGCTCTATACATCAGTCTGAACCTACCATCCTAGAAGTTGTTTGTGCTGACATCAAAATGAGGTGATTCATTATTTGTGTAGTAGGCCAGCTCTGGTCCAACCCATCGGTTTCTGGGGCTAATCAGAACGGTGTGAATTTGTTTGCATTCGACAAGTCGTCGGGGAGGAAGCAAATCCAGACTCATTGTGTAGAAGAAATGTTAGTGGGCGTGGCATTTTGCTGGAGCGAAGGGTAGCCAGTCAAACTCCTGTCCACCAATTTTAACAAGCATTTTAGTTTAAAAACAAAACATGTATGTGACTATTGGTTTTAAAGTTTTTCAATACAAAGTGTAAATCTTTTGCATTATTGCCCAGAAGCAAAAACTCTTCCACTGTAAGAACACCCTCCCAACAAATCTAACATTGGAAATGAAGTAGCCTAACACTCCTTCCACCAACCATTCTATCGGAGTTTGAATATCATTTGAAAATAACTGAAGCTGACAAAAGACCAGGTTGTTTAAATCAAACAAAACCAAGAGTGATTTGATCATTGGAAGCTGAAAATAATTTCAGTAACAATCATTTAGTGGCACACGTAGATACCCTTGTTAACGAACAACAATTTAACAATAATTTTAAACGGAAAATTGGTGCGTGCATATGTATTCACCCCCTTTGCTATGAAGCCCCTAAATAAGAGCTGGTGCAATCAATTACCTTCAGAAGTCACATAATTAGTTAAATAAAGTCCACATGTGTGCAATCTAAGTGTCACATGATCTGTCACACGATCTCAGTATATATACACCTGTTCTCAAAGGCCCCAGATTCTACAACACCACTAAGCAAGGGGCACCACCAAGCAAGCAGCACCATGAAGACCAAGGAGCTCTCAAAACAGGTCAGGGACAAAGTTGTGGATAAGTACAGATCAGGGTTGGGTTATAAAAAAATATCAGAAACTTTGAAAATCCCATGGAGCACCTTTAAATTCATTATCAAAAAATGTAAAGAATATGGCACCACAACAAACCTGCCAAGGGAAGGCCGCCCACCAAAACTCACAGACCAGGCAAGGAGGGCATTAATCAGAGAGGCAACAAAGAGACCAAAGATAACACTGAAGGAGCTGCAAAGCCCCACAGCGGAGATTGTAGTATATGTCCATTGGACCACTTTAAGCCATACACTCCACAGAGCTGGGCTTTACAGAAGAATGGGCAGAAAAAAGCCATTGCTTAAAGAAAAAAATAAGCAAACACGTTTGGTTTTTGCCAAAAGGAGACTCCGCAAATATATGGAAGAAGGTACTCTGGTTAGATGAGACTAAAATTGATATTTTTGGCCATCAAGGAAAATGCTATTTCTGGCGCAAACCCAACACCTCTCATCACCCCAAGAACACCATCACCCCAAGAACACCATCATGCTGTGGGGATGTTTTTCATCGGCAGGGACTGGGAATCTGGTTAGAATTTAAGGAATGATGGATGGCGTTAAATACAGGGAAATTCTTGAGGGAAACCTGTTTCAGTCTTCAAGAGATTTGAGACTGGGACGGAGGTTCACCTTCCAGAAGGACAATGACCCTAAGCATCCTGCTAAAGCAACACTCGAGTGGTTTAAGAGGAAACATTTAAATGTCTTGGAATGGCCTAGTCAAAGCCCAGACCTCAATCCAATTGAGGATCTGTGGTATGACTTAAAGATTGCTGAACACCAGCAGAAGTCATCCAACTTGAAGGAGCTGGAGCAGTTTTGACTTGAAGAATAGGAAAAAATCCTAGTGGCTAGATGTGCCAAGCTTATAGAGACATACCCCAAGAGACTTGGTGGCTCTACAAAGTATTCACTTTGGGGAGGTGAATAGTTATGCACGCTCAAGTTTTCCGTTTTTTTGTCTTATTTCTTGTTTGTTTCACAATAAAACTTTTTTTTTTGCATTTTCAAAGTGCTAGGCATGTTGTGTAAATCAAATGATACCAACCCCTCCAAAATCTATTTTAATTCCAGGTTGTAAGGCAACAAAATAGGAAAAATGCCAAGGGGGTGAATACTTTCACAAGCCACTGCAACTAACGTCACCTTGGGATTAAACAAGGGTGGGTTCAGTTCTACTCAACTGTAATTAAATAGACCCGGGTCCTCAAAGGCTGCATTATAAAATGTCTGTGAGGTGAAAGTAATTCCACTAAAGACAGCGAGACTGTGGCTTCTCACCCGGCTAGCGGAGGCCCACATTCCTCCAAATCCCATTGGGCATCGTTTGAATACCTACTTTCCATGGTTGATTAATAAAGTGTAATGGTGAGTTGTCAGGAAAGACGGGAAAGTTAGGCACAATCACAGCAGACGGATGGCTACGATGGCCTCCCAGAAGGTTACATCTCTGGGTTACATCACTCAAACAGTGCGTACAGTCACAATCATATCAAGTTCCCCTGGCTAGCTAGCTGGAAGACATGATCCTATAGTATGCATCATGGCCAGCAAAACATAAATTTCCAGTTTCCACTGTTGAAATAGGCCTATGTTTAGAATATTTGAGATAGAGCTTTAAAACATATTGAAAGTCATATCTTCTCATATTGAATTTGAAATTGTGTATCCATTTTTTATATAAAAACATTAAATCAAATTATTTGATCATTCATTTTCCCCCCAAAAGCAACAAATTGAATTTGAAAACAAAAACAAGCAATATGCGAGATATTAGGTAGGCTAAATAGTCTGCCATCTCAAATCTAAACAACTAGCATATAATAAACAAATATACAATTCAACCCAATATCCAATCACAAAAACACAAACTGTTTCCCACTTCTTAATCAGATAAAAAACTGCAACAATTGTAGGCCAAAAATATCGAAAATATTGAAAGGGTAGACAAATACAAATACAAATTCTACCTTTAGTCTGAATTTTTAAGGCCGCCAAATACATCATCAAAACACTGAAAACGCCTTACCTTTGAGATTTCCATTGTAAATGTTGGTCACATACCCCTTTCCCAGCGCTGATGCAACTTGAGGATCTGACTGATACTTACTGTAGGGAGTGTCTGGGGGAGCAGTAGGAGTGGTTTCCAAGTCAGAAACCAAGAGCTGCGCAAAACAGCCAGTGAGTAACACATCCTTACACAACAATAATTATGCGTACTTAGAAGCAGAACAATATTTCAAGTTGAACAAAAATGTACCTCCTTGATTGGTTTTCCTAAATATTTTTAAGTGGCTTGGCATGTATGCTGCCCTTTTAATACAGGGTGAAACCCGTAATGGCATAGAAGAACCAATATAAATGTAATTATTTGTATGTTTAGGCTAAATGTGTTGGGAAAAACACAGGATTTGACATAAAAATGCAAGATCAACGGCAAAAGAGGAATTGCCTTGCTAGTTGACAATGTTAGTAGTTAAGCTACCACTAGTCTCCTACTGCCAGTCTCTGTAGGCTATTGAGACCCTGGTTCCATTACCACCTTCATGCTCATAATAATCACATCATAAGTTAATATTAATAGGATCATGTTCAAATCCAATAACTGGGCGGATTTTTGCAGATAAAACAAAAGGATTGCAAGGTTGAAAGCTACTGACGCTCATACAGAAACAACTGCCAGCGCTGATTTGTGCAGACAACCAGGTCTAGCTTCAGCCACGCGGTTCGCTTAACTAGATCATTCAATTAGTGTGCACTGTGCATGGCTGTTAAGTGATGCGGGAGACTAGCCCGCGGAGCCATTGGCCAACGCAAGCTGTTCACCTGACCCTCGATCCCCCAATCACACACACAGAAAACCAACCGCACACACTCGCAGAATCACTTAAGCATACACAAATAGACACACACACCTCATCCCCACAACCTTATCCTCTCTCATCCCCAAATCCATCGCTCTCTCTTCCTGACAAAAACATCAAATATATCATGAACTCTGACAATTCACCCAGCAATACCTCTGAACCCCATCCCAGTTGGCAGAGAAGTTAGCTACATGTAACTGGCCTTACCGCTCAACCACGAATGAGCATTATTCTTTGGTCTTCATTGGACTGTATAGTTTTGAGCTACAGTACACTTTAAAAACAGACATCCCATGCTGTTCCAGAATACTGACAATGTACAGTAGACAGATTTTACGGTGGGTATTATTACTACATGGGTCTATCAAGATCTGCACCAATTACTTTTCTAAAATATCTTCAGACAACTGCATCCTAGATGTGTAGCACAATCTTTTGTAAAGATGTTTAGTTGAGAGATATGAGCATTCAACTCAAAAAGCAAGTTGAGGAGAGGGAGACTTCTCATTCTATGCTTTTGCCTTCCGTTCATGACAGTCCCAAATCTGAGGACTAATTTGTTTCTTCCAAGCCGTGCTCCCTGTCTCCTGGGCATGGTCTGTCAGGTCATGAACAACACTGCACTGTAGATCAAGACACTGAGCTGTGGTAGAGGAGTCATGAAACTGTCCTGTATATGCTACTAAGTCCCTATGCCATTTACACAGAACCTTACCTGCCAAAGTATGTGTCCCAAATGGTACCCTATTGCCTATGGGCCCTGAACCAATGAAGTGCACTACATAGGGAATAGGGTGCCATTTGGTACATACACAATGCTTCAAAAAGGTCCAAAGCCTGAGGAAATACACGTTCACACACACTGTTGTTGAACATATTAAACCTTGCTCTTTAATGTCTGCACCAAACATTTGAATACGTTCTGAACGGTCTAATCTGAAGTAAAGACCTACGTTTTGACAACGGTCCTCAGTGGTAAACTGTAAAGAGTAAAGTGTGATTAATCCCTTTAAGGGCCAGCCACATATACAGAAGAAGTAAAATCACATCAAAGTTTATTGGTCGTGTATACAGATTTGCAGGTTTTATCGCAGGTGCAGCAAAATTGTGTTTCTAACTACAACAGTGCAGTAATAAAAAACATACACATAATCCAGAAAAATAACACAATTAGTTATACATGATGAGCCATGACTAGATTACAGCATTTACAGTGCCTGGCAAAAGTATTCACCCCCCTTGGCATTTTTCCTATTTTGTTTTCTTACAACCTGGAATTAAAATGGATTTTGTTTTTTTTGTGTCATTTGATTTACACAACATGCCTGCCACTTTGAAGATGCAAAATATTTCTTATTTTGAAACAAACAAGACAAAAAAACGGAAAACTTGAGCGTGTAAAACTATTCAACCCCCCAAAGTGAATACAAAGTGAATACTTTGTACTTTGGATTGAGGTCTGGGCTTTCACTAGACCATTCCAAGACATTTAAAACTTCTTATGGAGGTGGTCCCTGCACAGGGATAGCTCAGCGGAAATTTCAGAGCGCCACCTATAGTATTTTACTTAGTACTCGTTAAATCTCAAACTTTCATTAAAACACACATGCAAGGTACTGAATTAAAGCTACACTCGTTGTGAATCTAGCCACCAAGTCAGATTTGTAAAATGCTTTTCGGCGAAAGCATGAGAAGCTATTATCTGATAGCATGCACCCCCAAAATACCAGCACGACACGTAAACAACAGATTTTGCGGTAGCCGGCGCTACCCAAAACGCAGAAATAAAATATAAAACATTCATTACCTTGGACGAGCTTCTTTGTTGGTACTCCTATATGTCCCATAAACATCACAATTGGGTCTTTTTCCCGATTAAATCCGTCATTGTTTACGGGTAGCATTTACGGCTAGCATTTACGGGTAACATTTACAAATCACTTCAAACAACGTTTCTAAACCAACTTTAGGTATTAATAAACGTTAATGATGTATCAAATTGATCACGGGGCGATCTGTATTCGATAGCAGCAAGTCTGGAAAACATCGTCCATTTTTTCAGTTTCACAACATACTGTGGTGCGCCAGAAGAAGGGAGGGGTCTATTCGTGTTGTAACCAGGAATAAATGATTCTATTGATAGCAATGGTGACATCATGTGGAAGCTGTAGGCGTTTACAGGGGGTTCGCATATATTTTCTCTCGTCTTAAACAATTCATTGAATGGCAGACGAATATTTTTGTTTTTGGTAAACAGTTTTACCAGGGATTTTTACTCCTAAACACGTTCTGTTATAGCCACAGACCCGATTTAACCAGTTTTAGAAACTTCAGAGTGTTTTCTATCCACACATACTTATCATATGCATATACTATATTCCTGGCATGAGTAGCAGGACTTTGAAATGTTGCGCGATTTTTAACAAAAAGCTGCGAAAATTCGCATCATCCATAACAGTTATTAAATGTTTCCCCTTAAACCACGAGTGTTACTTTAGCAGTATGCTTAGGGTCATTGTCCTGCTGGAAGGTGAACCTCCGTCCCAGTCTCAAATCTCTGGAAGACTGAAACAGGCTTCCCGCAATAATTTCCCTGTATTTAGCGGCATCCATCCTTCCTTCAATTCTGACCAGTTTCCCAGTCCCTGTCTGTTATGCACGTGAGTGAGGACCCAAAAGCGGTTTAACAAAAACAGAGTCCTTTAATGTCAAAACACAAATGAAACATAAAGTCCTTCTGAAAATCACAGAAGAGTTCCCCTTCTAGCAGCAGAGGAGAATAGCTGGGTTAGAGTCCCCTTCTAGCAGCAGAGGAGAATAGCTGGGTTGTAGAGGACAGAGGTACCTGATCACACGTAGCCTCAGATGAACAGGCAGATTCCGACAGGACAGGACAAGGTTGAAGCAAACGAGACGATAGTTTGGTTCTGGCATGAGAAACTCAAACGAGAATCTGACAAAGACAGAAGCAGGAACAGAGAGAGAAATAGAGACCTAATCAGAGGGAAAAAAGGGAACAGGTGGGAAAAGGGTGAACGAGGTAGTTAGAGAAGATGAGGAGCAGCTGGGGGAAGGAGGGGAAGAGAAGGTAACCTAATACGACCAGCAGAGGGAGACGGAGTGAAGAGAAAGAACAGGAACAAGACATAATATGACAATACATGACACTGTCGATGAAAAACATCCCCACAGCATGATGCTTCCACCACCATGCTTCACTGTGAGGATGGTGTTCTTGGGGTGATGAGAAGTGTTGGTTTTGCACCAGAAATATAATTTTCCTTGATGGCCAAAAATATAATTTTAGTCTCATCTCATCTAACCAGAGTTCTTTTTTACACCTTTATTTAATCTTTATTTAACTAGGCAAGTCAGTAAAGAACACATTCTTATTTTCAATGACGGCCTAGAAACGGTGAGTTAACTGCCTCGTTCAGGGGCAGAACGACAGATTTTCACCTTGTCAGCTCGGGGGATCCAATCTTGCAACCTCACAGTTAACTAGTCCAACGCAATAACGACCTGCCTCTCTCTCGTTGCACTCCACAAGGAGACTGCCTGTTACGCAAATGCAGTAAGCCAAGGTAAGTTGCTAGCTAGCATTAAACGTATCTTATAAAAAAACAATCAATCATAATCACTAGTTAACTACACATGGTTGATGATATTACTAGATATTATCTAGCGTGTCCTGCGTTGCATTTATCTGACTGAGCATACAAGCATACAAGTCTCTGAAGTATCTGTCTGAGCTGTGGTAGGCAGAAGCAGGCGCGTAAACATTCATTCAAACAGCACTCTCGTGCGTTTTGCCAGCAGCTCTTCGTTGTGCGTCAGCTCTTCGTTGCGCTGTTTATGACTTCAAGCCTATCAACTCCCGAGATGAGGCTGGTGTAACCGAAGTGAAATGGCTGGCTAGTTAGCGCGCGCTACTCACTCTGAGCCTTGGGGTGGTTGTTTCCCTTGCTCTGCATGGGTAACGCTGCTTCGATGTGGTGGCTGTTGTCGTTGTGTTGCTGGTTTGAGCCCAGGGAGGAGCGAGGAGAGGGACGGAAGCTGTACTGTTACACTGGCAATACTAAAGTGACTATAAGAACTACCAATAGTCAACGGTTAATTAAATACAAAATGGTATAGAGGGAAATAGTCCTATAATTGCTATAATAACTACAACCTAAAACTTATTACCTGGGAATATTGAAGACTCATGTTAAAAGGAACCACCAGCTTTCATATGTTCTCATGTTCTGAGCAAGGAACGTTAACGTTAGCTTTCTTACATAGTACATATTGCACTTTACTTTCTTCTCCAACACTTTGTTTTTGCATTATTTAAACCAAATTGAACATGTTTCATTATTTACTTGAGGCTAAATTCATTTTATTGATGTGTTATATTAAGTTAAAATAAGTGTTCATTCAGTATTGTTGTAATTGTCATTATTACAAATACATTAAAAAAAATAATTTAAGACTGATTTTTTTTGGTCCTCCAATAATCGGTATCGGTATCGGCGTTGAAAAATCATAATCGGTCGACCTCTAGTTAGGACATCTACTTTGTGCATGACACAAGTAATTTTTGTTTACAGACAGATTATTTCACTTTCACTGTATCACAATTGCAGTGGATCAGAAGTTTACATACACTAAGTTGATTCTGCCTTTAAACAGCTAGGAAAATTCCAGAAAATGATGTCATTCCTATAGAAGCTTCTGATAGGCTAATTAATATCATTTGAGTCAATTGGAGGTGTACCTGTGGATATTCTTCAAGGCCTACCTTCAAACTCTGTGCCTCTTTGCTTGACATCATGGGAAAATCAAAATAAATCAGCCAAGACCTCCACAAGTCTGGATCATCCTTGGGAGCAATTTCCAAATGCCTGAAGGTACCACGTTCATCTGTACAAACAACAGTACGCAAGTATAAACACCATGGGACCACGCAGCTGTCACACCGCTCAGGAAAGAGACGCATTCTGTCTCCTAGAGACGAACGTACTTTGATGCGAAAAGTGCAAATCAATCCCAGAACAACAGCAAAGGACCTTGTGAAGATGCTGGAGAAAACAGGTACAAAAGTATCTATATCCACAGTAAAACGAGTCCTATATTGACATAACCTGAAAGGCCGCTCAGCAAGGAAGAAGCCACTGCTCCAAAACCGTCATAAAAAAGCCAGACTACGGTTTGCAACTGCACATTGGGACAAAGATCGTACTTTTTGGAGAAATGTCCTCTGGTCTGATGAAACAAAAACAGAACTGTTTGGCCATAATGACCATTGTTATATTTGAAGGAAAAGGGGGAGGTTTGCAAGCTGAAGAACACCATCCCAACCGTAAAGCACGGGGTGGCAGCATCATGTTGTGGGGGTGCTTTGCTGCAGGAGGGGCTGGTGGACTTCACAAAATAGATGGCATCATGAGGCAGGAAATTTAGGTGGATATATTGAAGCAACATCTCAAGACATCAGTCAGGAAGCTTCCAAATGGACAATGACCCCAAGCATACTTCCAATGTTGTGGCAAAATGGCTTAAAGACAACAAAGTCAAGGTATTAGAGTGGTCGTCACAAAGCCCTGATCTCAATCCGATAGAAAATTTGTGGGCAGAACTGAAAAAGCATGTGTGAGCAAGGAGGCCTACAAACCTGACTCAGTTACACCAGCTCTGTCAGTAGAAATGGGACCAAATTCACCCATCTTATTGTGGGAAGCTTGTGGCAGGCTACCCGAAACATTTGACCCAAGTTAAACAATTTAAAGGCAATGCTACCAAATACTAATTGAGTGTATGTAAACTTCTGACCCACTGGGAATGTGATGAAAGAAATAAAAGCTGAAATAAATCATTCTCTATACTATTATTCTGACATTTCACATTCTTAAAATAAAGTGGTGATCCTAACTGACCTAAGATAGGGAATAATTTTTCCTAGGATTAAATGTCAGGAATTGTGAAAAACTGAGTTTAAATGTATTTGGCTAAGGTGTATGTAAACTTCCGACTTCAACTGTATATACTGAGATCATGTGACAGATCATGTGACACTTAGATTGCACTAATTATTTAACTAATTATGTGACTTCTGAAGGTAATTGGTTGCATCAGATCTTATTTAGGGGCTTCAAAGCAAAAGGGGTGAATACATATGCATACACCAATTTTCGTTTTTTTTTTTTTTTTTTTTCACTTCACCAATTTGGCCTATTTCATGTATGTCCATTACATGAAATTCAAATAAAAATCAAGTTAAATTACAGGTTGTAATGCAACAAAATAGGAAAAACGCCAAGGGGGATGAATACATATAAAGTGGTTGAAATAGTATGTAAACATTATTACAAGTCACCAATGTTCAATGACTATGTACATTGAACAAACCAACATGTACAGTGTTGGTCCCACGTCACATGAGCTGAAATAAAAGATCCCAGACATTTTCCATACGCACAAAAAAATGTATTTCTCTCAAATTTTGTTCAGAAATTTGTTTACAGCCATTTTAGTGAGCATTTCTCCTTTGCCAAGATAATCCATCCACCTGACAGGGGTGCCATATCAAGAAGATGATTAAACAGCATTATCATCACCCAGATGCACCACTATAAAATATGCAATTTTGTCACAAAACACAATGCCACAGATGTCTCAAGTTTTGAGGGCGCTTGCAATTGACATTCTCAAACCAGGAATGTCCATCAGAGCTATTGCCAGATAATGTCATGTTAATTTCTCTACCATAAGTCACTATAGGTGCATCTCGTGCTGGGGACATCAAAAGGCCACTCAAAAATGTGCAGTTTTGTCACACAACACAATGCCACACGTCTCAAGTTGAGGGAGCTTGAAATTGACACTCTCACTCTAGGAATATCCACCAGAGCTATCGCCAGGTAATTGTATGTTAATTTCTCTACCATAAGCCACATCCAACATTGTTTTAAAGAACCATAGACAATGTGTATGGCGTTGTGTGGGCGAGCGGTTTGCTGACATCAACGTTGTGAACAGAGTGCCCCATGGTGGCGGTGGGGTTATGGTATGGGAAGGCATAAGCTACAGACAACCAACACAATTACATTTTATTGATGGCAATTTGAATGCACAGAGATACCGTGACGAGATCCTGAGGCCCATTGTCGTGCTATTCATCCTCCGCCATCACCTTATGTTTCAGCATGATAATGCACGGCCCCATATCGCAAGGATCTGTACAAAATTCCTAGAAGTTGAAAATCTCCCAGTTCTTCCATGGCCTGCATACTCACCAGACATGTCACCCATTGAGCATGTTTGGGATGCTCTGGATAGACGTGTGCGACAGCGCGTTCCAATTGCCACAACTTTGCACAGCCATTGAAGAGGAGTGGGACAACATTCAACAGGACCACAATCACCAGCCTGAACAACTCTAAGTGAAGGAGATGTGTTGTGCTGCATGAGGCAAATGGTGGTCACACTAAATACTGACTGGTTATGATCCACTCCCTTACTTTTTCTAAAGGTATCTGTAACCCACCAATGCATATCTGTATACCCAGTCATGGGAAATCCATAGATTCGGGCCTAATTCATTTATTTTAATAGACAGATTTCCTTATATGAATTGTAACTCAGTAAAATCCTTTCTTGCATGTTGCGTTTATATTTTTGTTCAGTATACAGTGGCAGTGACTAAGATTAAGGGCACGGTAATGGGCAGGGGCGTGGAGATAGACTGAGAAACGTCTCTCTCGGGCCCAGCTTTGATGGACCTGTACGGTCTCCACCTCATAGATGGTAGCGGGGTGAACCGTGCTGACATCCATGCTAATCAACCACACAAAACATCCACGCTTGTAATGGCATGACACCCAACTAGCAACTGAATCCACTCTGCAACACTACCGGTCAAAGTTTTAGAACACATGTCTGGGCTCAGCTGTGTGATTTAACACCAACTACCAGACAAATCAATCGCTGCTATTGTTGTACAGCTGTCAAATCCACACCACATAGGCCATTTCAGTCAAGGAAGTTATGTTTGAAAATGGCCTAAACCAATTACATCTTATATTGTATTTCTTACATCAAAGGAAGTTCACATTGGGCAGTCCTATCTGCGTTTATTATCTGCAGTATGTCTGCTAAATCAGATGGAACACTATGCATTGTGCTCTAGTGCTCTATAAAAGGGAATACGGTGCCTTTTTGGGACGAAGCCTATATGTCCGCTGGTTCTTCATACTGATCTCACTAGCAGTAAATTATTTGATTGTTTCTATATAGCAGTGAGAGCATGTCCAGCCAGCTAGGCTGTGTTGTATTGCAGTGTGGGGCTAGCTGCCTCTCCCATCCGCCAGCTGTGGGTCCATGAGCACAGCATGGATAGAGACAGAGCCCACAGCACAGGGAGAGCAAGAGGCCCTGAGCACACATACGACTGTGCACTCGCTCTTCTGCTGCCTGACCCCGCTCTCTCTCCCCCTTCACGTAAACACTCCCACCACTGACTTCCGCTCCCTATACTGGCCCTCTTACCACCACCTGAACCCAGATGGGAGCGCTCAAAATAGGCCAGAAAAAAAGGGGAAATGAATGTTGGATTGGAGTCAGGTGGAGTGAATATAGGGGAGCATCAGTGGTACCTAAACAGTGGTACCTAATTATGGTACTTCAACTATACATTGGGAACTGAAAATCACTGATTTAGCTCATTCAACACCCATTGCTTAATAAAAACACAATTACATGTTTACAGAAACTAGGCCTAAATAGTAGCATACCGTTGGTATTTTAAATCAATCCCATCATTTCAGAGTCCATTTATCCGCTATAATAAGAAGCAATTAATCCCCCTCTTTTGTAAACCGTTGGTGAAAGAACATGAGGGATATTTTCACAGGAGTTAATCTTATTACAGTATTGCAGAATTAGTCTAACATTGCAATCAAACTTCTCCACAGGGTATTGAAGTGAAATATGCAGTACAATAATATAACTCTCGTACCCAGACTTAAGAACAGCAGTAATCTGCTCCAAAACCTCCACTGGGAAATAATTTCTACCTCTCATTAAACAGCCCTCATTAACGTTCTGACAGGCTGTCATGATCTATAAAATCTGTTAATGTATAGTGAAATCATTTGGGTCAATCATTCCAAGCCAAGTTTTCAACTGCAATATTTTCTTGTCCAATTGAAAACTGTTCGGACAAAATAAACTGACTTCAGTGTCAGTGATATCTAGGCTAAATCAAGGCACTTACTTAATTTTGAGGCATAAAATCACCCCACTACAATTTAGTAAATAAAACTGAAATATATAAGGATTAAACAACAATTTGTGGTCAAATCTTTACATCAAAACCAATAAAGAAATCTTGCAAGCTGTAGCCTATTCCCAAACTACAATGTATCATGGCTCCAGACACCAGAAACAATTTCAAGCAGATTTCAAACAATAACACCACCAAATGAAGCCAAACTATCTTCTATTCTTCCTCATTGTTAAAGGATGTCAGACTAAGTCAGAGGTGCCTACACTACCCTACCATGCAATTAGAAAATCTTCTGAAGCTCTTATTACTTCAATTATTACTCAAGCATGCTTTACAATCGCAGATGACCTTAGACAACTGTATTCCTACAGTGGGGTCGGACTACCGCAGAGAACTCATGTAGGCTAGACAGGCTCCTTTATGAACAAGGAAATGGGGCTTGACTTGGGGCTTGAAACAGAAAATGTATTTAGAGAACAACAAATTGAAAAAGATGAAGCGGTTTTAGCAGTAGCCTATACCATAAAAGTAGCTAGTAGCTATAGCTCCCCTTTGGTGCGGAGAGAGAAACTTATGACACATGATAGTCAGTCAGGGTTGTGTGGCTGTATGGTAGGTAGGTAGCTGTCCTATACAAAGCGACAAGGCACTGTCTGTCTGAAGGGTCTGTCGTGTCAGCTGCACCTGATCCTAGACCTCTCTATGTGACACATCGTCCTGTCAGATATATCAGTTCACATCCAACAACTTCTGTCCCTTAGTCAATTAACCTTCTCAATATAACTTCACTCAACAAAACCTTAACCTCAAACGGCTTACCATACAATTCACCAATCAAATAGTATGTGGTCTATATCAACTTTTAGGGATATGTCTATAGCATAGTGACAATTATACATGACATACAGCACCAGGTATACACTGATGTTGATGTTACCTGAAACCTAAACTTTCTGAAGCACACAATATCAAATAGACCTAGATTCCAAAGCATGACCCATACCAGGACTGAATCAGAAGGACATTATATAATTTAAGGAAATAACTCTTCAAACATTTATTGCATCCTTTGTCACAAGCACCATGGGCCATCACTTCATCTGAAGTGTAAATAAACACACATAGATGAGAAGACTGTCACTCAAATCCGTGTACATTCTAATAAAGGGGGCGATGGGAGGCGAGGCGAGGCGCTGACAAAGTGAACGAAGATAAGTCTGCAAATGGCATAGGAAACTCAAAGGTCTAAATAGAGTATTTGGACACACACTAGAACAACCTATGTCATGTTCAGTATTAGCTAGGTCATGCAGGAAGAAAATAAAACCATACATGGAGAATGGCCAAGTTAGACCAAATAGACAAGTGTTATACCGAACAGCCCAGAGCCTTTGGAGAGTTATAGCAATAAATATTGGCTTTCAAAAACATTTTTGTGGTGAAACAGCATTGTAAAAGAAGCACTGTTCTACAGATGAGAAATCTAGATGACTACTAGTCAACACCTAAAGTGCCCCTAGACTACTAAGGGCACAGTACATTCTTTTAGATCCATGGCCGTAACAAATAGACTCTACATGAACTTTACACACACTTCAAAACAAGGGCGTACACTGTACAATCAAAATATACTGTATAGCTCAAAAGAATATTGCTAAATTCAAACTTTACCTACCGCAAGCAATGACATTTTTTCTCTTCATAGAAATGTTTCTTTAAAAGTATATGCAATGGTCTCAACGGCCCGTTTCTTTGTATTTGCTACTGAACTATAGGAGGCTTGCTCAGTCTTGACAGCGGCCAACCAAAGGACGTGACAAGACTTGGCGCTCCATATAAATCGGCAAGGAACAAAGTGCCATAACGGATATCTATATATTTTATTTTAAACAAATCTTTTGGTGGAATTGTTTAACTGACAAGTCCCTTGGCCACTAAAGAGGGGCAAAGGAAGAGAGAAATAACATATGAGCCAACCCCACTTTTTAGGACACTTTTCCCACTCTTTCAGTTACCCTGCCCACTTCCTTAGAAACTATCACACACCCCTCTGCCAGCACCACCAGAACTTCCCACTGCAATTAGTTATAAAAACTTTTAAGTTCCGCGACACGTGGTCTGGTTTTTAAAGAGCTGTATCCCCCTCCTCACGTGGTATGGGGGCTATTGAGTCGTCACAGACACCCTGAATGATCGCAGAAAAATAAGGCAGTTCAGACAATAGGTCGTCTTGATTAATTCAATTCTTTCAGGACCTTGAACCGTCGTCCGGGCAGCTCCACACAATTGCTGCTTTGATAGTTTGGATTCACTCTCTCCCTCTAATTTGAAAAATCCAAAATTACTTTGATTTAATTTATTTTCTTTCCTGTTAGTAACTGTCGGAAGTGTTCTCCATGAGCTGACAAAATGACAACATTTTGCTTGAGATCAAATGTATCACATCTGTGTATCAAATAGGACACAAGATGAAAAGAATGAGAGAAAAAAACTGACCTGGTCGGCTGTACAGGCTGCATTGCTGTTGGACTCTGACATTATTTGATAGTGCCCAGTGGTTCTCTCGTTTCCACTCCTGAGTTCTTCATTCACACCTTTCCTTTCGGTTCCGCAGAAAGAGGGAAAAAAAGAACAGCCTCCTTTTGCCCGGGGTTGATTAATGCCTGAATTATTTTCACCTCATTTCATCTGATGGAGTTCTGTTTCCTCTCTGCCTCTCTCAATCATGCGGCATAGTAGCCCTCTCACTCGCCCTCCCTTCCTCTCTCCTTCCCTCCCTCGCTTTTGCTTGCCCTCCCTCTCAGTGTCCCCCTTCTGTTGTACTTCACGATTTCAGGAAAATCCCCCCCCCCCCTCCCATTCCCAAAAAGACAGGCGAGATCCACAGCCTTTGCCTCTACCTCCACAATGAATGGGTCGTTGTCATTCCAGCACCTTGGCTGAATACAGAGCGAGGGGAGTTGCTGGTTTAGCTGCCTGGAGTCAGGGCTCCTGCCAAGCCTTCCTCAAGAGACTAAAGAAAAAGTGAGGAGCCGTACGCTTCCACTGGACTCACTACCCTTGCTGTCTCTAAATTTCTTCCACTTTTTTTCAAAGCAGCTGCATCCAGACCACCAACACTCCCATTCATGAACACTTGACTCTCAAATCCCTGTCCCTTGACATGGCCAATTCCTCCCTGTATGTAGTGCAAAAGGCACAAGGATATATACCCTTCTCACTGCCTACAGCCCCCTTTTCAAACTCTGCTTATGGCCAAGTCCTCAGAGTATCCAGTTAGTGGGGTCAAAAGTTGACTGACACCTGTCATGGAGCCTAATAGACATTTGATGGTGGCGGACAATGGAGGCAACCACTTCAGTGAATAGACTCCATGAGTTAATGTGATGAGCTGTAGAATGCAGACAGAAAGTATTGATTTCTCAATCAGTGTTGGAACATGACTTTAAAGGCAAATTACCATACCCTCATTGGAGGAAATGAGTACGTACAGACATTAGTTTAAAAAGAAACAGAAAAGTAATTGTGCACTATTGCTATTGTAAAGAGCAAAACAAATATTCCAACAATTAGGCTACTATTTGCTAAATAGAATTTAGGACATTTGAAATTTGATTAGCAGAAAAGTTTATTTTGAAATGAACAACATAATGGGGCAAGTTATGCTAGTAATCAAGGTAGTGGAAATCATTTAATGTGTTTTATATACACAAATGAAATGCTATAAAACAACGTGTAGAAAAAATAACTGGCCAGAGATGAAGGCTAAATCAGATACATTTTCATGCATGCTAAATTCCAGAAATATGATGGCTGATGGAAACCTAAGGGTCGAAACGTTGTATCGGTAACATCACCTGGGAGCATGAACAGCCATGTGCAGCGTTTTTATCCCCTACAAATCCAGCACCTGCAAAAGAGTACCTGGATGTGAGTATGTTCTTCAGCTTTTCTACAATTCCAGAAATATACATGAAAAGTGGGCTAATAATTTTTTATTCCATGAGGAGGAATGAAATTGCTTAGCTAGGCAACAGCACACTTTCTGCATGCTCTTTAGTAGTAAACGTCTGCAGACGAGCGAGTGTGTGGGATAGCAGAATAAATTACACACATGCAGAGCTCCTCTGGGGTTCCATATGAGGCCCAGGCAGCCACAAGCCTGGCGGTGGGGGATTCTGACACTGTAGGTCATTAGAAACTTCACAGGGTCCGCAGCCAACTCCTATTAGTCAGCCACCAGAGAGCCTGTACACCACAGAATAGGTCAGATTTAATGAGGATTTTGCAATGCGCTATTTTGCCTGCCGCTTATCAATAGTTTAAAGGAGAGTGTTGTGGAGAGGGTGACTACAACCATGAAAAGAGACAAGATTACTATAAAAGCCAGTTGACATGTTGGGGAACTTGTTTCCCTAATTGCTCTGTTATGTCTGCTATTTAGCTCCAATTAAACATCACAGATGCCATGTTCTGTAATTGCCCGGATCTGTTAAATGTTTCAATTTTTTCCCCCTTTACAACTACTGCTTGAGTGTAAATTCTAAATCATTTAAACTAACATTCCCACATAAGGATTTGTCATTAAAAAGTCAGATCCAATGGCATAGTCCCTTGGGAAGAGAGCAAGAGCGTGATTGTGGAGTCTGGAGATTAAACTGAGACAGACAGATCTCCCAGGACAGATGATGGGGGTCAACCGGTTAACCTTTTCCAGGCACCTCCCTATTGGGTGTCAGTCATACCCAGGTCATACCTTGCCCATCGCACACAACCCTGCTGCTAAGAATATATAGGCTAACCCCAAACGAGACAGGGAGACGGGGACCTTCCTCAGCTCAGAACTCACCACCACACTCCTCACACTAATGACCCTGAATATGGTAGTGGCGGGGGGCAGGGTGATGGAGGCCATTGGGACAGGACAACTTCCGACTAAGGCATGCAAGAATTTAGAAAGGGTCGTCTGGCTGTGCACAGCCCATCAATGAGGTGGCCCGGCAGCCTGAGAAAAGCCCAGTTGCTATGGAGCAGGGGTAGGCCACAGTCCTGCCAGAGAGTGAGAAAGGAGAGAGAGAGAACACGAGAGAGGGAAGGGGAGCATTGGGAGTTCCATTTCAAATCTAAACTTGCAGTTTTTATTTCCTACTACGCTCCTATCAGAGAGTAGATCTCACCCATTTCAAGCATTTGAGTTGAGTTCTCTAGAACATCAAATCTGCAAGCATTTTTTTGCAAAGGATAATCTCATACTTCTTGAAAGGATAAGCCTACCGTTATATCAGCAATAAGATAGAAAATCTTCCTATTACACAACATTTCAATCTAATAGAAATAAAACCAAAACAAGCCTTAAAGTGGCACAGAATGCTCCCATGTTTGAAATTAGCTGCCTTTGGGACTCTTTCCTATTCAGAGCACGCTGCCTCTATTGACAAGCAAACAAGGGTCTTCAGTGTGGGCTACATTACTACTGCTGACCAAACATGTCACTTCGCAACTTACTGCCCTGCTGGATGTGCCGTTTCCAGATCTCACTCAGTTGGTATTCAGACTAGAGATACCGACGCACGCACGCACGCACACACACACACACACACACACACACACACACACACATATATATATATATACACACACACATACATATACATATATATATATATATATATATATATATATATATATATATATATATACATATATATATACACACACACACACACATATATATATATATATATATATATATATATATATATATATATATATATATTTACAAATATTGCAAAGGCAAGCTCCAACAAACATGACTTTTATCCCACCACTTGACACACAAAGCTTTTTGCTGAAATAATAGGAAGACACATAAAAAAGCCATTTGTCATTGATCTTATTCTGTTTTGGGTCATCTAATTTCTAGTTTTGGGTCTTGAGAGGAGGAAACAGAGTCCATGAAACAGTCATGCCCTTATATTGCAGGCAAGACAAATGTAATAGCTATGTTTTTAATTTTTTAATTGGCAGCATCAAAATATCAGTGCTAACGTAGAGGGACAAGCTACTCAGAGAATTTCCAATGTACAGTGCATTCGAAAAGTATTCAGACCCCTTACCTTTTTCCACATTTGGTTATGTTACAGCCTTATTATAAGACTGATTAAATTGTTATTTTTCCTCATCAATCTGTACACAGTACCCCATAATTACAAAGCAAAAACAGGTTTAGACATTTTTGCAAATGTATTAAATATAAAAAACTGAAATATCACACAAGAATTCAGATCCTTTACTCAGTACTTTGTTGAAGCACCTTTGGCAGTGATTACAGCCTTGAGTATTTTTGGGTATGATGCTAAAAGCTTGGCTTACCTGTTTTTGGGGAGTTTCTCCCATTCTTCTCTTCAGATCCTCTCAAGCTCTGTCAGGTTGGATGGGGAGCGTCGCTGCACAGCTATTTTCAGGTCTCTCCAGAGATGTTCAATCGGGTTCAAGTCAGGGCTCTGGCAGGGCCACTCAAGGACATTCAGAGACTTATCCCAAAGCCACTTCTGTGTTGTCTTGGCTGTGTGCTTAGGGTTTTTGTCCTGTCGGAAGGTGAACCTTCGCCCCGGTCTGAGGTCCTGAGTGCTCTGGAGCAGGTTTTCATCAAGGACCTCTCTATACTTTGCTCCATTCATCTTTCTCTATATCCTGACATCCCCACAGCATGATTCTGCCACCACCATGCTTCATCGTAGAGATGGTGCCAGGTTTCCTCCAGACGTGACTCTTGGCATTCAGGTCAAAGAGTTCAATCTTGGTTTCATCAGACCAGAGAATCTTGTTTCTCAAGGTCTGAGTCCTTTAGGTGTCTTTTGGCAAACTCCAAGTGGGCTGTCATGTGCCTTTTACTGAGGAGTGGCTTCCGTCTGCCCACTTTACCATAAAGACCTGATTGGTGGAGTGCTGCAGAGATGGTTGTCCTTCTGGAAGGTACTCCCATCTCCACAGAGGAACTCTGTCAGTGACCATCGGGTTCTTGGTCACCTCCCTGACCGAGGCCCTTCTCCCCCGATTGCTCAGTTTGGCCGGGCAGCCAGCTCTGGTCTTGGTGGTTCCAAACTTCTTCCATTTAAGAATGATGGAGGCCACTGTGTTCTTGGGGACCTTCAATGCTGCAGAAATGTTTTGGTACTCTTTTCCAGGCCTGTGCCTCGGCACAATCCTGTCTCGGAGCTCTACGGACAATTCCTTCAACCTCATGGCTTGGTTTTTGCTCTGACATGCTCTGTGAACTGTGGGACCTTATATAGACAGATGTGTGCCTTTCCAAATCATGTCCAATCAATTGAATGTAACACAGGTGAACTCCAATCCAGTTGTAGAAGCATCTCAGGGATGATCAATGGAAACAGGATGCACCTGAGCTCAATTTGGAGTCTCATAGCAAAGGGTCTGAATACTTAGGTAAATAAGGTATTTCTGTTTATTTTTAATACATTTACAATAATGTCATTATGGGGGTATTGTGTTTAGAATGATGAGGGGGAAAATAATTTAATAAATGTTAGAATAAGGCTGTAATGTGACAAAATGTGGAAAAAATTAAGGGGTCTGAATATTTTCTGAAGGCACTGTAACGTTGCACAAGCAGAATAAGATTTACTTGGATACTCCATGGTTCATGTTTCCTATGAGTGGTGGGATTTTTAGCTACCCTTGAGCAAAAGTAGGAATTAATCTTATGTTCCTTCTCCTCATTTGATTTATTTTAGTTGATACCGATTTGTTTCCCCCCCAAAAGTAACAATTGCCTAACTATCAGGCTCAAAATGAGTACTGAGTGTGTTCCTCTAGAACATCTCACTGTAACGTCCACAATACGATCACAGAACACATTTTAATATCAGGTGTAGACTGGATCACGGGATGCGTTTAGCAGTCATTCAACTTTATCGTAGAGACCTCTGTTAATTGGTATGACATGTATTTTTTTCTCCATCTAGTCTTCTTTAGTGATAGATGTAGCATCCAGTGCAGTGCTGAAGAGATGTCCAGCTCACTCGTGGAGATGCTAATGTTTGGTCCTATTAAATCCGCCTGCATAAAGATCTCTGTCCCTTATTGCAATTAACTTAATATCTCATCACCTCTGATTAGGTTCCCAAGTAAGTGATGGGGTGTGCGAAGGCTTGGCACATGGAAAACTTGGATAACCCTCAATTTACTCAACAGTTTAGACCGGGAAACAGAAAAGTGACAGCAAGTAGCTCTGGAGAATCTCTCAGGCTGGAAGGACTACATGACACGGAGGACAGAAACCAAAGAAAGTTTTTTTTTTTTAAACTGCCATTATTTGGCGCGACTGACAGCCTTTGTCTGGGCAACAAAAGGACAAATTCATTGGTCGGAAAACAACTTCCTGAGCATTTCTTCCAGTTTGAAGTGTGACGTTTGCTTAGCCTGGCAGCATTCAGGGACACAGGAGAGCAATCTCTAACGCTTGGGTTAACCTGAAGTTTCCATGATAATTTCTCCGCTCCGTTATTTAGCTGGAAGGGCCCCAGCTGTTAATTCTTTATAAATAGCGTGTAGCTCAGATCCCCTCCAGGGAGAATGGGGCTCAGTGGAGTAGCTTGGGAACAAATAGGGCTGGAAAAAGCACACAACATACACAATTTGACAAACATATGGGATCATTGCTGGAGATTAAAGTGAGTTATATGTGACTTGAGTTCGCCTCACGTGGATTCAACAATGAGCAAATTAGAAGAGCAGCAGCAATCGTAGTTGAGATGAAATACTATTAGAAGTGACAGAGGTTTGCGGGAAAAAAACTAAATTCCCACATTTTTTGGAGGGGGAATAGGTTACCAAAAGTTAGAAAATCTCATATTTGACTCGTAGCCTACATACACAGCAAATATTTCTGGAGTAACAATGAATTTACTAAAATCATTCAAATAGCATCAAAATGAATGTGAATGTGTTGGCATCAGCTCATTGTGCTAATGTATCTGGTATTTCATTCTTCCTGCATACTTTCATAATCTTAAAATTAAATTAACTAATATATAAGAGGGGGAAAAACTTCAACAGAGGAACATTTTTGTGCAATGGCCAGGTTGAAGGCCTTGTCTCTAGCTAGGTCAACATAACTGGTGGTTGTAGGATTCTAGGTCCTATTTGGAATTATGTCAGAGTTCCAGGAACCAGATACAATGTAACATACCTTAGTGAACATGTGAATAATCAACAACAACAAAATATATACAGTAGCAGTCAAAAGTTTGGACCCACCTACAACTCATTCCAGGATTTTCTTTATTTTTTACGATTGTCTACATTGTAGAATAATAGTGAAGACATCAAAACAATGAAATAACCCATATGGATTCATGTAGTGTGTTAAAGTGTTAAACAAATCAAAATATATTTTATATTTGAGATTCCTGGAATGTATTTCAATTAACAGGTGTGGCTTGTTAAAAGGTCATTTGTGGAATATCTTTCCTTCTTAATGCCTTTGAGCCAATAAGTTGTGTTGTGACAAGGAAGGGGTGGTATACAGAAGATAGCCCTATTTGGTAAAATACCAAGTCCATATTATGGCAAGAACAGCTCAAATAAGCAAAGAGAAACGATAGTCCATCATTACTTTAGGACATGAAGGTCAGTCAATGCGGAAAATTGATCAGATGATCTCCCCATTTGTGGTTCCCACCGTGAAGCAAGGAGGAGGAGGTGTGATCACTGTCTGTGATTTATTTAGAATTCAAGGCACACTTAACCAGCATGGCTACCACAGTAATCTGCAGCGATACACCACCCCATCTGGTTCGCACTTAGGCAGACTATCATTTGTTTTCAAACAGGACAATGACCCAACATACCTCCAGGCTGTGTAATGGCTATTTGACCAAGAAGGAGAGTGATGGAGGGCTGCATCAGATGACCTGACCTCCACAATCACCCAACCTCAACTAAATTGAGATGGTTTGGGATGAGTTGGACCGCAGAGTGAAGGAAAAGCAACCAACGAGTGCTCAGCATATGTGGGAACTCCTTCAAGTCCGTTGGAAAAGCATTCCAGGTGAAGCTGGTTGAGAAAATGCCAAGAGTGTGTAAAGCTGTCATGGCTTCTTTGAAGAATTTCAAATATAAAATATATTTTTTGGTTACTACATGATTCCATATGTGTTATTTCATAGTTCTGATGTCTACACTATTATGAAAAACCCTTGAATGAGTAGGTGCACGTTGATTCGATTTGAAATGGTGGGGGAATTTGAGATGCTTTTGGTGAGCCTTGGGCATTGAAGGAATCAATTGAAGGAATCAAAGTGATAACTAATGTGAAGACGGGTGTTCCTGTGTGGGAGCCCCGAGAACAGCAGACCCGCTTTATCCCATTCCTATATCTCCCATTCACTAGACAAGGGGCAGAGCAGGTTGAGTTCAAGCGCAACAAATTACCTAAATATGGGGTGAAAAGCCTTTGAAAGACCTCAAATGGACTGTTGAAAATAATAATAATAAAAGAGATGAGAAGATTTAAGAGGCCCGTTGAGGGAACACAATGCTCAATAGCTGTCCATAATTTTACAAACTCGCCAGCGGATGAAAGTGGGTCTCTTTTTTAACTTTGTTTACCCTTTTTTTGGAGGGGGCTGCCATTAAACAGAAGGGAGAGGAAGAAAAGTTGGAAAAAACGTTATTTTCAGCCTGAGTGGTTTCTTCAAATGAAATCTAAAGGCCGAAACTCAAAGGGTTCTTTGGTTGGGGGATCTTTAAAAGGAAGCGCAGCAGTGGACGTGTTTGGCATTTGGTGACCTTCCTCCCCCCACTGTACCTTCGCCACAGTGGCTGCATTTTCCCTGGCTCTGCCACTTGGTGCACTGTACAGTCAGAGGTTCAAACATAAACAGAAATCATGTTTAACTTCCCTTTTGCTCCCTCACACCTGTTCCCATGCCCTGAAGGCAGCACGATTGCACAGTTACAAAGATGTGAACACTTAAGCTAATATAAGTGAGTGATTGACAGCTGAATATGGTCCTCCTTACATAAGGAGGAAAGAAAAAACTTTTGGGCAGACTGAAGTTGTATGGGACAGACAAACTTAACTTGAGACGTATTGTCTTTACGCAAACTTCACATGGCAGGGCAACTGTTAACAACATAAAGTCGTTGAGACCACCCACTCATACACACCTCAATACTACAGTCACAGTCTTGCCAGTTTTCCAAGGTGAGAATGTTACAAAGTAGGCAACATAAAGGACTGAAGCCGATTTTCTAAATCCTAACGTCACTGAGCCTCTCACATTAAACAACAGGCTTTCCTGTATTTATTTATTTTGCTTTGCCAACGTAGTGGTGCGCAGACTTAAGGATGTGGTACAGACAGGGGGTTACACACTACAAGATTCTTCACTTGGTCATGAGGATTGTCGATACCACGCTGTCTCACCTAGAATGAGCTGTGGCTCAAAGAAGCCTCATAAAAGTTTTCCGTCAGACATTCACGCTTGCCATACAGAGTTGAAATGTAACTGACCGCCTAGATTCGGTGTTATGTAGCAACATTTGAAATTGTGCGTTTTACTTTGGACAAAAGTAGAGACTCAGAGCTAGAAAATGGGATATCATACACTGCAGTTGAGGAACAATGGAAAAGTAATTCTGCTTTGGAAGTTGCTAAACTTGAAAACCCACGTTTTGAGAAAATGTCCCTTGAATGTTTTGGTACACCTACTGGAGAGCTCTTCTTTGTCTACACCCATTCAGCATCGTTCACACCCTCTAAAGCCTTAGCCCCACACATCTCTTTAAAGATTCTCATGTGAGTCTATGTGGTAAACACAAACACACGCTATATCAAATAAAAATCTACATTTATTTGTCACATGCACAGGACACAGACGGTGTAAACGTTTACTAGCATAGTGGTTACTAGCATAGTAGCAATGTCCAAAACAGATACAAATATTTAAAACATGTTGTTTTCTTATTATTAGATGGCGCTTACCCGACACACCGACACACCAGCCACATCTAGCTACGTAGATGGGTCACTATTGTCTGGCCGAAGTGGAACCTTTTGTTTAGACATGTAGCTAGCTAGGTAGCTAGCTAAACAATGAACCGGCATAATCCCAACTCATACTACTACCAATACAAACATTGCCATAGCTGTAGTATGAATCTGCAGGTAGCTAAAGCTAAACAAACAAGGTTCAATGTTAGCTAGCTAACATTAGGCTATACCTAGCAATGCAAATGTTTTTCTGATTCAAATAATATTACTACACAGACCATACACGTAACGTTAGCTATCGAGCCAGCAAGCTAACATTTGCTAGCTAACTAACAGTACGCTTTAACTTGCAATAAAAAACAACAACTTTCTGACAAAATTAGAAACATATATCTGAAAATGTAGCTAGACTCTTACATGGATGAACGCTTCACAGCAGACTTGAAACATTTAACATTTAACGTTTTGTTTGTAGATACATAATTTGGCTAGCATTGTGTCAAGTCACTCCGGTTCACACTGAACATGGCGTGTGCAGAAAGTAGACCATCACTTTTTCCAACTGATCTTTCGATAGCGCCTGCTAAATTTAGGGCATCAATGTTGTTGAAAGTAGCACAACTTTTGTAGTTCTAATAAATGTTTACGTTCAAATGCCACTCCTGTGAAGTAGTGACATGGAAATGCGCCTAATTTCCTGAAACAAGTCACAAATATCTAGCCAACATTTTTCAATTGAATAACATTGTTTGTGAACTTTAGAGCTGTAACGATTTGACACTTTGGCTTTGGTTAAAGGCAAGTACAAACGCATACTAGTAGTAGTCATCGCTCCTGCTCGAGAGTCTACACATCCTGTGTGATGGGAAACAAGATCATCATCTCACTGGCTCCTTCTCTTGGGAGGTCTCATTGGCTATTGCCGATCACTGTTCTCAAAACTTGTCGTTGCACATCACGCTACAAGAGCATTGCAGATTTTGTGACTATAAAATCAAACATGTTTGAAAATATTGGGACGTCTGGGACTGGTAGCCCTCAGATTGCGTTTCTAAACCGCTCACATTAAAACTAGCGTCGGTGACGAGGTAGGCAAAGACATGGGGATTTTTGTAAAAAAAAATATTTTAGAAGTGATGATAGAAAGCACTTTTCAAAATCGTTTGACATGCTCGTCACCATTGTATGACTAGAGCCTGAGCGATATGGTATTTTTGGATCCGATACCGATTTTAGAAAGGCAAAAGTCACCGATTACCGTTAGATCTGCAGATATAAAGTAATTTAGAGGTGAAAAGAATTTATTTAAAAAATTATTACAAAATTACACAATAATCTTTTACACTAATTACCAGATACTCTAAATTATGATTTAACAAAATATACAATTGTACATTATTTATGAACATTTTATTTGTGGTTTACAGGATATCCACCAAAAAGCAACTACATCCTCTATAAATACAACAGTAAATATAAAACTTGTTTAGTTTACCTTCTTAGGTACAAGTTAAAGAAGTGGCACTGTATAAGAAGTTCGCAAAAGTGTTTGTGCTAGACCACCACAAGGGGTGGCTGGCTGAATTAATTAAACTTTGTCTCAAAGTAAATCTGAAACTGCACTGTTCACAAATTCACAAATAAGCATTGAAATGCAGTAACATGCTGTTCGTAATGTCACCGCTACTTGTCAACGGCAGCATTTGTCTTGAGTAGATTTACTACAGTGTTTAAAACAGTCAAAGGTTATGTAAACAAACACTTCATGGCAACCTCGCAATGAGTACATTATGACACGCACAAGCTAGCTGTTCATTACGACAATGTTTTCTCACAGAACCCATATGTACATTACCCTGTCAATACAACATATATTGGCTATACATTTCAACTGCAAATGGCTATGCGCTGATGACTGGAAACGTTTAAGCAGGCAAATTCTTGCCAGACTGCTTTTAGTCACACATTCTAATTTAACTAGATAACTAATGATAGCTACTTATCTCCCATGTTAGCACATGGCCCGAATGATAGATCTGTGCCAACTGTCTTGCTTTTTGAAGATGGAATATTTTGGAAAACAAACAAAATAAACCCACTAGCTAACATAATAGGCCTAGACAGTAACAGTATTATTTTTGTGTCGAGTGTTCACTTTGGCACCAGTCCAGTGTTAGCACACAAGTAGCACAGATAGCTAGCTAACTATATTGCTGGCTAGATAGCTAAGCTAACAACTTTGCTGGCTAGCTAGCCTGCTAATGTTAACTAAGTGGAGAGTGTGATGAGGACAGGGCAGCTTGATTGGTGTACTTTTTTTCATTTACAAATACGCTGGCTGTTATAAACTACTCACTGTTAAACCAACATGCTTACTCTCTCTCGCACATTGTGACCTAGGGCTGTATGATGTTCAATGACCAGCTAGTAGAGAGCCCTCAGGTAACCATTGAAAATGTTTTGTTTTTAAAATACCTCAAATGAGCAGACATATTTGTTTATTCTATGTACAGTTGAAGTCGGAAGTTTACATACACCTTAGCCAAATACATTTAAACTCAGTTTTTCACAATTGTTGACATTTAATCCGAGTAAAAATTCCCTGTCTTAGGTCAGTTAGGATCACCACTTTATTTTAAGAATGTGAAATGTCAGAATAATAGTAGAGAGAATTATTTTTTATTTCTTTTATCACATTCCCAGTTTGTCAGAAGTTTACATACACTCAATTCGTATTTGGTAGCACTGCTGCATTTAAATTGTTTAACTTGGGTAAAACATTTTGGGTAGCCTTCCACAAGCTTCACACAATAAGTTGGGTGAATTTTGGCCCATTCCTCCTGACAGAGCAGGTATAACTGAGTCCGGGATGTAGGCTTCCTTGCTCGCACATTTTCTATAGGATTGAGGTCAGAGCTTTGTGATGGCCACTCCGATACCATGACTTTCTTGTCCTTAAGCCATTTTGCCACAACTTTGGAAGTATTCTTGGAGTCATTGTCCATTTGGAAAACCCATTTGCGACCAAGCTTTAACATCCTGACTGATGTCTTGAGATGTTGCTTCAATATATCCACATAATTTTCTTTTCTCATGATGCCATCTATTTTGTGAAGTGCACCAGTCCCTCCCGCAGCAAAGCACCCCCACAAAATGATGCTGCCACCCCGTGCTTCGCAGTTGGGATGGTGTTCTTCAGCTTGCAAGCCTCCCCCTTTTCCCTCCAAACATAACAATGGTCATTATGGCCAACAGTTCTATTTTTGTTTCATCATTTCTCCAAAAAGTATGATCTTTGTCCCCATGTGCAGTTGCAAAACGTAGTCTGGCTTTTTTATGGCGGTTTTGGAGCAGTGGCTTCTTCCTTGCTGAGCAGCCTTTTAGGTTATGTCGATATAGGACTCGTTTTACTGTGGATATAGATACTTTTGTACCTGTTTCCTTCAGAATCTTCACAAGTTCCTTTGCTGTTGTTTTGGGATTGATTTGCACTTTTCACACCAAAGTACGTTCATCTCTAGGAGACAGAACGTGTCTCCTTTCTGAGCGCTATAACAGCTGCATGGTCCCATGGTGGTTATACTTGCATACTATTGTTTCTACAGATGAACATGGTACCTTCAGGCGTTTGGAAATTGCTCCCAAGGATGAACCAGACTTGTGGAGGTCTACAATTTTTTTTACGAGGCCATGGCTGATTTATTTTGATTTTCCCATGATGTCAATCGAAGAGGCACTGAGTTTGAAGGTAGGCCTTGAAATACATCCACAGGTACACCTCCAAATTATGTAAATTAGCGTATCAGAAGTTTCTAAAGCCATGACATCATTTTCTGGAATATTCCAAGCTGTTTAAAGCCACAGTCAACTTAGTGTATGTAAACTTCTGACCCACTGGAATTATGATGCAGTGAATTATAAGTGAAATAATCTGTCTGTAAACACTTGTTGGAAAAATTACTTGTGTCATGCACAAAGTAGATGTCCTAACCGACTTGCCAAAACAATAGTTTGTTAACAAGAAATATGTGGAGTGGTTGAAAAACGAGTTTTAATGACTCCAACCTAAGTGTATATAAACTTCCGACTTCAACTGTATATAATATTGGCATAAGTGGAATAATATTATATAATAATATTGGCATCTGTGGAATAACGACCAATAGAAATATTTCTGTGAAAGGCTAATATCGTCCGATAATATCGGTCATCTTATTTATTGGTCGGGCTCTATTCGAGGTGGGGCTTTGAGTTGTGTTCTCCATTTGGCTGTTCCCAAGAGACGAGCAGGAGAGCAGCAGTCAGACAGGATGCTACTCATTGTCCTACCACATCTAAATGAGGTGCCGAGCAGACAAATGTGCAAATCCCTCACCCCACTCCCTTCCCAACATTTCTTCTCTCAAAGCATAAAAGACATCTAGCTGTCTCGTAAAACGGTCTGCCAAAACCTAATCCGGCTGCCAATTCAGGGAAAGTGAGCCCAAAGCTATAAAAGATGTTAGAGAGCTATTCAAAAGATAAGGCCTTCCTTAGAAAGGTTGGAAAGAGTCAGAATTGGGTTTCTAAAGCACAATTGCAAGCAAAATGATACCAGCCTGTCCATGCAATATAACTTCTCTGCTTGAATAGATAGAAAACCAGGAAGAACAATTTTAGCAGCAAGGGAAAATAAGTATACAACGTCTAAAACATAAATTAGGTTATGTATATACACTATATATACAAAAGTATGTGGACACCCCTTCAAATGAGTGGATTCAGCTATTTCAGCCACACACATTGCTGACCAGTGTATAAAATCGAGAACACAGCCAAGCAATTGCCATAGACATACATTGGCAGTAGAATGGCCTTACTGAAGAGCTCAGTGACTTTCAACGTGGCACCGTCATAGGATGCCATCTTTTCAACAAGTCAGTTTGTCAAATTTCTGCCCTTCTAGAGCTGCCCCGGTCATCTGTAGGTGCTGTTACTGTGAAGTAGAAAGTCTAGGAGCAACAGCGGCTCAGCAGCAAAGTGGTAGGCCACAAAAGCTCACAGAACGGGACTGCTGAGTGCTGAAGCGCGTAGCGTGTAAAAAGCCTAAGATCACCATGTGCAATGCCAAGCATCGGTTGGAGTGGTGTAAAGCTTGTCGCCATTGGACTCTGGAGCAGTGGAAACGCGTTCTCTGGAGGGATGAACCACGCTTCGCCATCTGGCAGTCTGACGGATGAATCTGGGTTTGGCGGATGCCAGGAGAACGCTACCTGCATAGTGCCAACTGTAAAGTTTGGTGTAGGAGGAATAATGATCTGGGGCTGTTTTCATGGTTCAGGCTAGGTCCCTTGTTTAAAGTGAAGGGAAATCTTAAAGCAACAGCATACAATGACATTCTAGACAATTCTGTGCTTCCAACTTTGTGGCAACAATTTGGGGAAGCTCCTTTAATGTTCCAGCATGACAATGCCCTTGTACACAAAGCAAAGTCCATACAGAAATGGTTTGTCAAGATCGGTGTGGAAGAAATTGACTGGCCTGCACAGAGCCCTGACCTCAACCCCATCAAACACCTTTGGGATGAATTGGAATGCCGACTGCGAGCGAGGCCTAATCACCCAACATCATTGCCTGATCTCACTAATGCACTTGCGGCTGAATGGAAGCAAGTCCTTCCCAGAAGAGTGGAGGCTGTTATAGCAGTAAAGGGCGGACCAACTCCATATTAAAGCCCATGAAATGTTTGACGATCAGGTGTCCACATACTGTAGATACTTTTAATAATGTAGTGTATGTAATGCAATATACTGTATGCAAGGGAGCCGGGGCAGTGAAGCAGTGACAGTTAGTGATGGCGGGAGAAAGGTTCGGTCCTGTGGAATGACTAGCATCACTGTCTGTCAGTAGAAGACAACAGACTCAGCCATTGCGACTGGAGCATGGGGGAACCAATCACAGAAGGGGAGGGAAATAGAGGGGAGGATCTCTGGCTCTTATCTACCTTTGACTTCACGTTTGGACCTCAAGGTCGACCTCAGGGTTTGACCTTACTCATTCAACCTTACTTTTTTCCTGTCCAGATAAGAGAGGTTTAACATTCTATCTCTATCTCTTTTCCTGGTTTACTAACAGCAGTGTGAAATTTGAAGTTTGAAAATGTTGTTGTGAAGAACATGTGATGTTGTTGTTACTGAGGCCTTGGTCTGAGCATATTTACAGCCAGGGACACACTGTCCAGACAATTACAGAAGTGGCTGCTGCAAGAACCACATCGGCCAAGTCAAACAATCAGCCTGTAGTATACCTGCTTGACAGACACATGGGTCCTTTTGGGTAAAGCCACACAAGGTCCAGTTACTTCAGTACTACTACTATAGCCAGCCACTATCCCCAGAATTTCTTAGAAGCCAATCATCTTCTCAGTAGTTAAACATCGAAAAGGATGAAGGCATGGCATACAAGATTAGGGATGGTCAAAACCGGTTTCTTACAAACTATGTAAACATAAGACACATAGAAAATACATAAAAAGACAAATGGAACTTCAGAAATTCAAGCTAGCGTCTTGTAGAATCACATCGATCAAGTACAGGTAACACCTTGTTAACGAAGATAAATAGGGTAGGTCTTCAAATGATAGGCTGAACCAAAATAACAAATATTCACGCAAAATACTACTAAAAGAGCATTCAAATGAAAGTGATATTTATTGACTTTATCCCAAGTAAATGTATAATCAAAATGACCTTCAAAGCTCTTTGGTTCATATGCAATAATCTTTCATTTTGAGTGCGAAACAATCATTTAATTTTCCTTTGATCAAATTATAAAATATTTTTGGGAGGACAGAATTTATAGCCTTTTCGGTTCCTAATTGGATTCTCTCTAACACAGTACAAATGTGGCACTATTAACATAAGAAATGTAGACAGTAGGTCTACAGTAAAAAATTACTACAAAACTTGGGAAATTACACAAACTTTACTTCACCACTGGCTGTGCAGTAGCTGGTGACAGCTAATGAGACCTCCACATTAAATCATGTTACAAATGTTTTTACAACTAGCTAGAATTCTAACTACATTTACTTTCTCTAATGAACATCGTTAGCAACAATAAAAATGGTAGACATGCTTTTATTTAATTAGCCTATATTTTGTTAGGTAGGCCTATAGGCCTCTTCAATTCACCTCCAGTTAGCTGATCCTTGGAACATCTCTGTACAGAGCTCATAGGGTCAACTGATGGTCAACAGCTGTACACTGCTATTTGTCATGAATGACAACAATACTGCTCATGTGAGTAGCTTCAAGAAGAACTGATTTCAAATCGGACAAAAAGAACACTCTGTCTCTGACAAGGTGTGTGTGAGGAGATCAGTAATGTGGAGGTGGGGGGGGGGACTGAATAGAAATACAAACAAAAACTCCAACTCACCACAATCACCGAAAATGGCTTTTCCTCCATGCTTCAGTCAGGGGGCGCTTTCAAGTGGAGGGACCTCTTCCTCTTTCGTGACGATGTGGTCTATGTCCGTGCTGCTGTGTGTCTCTTTTTGGGACTTGTCTTCTTCTGGACACTGGTGTGTTTCAGTAGCAGCAGCTGGCGTGCGGCTTCGCCCCGTTGCTCACTCGATTCCCTTGTTTCAGAACGCAGCTGAAGTGGCGTCTTTGCTTTGTGTTAATTCTCCCCTAATCCAGGAACGTTTCTATGCTGTGAAACAGACATGTGACAAGGAGGGGAGTGGAGGCAAAACTTTAAGTTCCTTTCCCAATTTCAAACAATTTCATCACTGGAAAAATGTCACTTTTGTCCCTCCCTGTCTAAATGTTCAGGACACTTGTTTTTATCTGAGCACCAGTGGTGCTGATATCTCTCCAGATAGGAGAGAAAACTAGATGAGCATTTTCCTGAAAACCCATCACTGAAACAATGTGCTATTGTACAAACAGATGACTCTACTGTTGGTAAAACAAACTCTGACTTCTCATTGACTGCACATTGCACAACAAGTGCAGAGAGCAGTAATCAAAATGAACCCAAGAACATGGGAAATTCACAGTGTATATAAATACTTCTCAGCATAAATTGGTTTGTAACTTCATTTTGCATTTTTCCATTCGATTCAAGTATGTGACAAATTTTAAATTGTTCAACTCAAACACTATATTTGGAGCACTTTGAAATACATTTGGCTACTCTCTGTATCAGGGGAGGACTGTTAATCCTATAAACAAAATCATTTAATGGGAAAATGCAAAGAAAATCACTATAGCAAAAATGTGTTAAATTGAATTACCCAACAACATGACAATACAATTTATCCAAGTATTATTACAGCATTTTTTAAATATAAAATAATAAATAAAAAAAGGCTTCCAGGAAATATGGGCATTATAAAGCTACTATGCCCATTTATCCTTAAGGGGGAAAAGGAATGAAGTAACACACAGTTAACATATTTAAGCTGATCTATATCTATTTAACCTGTTTTTTAAGTACTGTATGACACATATTTTTTATGTTTTTGAGTAGGTACAATGTTATATAATTTATCCGGAACTTAATCCAAACAACATAGCCTACTTCTGAAGTCAGGACCCTCAGGCAAAACAACATAATATGACAGTTGTAACTTGTAGCTTCACCAGTTTCACATCTCCCAGGTCATACTTGTCTACAGTATTTTACACTCGCCAGGTCTTAACCTCTTCAGCCAGGTCTTAACCTCTTCAGCCAGGTCTTAACCTCTTCAGCCAGGTCTTAACCTCTTCAGCCAGGTCTTAACCTCTTCAGCCAAGTCTTAACCTCTTCAGCCAAGTCTTAACCTCTTCAGCCAAGTCTTAACCTCTTCAGCCAAGTCTTAACCTCTTCAGCCAAGTCTTAACCTCTTCAGCCAAGTCTTAACCTCTTCAGCCAAGTCTTAACCTCTTCAGCGTCAATGCTTTGGGAGTCTGTTGACCTGACATACCACAGTGTGATAGAATGCCAAGGCTACTTAGTCAGTCTTGTCCTCAGTTTAACTCAGCAAATGTGAGTGTGACCAACTGACCATTATATTACACTGCCCAGTAGACTATATTCATCATACTGCTAAAGTATATTTATGCTACAAAGTACTACTTTAAAAAACAAATTTTGTCTTAGTGTTTTTGAGGGACATACATCAAATCCAAATCATAAAAATGACCACAGCAATTCAGCAAAGGCACTTTCTACCACAGGCCTACTTCTCTATCAACACTACATCAAGAGCATGCTGAAAAAAGGTTTGCCAAATATAGCTCCTGTTCAAATGTAACGCAGAGATAAATCAAACATGCTCCGTGGCCAAATGTTGAACCCAATGCAACAAAGAAACATTTAAACATTGATTAAAAAACAAGTCTTACCATCACAGAAGTAGCAATGCCCCTCAAAGAGAACAAGGGTTGGGTTTTACCAGACAGCGTAGGCTTTAAAAGGAACTACTAGATAAAATAGGATGTCAGGCTCAACGGTGAGGAACCAACTGGTCTGCAGAGTGTACCGTTCTGTAACTATCCCACGCTCTCCACACAGTTAGTTCTGTTAATTTCCCTTAGGTCTGCTCCAGTAGTACATATGAGTGTTGCGCCACAACCATTGGAAACCCCTGGGAGGAGTAAAAAGGGGTTATTGGTGGAAAAATACAGGTCTGGTCTCCTTTCTTGTGTTCTCAATCTGAACACCCATTGCCGAGAATGAGTAGACTATGTCCAAATCATCTATTTATTTCTTTGACTGACCTATATCTAACTGCATCGATGTAGAAATGTTCCTGCTGACAATGTAAAAAGGATCAACTAGGCAGTGATTAAGCCTAGGGTTTCTTAGAATATTAGGAAACAATTTACAACATGATCATAACTGTGTAATTATTATTAAGAACAGTGACAAGTTGTTATTTGTCATTGTAACACTGTACACCAAATTCAGTCACAGAAGTATGTTCTACAAATCTAAAAACTAGCTTAATTTAAACTGTTTTAAGTATAATAATAAGTAATAAAGATACATATTAATTACAATAATAATTAGGCCACACAACACTAAGAGTGCAGTTCATCTATAGGCCAACATGTCCATATGTGACCGACCACCTAGATTTGGTCTTTTGTAGCAAAATTGTGTTTTTTACATCGTCTAAAAGTAGAGACTCCGGAGATACAAAATGGTATATCATACACCACACATTCCCAGTGGGTCAGAAGTTTACATACACTCAATTAGTATTTGGTAGCATTGCCTTTAAATTGTTTAACTTAGGTTAAACATTTCAGGTAGCCTTCCACAAGCTTCCCACAATAAGTTGGGTGAATTTTGGCCCATTCCTCCTGACAGAGCTGGTGTAACTGAGTCCGGTTTGTAGGCCTCCTTGCTCGAATATGCTTTTTCAGTTCTGCACACAAATGTTCTATAGGATTGAGGTCAGGGCTTTGTAATGGCCACTCCAATACCATGACTTTGTTGTCCTCAAGCCATTTTGCCACAACATTGGAAGTATGCTTGGGGTCATTGTCCATTTGGAAGACCCATTTGCGACCAAGCTTTAACTTCCTGACTGATGTCTTGAGATGCTGCTTTAATATATCCACATCATTTTCTTTCCTCGTGATGCCATCTATTGTGTGAAGTGCACGAGTCCTGCAGTCCTGCAGCAAAGCACCCCCACAACATGATGCTGCCGCCCCTATGCTTCACGGTCAGAGTGGTCTTCTTCAGCTTGCAAGCCTCCCCCTTTTTCCTCCAAACATAACGGTGGTCATTATGGCCAAACAGTTTTATTTTTGTTTCAGTACCATCTTTGTCCCCATGTGCAGTTGCAAACCGTAGTCTGGCTTTTTTATGGCGGTTTTGGAGCAGTGGCTTCTTCCTTGCTGATCGGCCTTTCAGATTATGTCGATATAGGACTCGTTTTACTGTGGATATAGATACTTTTGTACCTGTTTCCTCCAGCATCTTCACAATGTCCTTTGCTGTTGTTCTGAGATTGATTTGCACTTTTCGCACCAAAGTACATTCATCTCTAGGAGACAGAACGCGTCTCCTTTCTGAGCGCTATGACAGCTGAGTGGTCTCATGGTGTTTATACTTGCGTACTATTGTTTCTACAGATGAACATGGTACCTTCAGGCATTTGGAAATTGCTCCCAAGGATGAACCAGGCTTGTGGAGGTGTACAATTATTTTTCGGAGGTCTTGGCTGATTTCTTTTGATTTTCCCATGATGTCAAGAAAAGAGGCACCGAGTTTGAAGGTAGGCCTTGGAATACATCCACAGGTACACCTCCAATTGACTCAAATTATGTAAATTATCCTATCAGAAGTTTCTAAAGCCATGACATCCTTTTCTGGAATTTTCCAAGCTGTTTAAAGGCACAGTCAACTTAGTGTATGTAAACTTCTGACCCACTGTAATTGTGATACAGTGAATTATAAGTGAAATAATCTGTATGTAAACAATTGTTGGAAAAATTACTTGTGTCATACACAAAGTACATGTCCTAACCGACTTGCCAAAACTATAGTTCGTTAACAAGAAATTTGTGGAGTGGTTGAAAAACAAGTTTTAATGACTCCAACCTAAGTGTATGTAAACATCCGACTTTAACTGTACATTACACCTAATCTCGTTCCTGACACTTCCGCTCAAATACACGGAAAGTCTGTAGAACAAACCAATCAAACGTGGCCTTCACTAGTTAGTGTTAGGTTTAAAAATCTAATTTTAAGAAGATTTTTACCTTTATTTAACTAGGCAAGTCAGTTAAGAAGAAATTCTTATTTACAATGACGGCCTACCCCAGCCCGGACAACGCTGGACCAATTGTGCACCTCCCTATGGGACTCCCAATCACGGCCGGTTGTGATATAGCCTGGGATGCAGTGCCTTAGTAGACCACTGCGCCACTCGAGAGTAGAGGTCGACCGATTATGATTTTTCAACGCCGATACCGATACTGATTATTGGAGGACCAAAAAAGCTGATATCGATTAATCGGCCGATTTTGTTATTTAAAAAAAAATTGTAATAATGACAATTACAACAATACTGAATGAACACTTATTTTAACTTAATATAATACATCAATAAAATCAATTTAGCCTCAAGTAAATAATGAAACATGTTCAATTTGGTTTAAATAATGCAAAAACAAAGTGTTGGAGAAGAAAGTAAAAGTGCAATATGTGCTATGTAAGAAAGCTAACGTTTCAGTTCCTTGCTCAGAACATGAGAACATATTCCAGACATGAGTCTTCAATATTCCCAGGTAAGACATTTTAGGTTGTAGTTATTATAGGAATTATAGGACTATTTCCCTCTATACCATTTGTATTTCATTAACCTTTGACTATTAGATGTTCTTATAGGCACTTTAGTATTGCCAGTGTAAGAGTATAGCTTCCATCCCTCTCCTTGCTCCTCCCTGGGCTCGAACCAGCAACATAACGACAACAGCCACCCTCGAAGCAGCGTTACCCATGCAGAGCAAGGGGAACAACTACTAGAAGGCTCAGAGCGAGTGACGTTTGAAACGCTATTAGCGCGCGCTAACTAGCTAGCCATTTTACTTCGTTTACACCAGCCTCATCTCGGGAGTTGATAGGCTTGAAGTCATAAACAGCGCAATGCTTGACGCACAACGAAGAGCTGCTGGCAAAACGCACGAAAGTGCTGTATGAATGAGTGTTTACGCGCCTGCTTCTGCCTACCACAGCTCAGTCAGATACTTAAGATACTTGTATGCTCAGTCAGATTATATGCAACGCAGGACACGCTAGATAATATCTAGTAATATCATCAACCATGTATAGTTAATTAGTGATTGTGATTGATTGTTTTTTATAAGATAAGTTTAATGCTAGCTAGTAACTTACCTTGGCTTACTGCATTCACGTAACAGGCAGTCTCCTTGTGGAGTGCAACGAGAGGCAGGTCGTTATTGCGTTGGACTAGTTAACTGTAAGGTTGTAAGATTGAATCCCCCGAGCTGACAAGGTAAAAATCTGTCGTACTGCCCCTGAACGAGGCAGTTAACCCACTGTTCCTAGGCCGTCATTGAAAATAAGAATGTGTTCTTAACTTACTTGTCTAGTTAAATAAACTTACTTGCGTATAAAAAATAAATATATATATTTTTTTTAATTGGCAAATCGGCACCCAAAAATACCGATTTCCGTATGTTATGAAAACTTTAAAATCGGCCCTAATTAATTGGCCATTCCGATTAATCGGTCGACCTCTACCCGAGAGCCCCAATATAAATTGTGGAAATGGGCAAGGTTAAGCCAGAATTATGACTTTTTGACTGTGTTAAGTAGTAACCGTGACAAATACTTTACTCAGTAAAAGTAATTCCTATAGAATTCTATGGTCACTCCCCCTAAGGACAACTTTGAATGGTTGATATCCTAGGTTACATCTACTGTGTGTGCAATAGCCTGGGGACAACGTTACACCAAGAAACACTTACCTTGATGAAAGCCCCCAACCTAAAGAAATTGAAAGTGTATTTTATTCTGGAACCAAGTTACATGTTCCTCAGTACACAAACACGCACGCAACAACAACGAGCCATACCGCACGATGCTGGGCTTAGTCACATTGACCCACTCCCCTGCTGAAGAACAGCAAAAAAATGTTGGCACCATTGTAACAGGTTATAATCAAGCCCTGGTCTCCAGCATGGGAACAGAAGAGGAATAGCTGGTGTGGTAGGCTCAAGTTGGACTACCCCAAATCATCTTGACACACACAAATGCAAGCTTTGCAGGTCCATCAACCCTTTTGAATACCTCTCACACTCTACAGTAACAGGTGGATCATGAGAGAACGTTCATAAATCAGCAGAATGGTAATACTTGGTTTGAAGTGAGAAACATTCATTCATAACACATCTATAAAGACTCTATATCGCATGAAGCAATACTTAATTTAAAGTCAGACCCCTTTGGTCATTCATAACACATACATAGAGGCTGAATGATGTAAACAAAAATGTGTAAACACAAATGTATTAACACTTAGGGAATGATCACTAACAGCTAAAACAAATAAACACAAGATATGTTCAAACTATGCATTTCCTTTTATTTTTACATTTTAAAACAATACAAATACATTAAGTTCTTAAAAGTTCAGCAATGCAATGACATTGAACATTACACAGGGCTGTGAATAGTGTAGCTTGTCAAATGGATTAAATTGTGTGTTCTTTTGCTAATCAATCTAAACACAATACCCCTGAATGACATTGTTTGTAGATTGTGTGTAGATTGAGGAGCAATTTTTTTATTTAATCCATTTAAGAATAAGATTGTAATGTAACAAAATGTGGAAAAACTGAAGGGTCTGAATACTTCCCGAAGGCATTGTATATATTTTTAGGAACTCAGTTGGGGTCTCAACTCACTGTTTTGAATTTTAATAGTAGAATACACAAGGTGCGGTTTTGAAATTTGGTTGTGCATCAGAAGTTTTTCTCTTGTTATGTCAGTCACTAACAGTCACTCAATAAGACATGTAAGTTAGTCTAGCCAGCTACAGTATCTAAACTTGTAGTAATCATGAACGAATACCGACTGGGCACACAGGGCACGTGCCCAGAGCCCCTGACCTCCAGGGGGCCCCATTGATTTTTTTAGTCACTGTCACTCAGATATCATATTAACATGGCATAAGTCATAGCAAAGTATGTATAATTGCAGGAAATTGTTTTGCCCACAAGGTGAAGGGGGTCCCCCAATAAAATCTCACTTAGGGCCTACCAAAAAGGGGCATGTTTTAAAAACATGAGCTTGGATCACAGGAAAACACTACATTTCTGAAAAAGTTTAAGAACCTCAGACATAGACCATATCTATGAGATCATCAGGTCCTAGATACACCTGCCGGGAACACATCTTCTTCAATGCTCCCTTTTCTGAGTGGACCTTGGCTTAGGCTAACTTATCGATATTGAGATGGCTCATGTTCGGGAAGAAAGATGACTGTATATTCAGGAGGAATATGGTTAGCCTGATAACTACGTATTTGCAAATAGGCCAGTGGTTCCTTGTTAAGTCAACTTGTATCACTCTAATTAAAAGGTGTAGTGAGGCAGCTAAGCTGAAATATCCATAACGATAGTTCATTTTGTGTAAATAGCACCAAGTGGGTCTAGCTGTTCGGCTCTTGCCATTTAAAAACAATAATATATTCTAACAATGGGATCAATATTGGCTTTGGTTAGGATTAGCCTATAGAAGAATGAGTGCAGTATGCATGCCGGTGTCTGCCATCACATCAAGCAGATTAATTCATATTAAGTGGGCAGGTTCTAAAACTCACTTGACCTATATTGTCCTATAGCCTCTTCATAGCCAATTTTAGGCTAAGTGGTATAGTGGAATTCAGCAAATCCCATTACTCTTATCCTAAGCAATGGCAGGAAAAGCAGTAATGACAATCTGCTACGGTATGATTGGCCTCCTCCTACTGTCTCTGTAGCTACATGATACTAAACCTCCTCCCCTGCCCTCCACCCACCGCCCCATAGATAGCACTGGGGCTCACACTACAGATCCTCACTGCTGTTTGTTGGGCTAGGGCTAAATATGGCTTTAGCTTTTGAGAGAGTTTACTAAAACCAAATCCAACCAGCTACGTGTGAAATTGGGAAAGACATTCTAGATACACTTGAAAAGTTATTTTCGTAGTAATTACTGGCATTATTATCAGTTGTGTTGTTTCACTTCTCCTTTATATCCCCTCTGTTATGTCTGAGTGTGTAAGAGGACACACTACTTCACCAGAGACAGATATAGGCCTAGACCTAGTGTCAGTTTCCTGGTATAGTGGAGATGTACAAAGTATTGAATTTCACTATTCTGGAGTTTCTGGTTTATGCTTAAGGATGAGTGACATCCAACTGGTGTCTGAATATGAAGCAAGTTACTCACTGGACTTGAGTAAACATCAATGAACATCTATAAACATTGTGGTCTGGCTGTAATACGGCAAAGCAGCTTCTCATTGGATTTTTCACTTTTCACTGGGTGAAAACACTAAACCAAACTCTACTCCAGTCAAAATACACCACTTTGCACTGGGTGGGAAGGAAACATTTTATAATTTATTTCTGTGGTAAAAAAAAGTATGAGAAACATGTAATGTTTAATTTCATGTTACTCAACAAATAAAATGGGTTACATAAACAAGATGGAAATGTCTGTTTCAGGCCCTGTGGGGTGGGGCGGTTGAATGACCTATCGTTGAATTAACAGTGATGACATATGTGACTAATTTTAAAAGGAACCACCAGCTTTCATATGTTCTCAGCAAGGAACTTAAACGTTAGCTTTCTTACATGGCACATATTGCACTTTTACTTTCTTCTCCAACACTTTGTTTTCGCATTATTTAAACCAAATTGAACATGTTTCATTATTTATTTGAGGCTAAATTGATTTTATTGATGTATTATATTAAGTTAAAATAAGTGTTCATTCAGTATTGTTGTAATTACAAATAAATAAAAACAATCGGCCAATTAATTGCTATCGGTGTTTTTGATCCTCCAATAATCGGGTCGGTATCGGCGTTGAAAAATCATAATCGGTCGACCTCTAGTAACAACATCTCCACCCCGCTGATCCTCAACACTGGGGCCCCACAAGGGTGCGTTCTCAGCCCTCTCCTGTACTCCCTGTTCACCCAGGATTGTTTTAAGGTGGAGATATGGTTCTTCTGTTGCAGTCATGCACAATGTTCTTGGTTGGTCATCAATCGATAAGATAATTGTAAAGGAACATGCTTATTTTATTTCATAATATACATAATTTAAAACGGCCAAGTTCTATTCACAATGGTATTCAGTTGGTAAGAGACAGACATTCCGTAAATACTAGGAATAGATTGTCCACCATCTATGCGTTGTCCTGACAGAAAAGAGAAATAAGCAAAAGAACATTTTGATTTAGAGCAATAAAGAAATTGAATAAATTAACTGGGCAAACCAGAATCCTTTCAATATATAAATTTAAACATGATTTTAAAATGATTTAAATATAATACATAGAAATGTTGTGGGACTATCGTAGATGAAGAATCAATATTTTTTTAGATTGAGTATTTATTGGGTCGTTATGTTAGTATATTATCTATGTTTGTAATAGTGTGTTATTTGTGGAAATGTGTTCCTATTATAAATTGTATCTGAATGTTTAAGGACTCTTGGAATATTAGTCCAAATGGGGACCAAAAGAGATCCAAATCAAATCAAAAATCAATCATGACTGCGTGGCCATGCACACCTCCAAGTCAATCATCAAGTTTGCAGACGACACTACAGTGGTAGGCTTGATTACCAACAACTACGAGACGGTCTACAGGGATGAGGTGAGGGCCCTTGGAGTGTGGTGTCAGGAAAATAACCTCACACTCAATGTCAACAAAACAAAGGAGATGACAGTGGACTTCGGGAAAGAGCAGAGTGAGCAGCCCCGTATCCACATCGACGGGACAGTAGTGGAGAAGGTGGAAAATTTTAAGTTCCTCAGCGTACACATCACGGAAAAACGGAAATGGTCCACCCACACAGACAGCGTGGTGAAGAAGGCGCAGCGACGCCTCTTCAACCTTAGGAAGCTGAAGAAATTTGACTTGTCACCAAAATCACTGACAAACTTTTACAGATGCACAATCGAGAGCATCCTGTCGGGCTGTATCACTGCCTGGTACGGCAACTGCTACGGCCACAACCGTAAGGCTCTCTAAAGGGTAGTGAGGTCTGCACAACGCATCACCGGGGGCAAACTACCTGCCCTCCAGGACACCTACACCACCCGATGTCACAGGAAGGCCAAAAAGATCATTAAGGACAACAACCACCCGAGCCACTGCCTGTTCACCCCGCTATCATGCAGAAGGCAAGGTCAGTACAGGTGCATCAGAGCGGGGACCGAGAGACTGAAAAACAGCTTCTTTCTCAAGGCCATCAGACTGTTAAACAGCCATCACTAACATTGAGTGGCTGCTGCCAACATACTGACTGATCTCTAGCCACTTTAATAATGAAAAATGTATGTAATAAATGTATCACTAGCCACTTTAAACAATGCCACTATATATAATGTTTACATTCCCTACATTACTCATCTCATATGTACAGTGGGGCAAAAAAGTATTTAGTCAGCCACCAATTGTGCAATTTCTCCCACTTAAAAAGATGAGAGAGGCCTGTAATTTTCATCATAGGTACACTTCAACTATGACAGACAAAATGAGAAAAAAAATCCAGAAAATCACATTGTAGGATTTTTTATGAATTTATTTGCAAATTACATATCATATCTACTGCATCTTGCCTATACCGTTTGGCCATCGCTCATTCATATATATTTTTTTTATGTACATATTCTCATTCATTCCTTTACACTTGTGTGTACAAGGTAGTTGTTGTGAAATTGTTACTTGTGAGATATTACTGCATGGTCAGAACTAGAAGCAGTAACATTTCGCTACACTTGCATTAACATCTGTTAACCATGTGTTTATGACAAATCAAATTTGATTTGATCAGTCTAACTCCTATCATCAACTGATTTGAGCCAGTGTATGGCTGTGGATTGACTGCATTGTTTGAATGGAATGTTGGCATGTTGACGGTTAATTAGAAAAAGTTATGGAATTATTCCTCTAAAACGTGCTGGTTATTCTAATGTTTGACTTTCAGTCTGATGAGGGTATACTTTCATACCAGCATGAATGACAATGCTAAACAAGAAAGACATTTTAAATTTTGAGGCAGCAAAACATGGATGTTGGCCTATATAAAAAATACATGGTACCTGCTACTACTCATAATACTGCATGCCTGGCATTCTGATATGCCCTCTCATACCAGTCTGGTTAGTTGTGAGATATGCACCGTTAACACCATCCCAAAAACAACAATGAAATATTTGGGCGCAAAAGCACACATTGGACACGGCAGTCTCCCTTCAGTTTAATTATAGAGCTTGGGAAATTTCCATTAGGGCCTACAGTGCTGTGTCTGTCCGTCTCTCACCCATCCTTCATCTTGGGCGTCTTCCTACAATGCAGTAGTGAGTGTCACGGAGACACTCTCCTCATTCACACACTGTGATAACTGAAATGTAGGCTACTCAATAGGTCTAGGCTACACGCTGTATTCAGATTCATTTCATGGTTTTGATTTAGTGCATTGTCGAGTTATAATGCGGCCTTATGTAAGAGTAGACTACTTGTGTCGTAGCATAACTAGTGGCACAATCCAAATTATATAATACAAATTAGGCCTACTACAAATGTCTTTGATTTAGGCCTATATCAACCATGTTTATGTAACAGGTCTTCAGCATAGTGCAGGGTAAGGTTTAAGAAAGGCAGTGTAGCACTTACAGTGCCTTCAGAAAGTATTCATTTGATAACACTTGACTTATTCCACATTTTTCCGTGTTACAGCACGTGTCAAACTCATTCCACTGAGGGCCAAGTGTGCAGGTTTTTGCTCCTCCTTGTACTTGATTGATGAATTAAGGTGACTAATTAGTAAGGAACTCCCCTCACCTGGTTGTCTAGGTCTTAATTGAAAGGAAAAAACAAAAAACAGCAGAAACTCGTCCCTCCGTGGAATGAGTTTGTCACCCCTGTACACAGCCTGAATTCAGAATGGATTCCATTTATTTTTACCCCATAATGACAAAGTGAAAACATGTTTTTTGATATTTTTGCAAATTTATTGAAAATTAAATACAGAAACATCTCATTTACATAAGTATTCACACCCCTTCGTCAATACATGTTAGAATCACCTTGGGCAGTGATTACAGCTGTAAGTCTAAGAGTGTTGCATACCTGAAATGTACAATATTTGGACATTATTATTCTTCAAGCTCTGTCAAGTTGGTTGTTTATCATTGCTAAACAACCATTTTCATGACATACATTTTCAAGCCGATTTAAGTCAAAATTGTAAATAGGCCACTCAGGAACAATGTCGTCTTGGTAAGCAACTTCAGTGAATATTTGCCTAGTCTTGTAGGTTATTGTCCTGCTGAAAGAAGAATGTGTCTCTCAGTGTCTGTTGGAAAGCAAACTGAACTAGGATTTTGCCTGTGCTTAGCTCTATTCCATTTATTATACATTTTTTTTAACTCCCTCGTCTTTGCCGATGACAAGCATACCCATAACATTATGCACCCCTCCAACATGCTTGAAAATATGAAGAGTGGTCCTCAGTGATGTTGGATTTATTCAGGACAAAAAGTTTGCAGTTTTACTTTAGTGCATTCTCGCAAACAGAATGCATTTTCTGGAATATTTGTATTCTGTACAAGCTTCCTTTTTTTCACTCTATCATTTAGGTTAGTATTGTGGAGTAACTAAATGTTGTTGATCGATCCTTAGTTCTCTTATCTCAGCCATTAAACTCTTTCTGATTTAAAGTCATCGTAAAGTCAGTCATTTAAAGTCATCGTGAAATCCCTAAGGGATTTCCTTCCTCACCGGCAAATGCCTGTATCTTTGTAGTGATTGGGTGTATGTGTTTTGTAAATTTCATTTAACCTTTATTTAACTAGGCAAGTCAGTTAAGAAGAAATTCTTATTTAAAATGAAGGCCTACCCCGGCCAAACCTTAACCCGGATGACGCTGGGCCAACTGTGCACCGCCCTATGGGACGCCCAATCACGGCAGTTGTGATACAGCATGGAATTGAACCATGGTCTGTAGTGATGCCTCTAGCACTGAGATGCAGTGCGTTAGACCGCTGAGCCACTCGGGAGAATTGGTGTATTGATACACCATCCAAAGTGTAATTAATATGCTCCATGCTCAAAGGGATATTCAATGTTTTTTGTTTTTTTACCCATCTACCAATAACTGCCCTTCTTTGCGAGGCAGGAAAACCTCCCTGGTCTTTGTGGTTGAATCTGTGTTTGAAATTCACTGCTTGACTGAGGGACCTTACAGATCATTGAATGTGTGGGGTACAGAGATGAAGTAGTTATTCAAAAATCATGTTAAGTCCATGCAACATATTATGTGACTTGTTAAGCCAATTTTTTATCCTGAACATATTTAGACTTGCCATAACAAAGGAGTTGAATACTTATTGACTAAAGACATTTCAGCTTTTTTCAAACTCTCAATTTAATCAATTTTAAACTAAGGCTGTAAAAACTAAATGTGGAAAAAGTCAAGGGGTATGAATCATTTCTGAAGGCACTGTATCTGTACAACTTTAGTGCCACAATACAGGCCTAGGCTAGGCCTAATTCTGGTTTTAAACTGCTTTGTGAAAACATAATACAGTACCAGACAACATTTTGGACACACCTACTTATTCAAGGGTTTTTCTTTGTTTTTACTATTTTCTACATTGTAGAATAATAGTGAAGACATCAAAACTATAACATAACACATATGGAATCATGTACAGTAGTAACAATTAAAAAAGTTATAAACAAATCAAAATATATATTTATATTTGAGATTCTTCAAAGTATGCACCCTTTGTCTTGATGCCAGCTTTGCACACTCTTGGCATTCTCTCAACCAGCTTCACCTGGAATGCTTTTCCAAAGTGCTTGAAGGAGTTCCCACATATGCTGAGCAGTTGTTGGCTGCTTTTCCTTCACTCTGCGGCCCAACTCAGTGTGCCTTGAATTCTAAATACAGCACTGACAGTCTCACCAGCAAAGCAACCCCACACCATAACACTTCCTCCTCCATGCTTCCCGGTGAGAACTACACATGCGGAGATCATCCATTCACCTACTCTGCATCTCACAAAGACATGGCGGTTGGAACCAAAAATCTCAAATTTGGACTCATCAGACCAAAGGACAGATTTCTACCAGTCTAATGTCCATTGCTCATGTTTCTTGGCCCAAGCAAGTCTGTTATTATTATTGGTGTCCTTTGGTAGTGGTTTCTTTGCAGCAATTCGGCCATGAAGGACCGATTCACGCAGTATCCTCTGAACAGTTGATGTTGAGATGTGTCTGTTACTTGAACTTTGTGAAGCATTTGTTTGGGCTGCAATCTGAGGTGCAGTTAACTCTAATGAACTTATCCTCTGCAGCAGAGGTAACTCTGGGTCTTCCTTTCCTGTGTCGGTCCTCATGAGAGCCAGTTTCATCATAGCACTTGATGGTTTTTGCGACCTCACTTTCAAAGTTCTTGAAAATATAATTTGACTGACCTTAAAGTAATGATGGACTGTTGTTTCTCTTTGCTTATTTGAGCTATTCTTGACATAATATGGACTTGGTATTTTACCAAATAGGGATATCTTCTGTATACCACCCCTACCTTGTCACAACACAACCGATTAGCTGATATTCATTTTGAAGGAAAGAAATTCCACAAATTAACTTTTAACAAGGCACACCTGTTAATTGAAATTAATTCCAGGTGACTACCTCATGAAGCTGGTTGAGAGAATGCCAAGAGTGTGCAAAGCTGTCATCAATGCAAAGGGTGGCTACTTTTAAGAATCAGCATTTTGATTTGTTTAACACTTTTTTGGTTACTACATGATTCCATATGTGTTATTTCATAGTTTTGATGTCTTCACTATTAATCTACAATGTAGAAATTAGTATAAAATAACGAAACACCCTTGAATAAGTAGGTGTGTCCAAACTTTTGACTGATACTGTACGTCAGCATAAACACAAATGAAATGCAACATATTAGCTTACATCAGCTCCAGAAACTTGAGTTCTGGAGCCAGAAACTACAAAACATGTAGCTAAACTCTGGGTAGTGGAACCAGGCTATTTCTGTCAAAGGAATGTCTTCAGAATGCCAGTGCAGGGCCAGCTGGCCAATGGTATCAGTTCACATTCTATGCACCTGGTCAAGACTTTCTCCACAACAGTGGTGTTTAGTCCCCGACCTAGGCCCTACATGTTAGTACAGTATGTAAACCATTTAATGTCAACATTTTCCTGCCAGCCTCCCCTCAGAGGATATAAACTCCTTAAATGTGTGGATATTAGGCCTACTAGCTTTCAAACAATGGACAAATAAGCATAACATATGTAAAGATAAGTAAAACAGGTCAAATTCTTCCAAATGTGTCTTAACAGTAGGCTACAACAACAATAATAAATGCCATTTAGCAGACAATTTAATCCAATGCAACTTCCAGTCACGGATGCATACATTTTGTTACATATGAGTGATCCTGGGAATCAAACCAACTATCCTGGCCTTGCAAGCGCCATGCTCTACCAACTGAGCTACAGGGGTACAATATTGTGTAACATTTCCACTTAAGAAGACAATAATTTAGTTGAGCTTGTCCTAACTCATAGCTAAGTGGGAGAAACGAGACATGACAACTAGGTGGGAACTGATAGGACACCTACTGTACAGTGTTGATGTACAGTGTCTTTTTTTAAAGGTGAATTAAATCCCATGTATTATTATTACATTATAATTATTATTTTATTTTTTATTATGCAATTGCAAGCAAACAAAATAATGAATGAATGTCTTCCGAGTTCTAACGTGACTGAACTGGAACAGCATTCATATTGAAGCCAGGACTTTGATATCTTTAATGGTCATTTGTGGCAGTTTGGCAAAGGACTGTTATTAGAGAATACTTTAGAAAATAAACCTAGCTGATAATTAATAGGTCTACGCAAAACTAACATTTAGATACAGATCTGTGTGATGGATGCATTCTGCATGTTGTGTGGGAGGTTGCTGAAGGACTTATTGTAAGTGATGAGGAATGTATACATTTTTTTACATTTTTTTTTTAAACAACACAAACCATAGTAGTAGTTGGGCTAGACCTGTTAATTTTCTACGGTGAAGTTTGACAAAGTATTATTGTAGAGTATTTTTGGCATTTGGAAACAAGGTGGCAATTAGGGTAAATATTTAAATGAAGGAAACCTGCATGAAGGAAACATTCACAAGCCATAACAGTGGGCTAGTTAAAGTACCTGTACCTGTTCATTTCTAAAGGTAAAGTGTGATAAAGTATTTTTGGAATTTGGAAAATAAACCTCATACTATTCAATCCAATCCAGTTCATAGTGTTGTAGTGGTTCCGGCCTAAACTGTTGAAATATCATCCATTCTTTCTTTTTTGAAAATTGACAAAGTTCCGAAAAACATTTGCTGTGTTATTTTTTCTTTAGAAAAGTAACTAGTGCTATAAAACACCATCAATTCCCACCATCACATTTACAATGGCAACATTGACCTCTGGGGGTAGCACCACTTCACAGCAGCAGCGCAGAAGAAATAGGCCTATTGAAAAATCACACTGCTGCTAAATGACAATAACAGTCACAAATCAAAATATGTTTGGGACATTTGAAAATGTTCACAAGACATTTTAGCTAGCTATTTTGGTTGTGATAAAAGTTAGACCCTAGAATTGGGTGTGAGAGAGGCCCTGCTGTGATGGTGAGGGGGGCTGTGTTGCATACATGCATGTATGGTAGAGCTACTATTGACATAGGCTATTTCCCAGCTTTTTCACAAGCATTAGAGTGGGTATGGTTATAGACAAAAACCCTGACAAAAACCATAAAGGTTACTGTCACTATAAATAATAAATTACAGTAAATTACACATTACATTGGGGGAGATTCACAAACGTCCATGGGGGTTCCAGGTGTTACGTTAACACTAAAGTCTAATATGTTCTGCTATCCCATGGTCATTTCAATAAATGGTACGAAATGATACTAATGGGTTAAATGATAACCCAAGATCTCAGACTGTATTACTCAATTGTTTGTTTTTCGTGTCACTTGAGTGTTTGTAAACAAACAAGCTCCAAAATATGTATAATAAAACTAAGACTCAAACCTTTCATCTCTACATTAGAATATATCTATGAATTAGAGGGTGATGATGATGATGAGCAACGGCTACACTATTTCCCCAGGCTTGATCCAGACCAATCCCTCAGGTTACCAAACAGTGTCATGCTGTTGAAATGGCAGAATGTGCCTTTAAAATGTTTGTAGACTTCTTGAACTAACTTTTTGAGAAATGTTCAACGTTGCACAGTGACTTCCTCTGGTGAAGCCCTGACATCGTGTAAAGGTTGGTCAAGATTCTCACCGCGTATTTTGACAAAACCCACAGAAGCACAGCAACCGGGAAAGTAACGTTAGCTGACACACTGCCACGTAATGTTACATTTGGTCTTGCATTTTGTATCAGTAACTAAGACACCACTGTATCTTAAGTTTATTCATTCAAAAATCGACTTAGCTAGCAAGTGAATAGTTGGAGAAATTCACTCGAGTTTTCGTTGAACAGGGAAACAACGTAATGGGCAAGCGTTGAAACGTCTGTATCACATCCTTGTTAAACAAATATGTATCATTCTCTGAGTAAACAACTAACGTTAGCTAGCAAGCTCATTTCAAGTATCTTCAGGAAAGCCAATATTGAAGCATTAACATATTTCTAGCATCCAGACATGGCAAGCCTTGTCTTTACTGTGGGCTAATAAGGTTGATTGACGCCTCTATTCAAACTACTGAATGTGGCAAAACAACTAGCTAGCTATAACAATGTATGAACATCTTATTTGAATGGTTTGTGTCATTAATTGCTTACCATAGCGTGGTGTCGTGAACATATGGTGGCTAAATATCATTATAGAATGTTCGGAGTTTCATCACCTTGTCTTGAGCCTTCCTCTTCTTTCAAAATACGCCCCGTCTTTTACTAACATAATTTCAACAATTGCGCCGTCTATAATTTCAGTCTTGAGTGATGAGCAGCAGCGCGTGCATTAATCCATTCGCCACCGTTTGGTCCAGTATCCACTACAAATGATGAGCTGGAACCGAGAGATTGAGAAACAGCTTTTATCTCCAGGCCACCAGACTGTTAAACACTAGCTGACCTCCGCCCAGTACCCTGCCCTGAACCTTAGTCACTGTTACTAGCAGGCTACCCGCCCGAAACTCTACCCTGCACCTTAGAGACTGTCGCCCGATGTACATAGTCATTGAACACTGGTCACTAAATAATGTTTACGTACTGTTTCACCCACTTTATATGTATATACTGTATTCTAATCATGACTCATCCTTTATAATTTATTTTCTTATTTTTCTGGACCACTAAACTTTGATTTGATGATGAATAATGACAATGATAAGAGATACTCATGAATATTACACTGATGGGTCAGGTAGCTTGCCTGACATGCTTTTGTAACAGGCTTGCACATGCTGAAGAGAATGTGAAAGCTCCTTTGTGTGAAATCAGGTGGCTAGAAACAGCTAAACGTACTATGCAGTAGTAGGCTACTATGCATTGTAATTGAACCACCATTTGTCATGGAATGATGTACGAGAATGACATTCTCAGGCTAAAATTATATCTAATAGCTGTCTACAAGTTTGTATCATTCGCAGGATGTCTTTGCTGATGTCGGTGGAGAGAGACAGATGCCAAGTGAGCACAGTTCAACTGTCACATGAAAAGACATTGAAATTTGGTCTGTCCACCCTGGCCTTGATTTCAACGTCAACAGATGTCATTTTGTGGTCTGGACCGGCTTTGATTTCAGCATCCACAGATGTCCAGTACAGTACAGTAGAGCAGCAGTAGAGTAAAGTACAGTATAATGTATTATATTGTACTATACTGTACTTTACTATACTTCACTGTACTATTCTCTACTGTACTCTACTGAACTAAACACTACTTACTGTACTGAACAAAACTCTACTGTGCTCTCCGGGATGCTGGCCGGGTGGCCCCCCTAGGGGGGGTACTGTCATGCCTGCCCCCACTCTCCCTCTCTGGCGCTCAAGGGCGCCAGGCTGCCCTTCATTACGCACACCTGTCACCATCATTACGCGCAGCAGCGCTCATTGGACTCCCTTTGTTGATTGCCCCGTCTATAACTGTCTGCTCCCCCGTTTGTTCCCTGTGTCTGCATTAACGTCGTTTTTTATTCTTGTCCAAACGCTGTCCTGTCCTGTTCCATGTCATGTCCGTTGATAATTAAATGTTCACTCCCTGTACCTGCTTCTCGTCTCTACCAGCATCAACAATTACATAGTCTTTTACTATGATATCAAAAACAGTATTCCTCATCTACAGTATTTTACTGACCACTCAGAGTAGAATAACACAAATATTTTCCATTTGGATTCAATCCCATGTGTAATAAACATATTATTGAAGTATGCAAATATAAAAGGGAAAATGTGAATGCCATTGGGTTGCCTGGTCAGAGCTGTACCCACCCCACTGGTTAGTTTAGCTTCTGACCTAGTGCGGAGTTGACCCAGCTCATGATTCCTCTTACGTAAACAAATGAAACCATAACAGGGCCTCCATGACAACAAGCCACAACCCCAAACAGTGTACATTTCCTTCGGAAAGTATTCACACCCCTTGACTTTTTCCACATTTTGTTACATTACAGAGTTATTCTAAAATGGATTAAATACATTAAAAAAATCCTCAGCAATCTACATACAATACCCCATAATGACAAAATGAAAACAGGTCACTTTTTTTAGCAAATGTATTAAAAATAAAAACAGAAATAACTTATTTACATAAGTTTTCAGACCCTGTCCTATGAGACTCAAAATTGAGCTCGGGTGCATCCTGTTTCCATTGATCATCCTTGAGATGTTTGTACAACTTGATTGGAGTCCATCTGTGGTAAATTAAACTGATTGGACAGATTTAAAAAGGCACACATCTGTCTATATAAGGTCCCACAGTTCACAGAGCATGTCAGAGCAAAAACCATGCCATGAGGTCGAAGGAATTGTCCATAGAGCTCTGAGACAGGATTGTGTCTAGGCACAGATCTGGGGAAGGGTACCAAAACATTTTATGCAGCATTGAAGGTCCCCTAAGAACACAGTGGCATCCATCATTCTTAAATGGAAGAAGTTTGGAATCACCAAGACTCTTCCTAGAGCTGGCCGCCCGGCCAAACTGAGCAATTGGGGGGAAGTAACCAAGAACCCAATGGTGACTCTGACAGAGCTCTAGAGTTTTCTGCGAAGATGGGAGAACCTTCCAGAAGGATAACCTTAGTTGAGGCACATGACAGCCTGCTTGGAGTTTGCCAAAAGCACCTAAAGACTCTCAGGCCATGAGAAACAAGATTCTCTGTAAATGTGATATTTTCGTTTAGAATTTTTAATAAATTACCAAAAATGTCTGAACCTGTTTTTCTTTGTCATTATGGGGTGTAGTGTGTAGATTGATACGCAAAAATATTTAATCGATTTTAGAATAAGGCTGTAACGCAGGGGTGGGCAACCGTTTTGGCTCGAGGGCCACATCGGGATTTTGAAATTCAACAGAGCATGTTTTAGGGGAACAATTGTCTGCGCCACTCGGCCTCCCGAGGTACGCAGCGGTCTAAGGCACTGGATTGCAGTGCTTGAGGCGTCACTACAGACCCGGGTTCGATCCTAGGCTGTGTCACAGCTGGCTGTGACTGGGAGACCCATGAGGCGGCGCACAATCGGCCCAGCGTCATTCGGGTTAGGAGAGGGTTTGGCAGGCTGAGATTTCCTTGTCCCATCGCACTCTAGTGACTCCTGTGGCAGGCCGGGCGCATGCATGCTGACACAGTCACCAGGTGTACAGTGTTTCCTCCTACACATTGGTGCGGCTGGCTTCTGGGTTAACCGGGCATTGTATCAAGAAGCAGTGTGGCTTTGCTGGGTTGCTCTCGACCTTTGGCTCTCCCGAGTGCGGGAGTTGCAGTGATGGGACAAGACTGTAACTACCACGAAATTGGTATCTCGCGGGCCGGATTGAAGTGCCCAGCGAGTCGTACCCCCCCCCCCCCCCCCCCCCCCCCCTTGCTGTAACAAAATGTGGAAAAGGTCAAGGGATCTGAATATTTTCCAAAGTCACTGTATATTCATGAGTTAAAATCTGCCATCGCTTTGACTGTGTCAATACTTGGCTTCTAGAAGATGTATGTTATTACTGTAAAATGAGAAGTAATGTGTTTTAACACTTATGACCATATGTCTACCTCAACTTTTTGACACTGTTATTGAATGGTACAGTCAACTGTCCAAAAAGATAAGATATAGTTAGGCCTATATTTGGGGGACGTTAAATTATTATACACATCCTCATTCCCTGCAACCATAAGAATAATAGACAAGCAACCCAGTTACCCAGTCACTTAGGATGCCTATCTGTTAGAAGGGAAGGGACACAGCTAAAGTAAACATTGTATTTCCCACTCAGTAATGCTCAGTAAAATCCAGGTTGAACCGCCCATATTTCAGACAGAGTTGTTTTATTCAGCTCAATGTAGGCCACATAGCAGGCAAGGGGCGGAGGAAATGTTACGTTGACACAGAAGTCCCAATTGACTTAAGACACACGCCACCTTGTTTGGGATCAGAGTCTAGAATACCTACAACATACAATTCTAGTTCCACATATGGACCAGAAACACTTTTGAACTTTAGCCCATTCATATGTGGAGGTAATGGGAAGTAAAATGAAAAATGAGACCACATTATACTTGCAATATTATTACAATGTGGATCAACAGTTTTGGTAAGGACTGCTTTGTCAGGAAATGTGTTTGTGTTTAGATGAGTGTATTAGTTAATGTAATTTTGGAGATTAATTTAAGGTGAACAAAGATAATACTTTTCTTGAGTACAAAGACCAAGGAAGGAGTCATTTTCTTGCTTTGACTTGGCTCAAGCGAATTCTGATGTCACAGCTTGGTTACATCAGTGCAATGGTACAGACTGCCCTCATGAGGTAGATGATAGAATTGACAACATAATTCACTTTTAAGTGCCTAATAAATGCAAGTCGGTCAAATGAACAGGAGAGGGCGACAATCGCCATCTGTACAGCCAACCATGATATTGACCCCCAAATCCACCTTATGACAGTGTATTACTGTAAATATAGGCCTAACTATTGCTATGACATCTCTTCAGTTTGGCTTTGAAATAATTCCATTACATTGGTGGGTGAGAAGTAGTGAAGTATCCAACCTATAGTTCTTAAAATCACTGTGCTCAGTGATTTTGCAGCGTACTTTATGGGGGCGTCATAAAATGCCTACTAGTTGTCTGTGAAGGTGTGTAAATAATATAATTTTAGATTCACAGTATACTAATGGGCCATGTTCAGTAGTATGTCCTTAGGCTTGTCTTAGGAAGCTTCAATGAGTGTTGCCTGTCACTATTACAAAGGGGACGTCAGAACTAATCCTAGACCCAGTGTTATAAAAATGTATGCCCTTTATGAGAGCGTTTCGATTTCTTGGCCAGACCCTTGGACACTAATCTTAACACTATTCATGTCAAATAAGAAAATTCAAACAATTAATAATGTCCATATTATTTTATTTTCATAAAACACAGAGCTATTGTAACACTTTGTCTTTGTGATTTTACAAAACTATATTGCACTTACAGAGTGGATAATATTTTCTCAGAGCTTCAAGTATTTCTAGTACAGTTTTGGGAGAATATTTCCTTACAACTTTAGCATCATTTTGTATACAAAATGTATGAAACATTGAAAGGCAGTGTTAAGTACCTGATTTAATTAAGAGCACTTTGAGAAGCATAATAAGCCTAAGCATTCAAACAATTAAATAGAAAAAAAATATGTTTTGAAATACACATAATTTTATTGTAAAAACTATAGAAAACCATGGAAAGTCTGGTGATTCTTGTAAACAGCAACAAAGTATCAAAGTTATGCAGTAGGCCTAAGTGATAGAAAACAAATGTCCATTTACATGTAGGCATATGTACAAAAAATATTGGGTAGGCTACAGCCAGCCATTGTTCAGTGTTTTATTTCAAAAGCCAAAATAGCAACCATCAGCAGTCACCAACACTCAATAATTTAAATGCAAGAGTAAGCAAGAAAGGCTCTCCTTTTCCTTAAATATTGTACTCCCATCATTTAGAAGAGAATGATAGTATGTACAAGCATTTACATGTCATGTCCAGTCTATCGCCATGATACAAAATTAGAACGTTCAAAGTCAGATCCAACTGTTTCTGTTTACATGTGCCTCTTCATGTGCAGTGCGAGGTGATCTGAGCGCGAGAAGGCCCTCTCACACAAGTGGCACTGGAAAGGCCTCTGACCGGTGTGCTTTCTATAGTGACGAGTCAGCTCGTCAGACCTCGCAAATTTCCAACCACAGCCTTCCCAATTGCAATGGTACGGTTTCTCACCTGTGGATTACAAGAACAATACAGTTAGATTTTCGTGCATAGTAGGCTAGTGTCTAATTTTTTGGAGGGGGGGGGGGGGGAATTGAAGATAGATTCCAACAAAACAGAAGAACATATAGGTTATATTGTAAATTAAGTGTAATTACCTGTGTGTGTTCGCATGTGAGCCTTTAGATGGGAACTCTTGGTGTAGGTCTTCCCACATCCAGGGAATTCACAGCCGTGAGTGGCTGTGCGCTTTCTCGCCCAAGACCGGCGGCCCCGTTTGGGTTTGCTATCTTCTGGCGCGTAGAACTCCAAAAGTGGCGATGATGGTGGGGTCAACATCACCCCCGGCATGGACGGGTGGTGCACCCGCATGGGCTCCCTGAACATCCTGTACTGTCCATGATACTGTAGCGCACCTTGGTGATGCGTGTACTGCGGTGGATATGGCTCATACTGTTGCGGGTGTGCCATGTTAGTATGCTGATGAGAGTTAATCTCTGTCAAGTGACAGTCTTTGTGCCCCATCCCATCTCGGGACACACTCTGTTGCATGCCATGAGGTGCAAACCCCTGAACAGTAAGTTGATGGTGCGCGAACTCTGTGTGCAGGGAACGCATGTGTTTCTCATCATACATGTGTCCTATGAAGTCACCTGCCATCATGCATGACCGCTCAGTGTTTTCTGTCTTTATTTTGTATCCCATGGGATGAGAGTCGGTCACTTGTAAGTGGACTGGAGTGGCAGTAGCTATACTCAAGGCCCGCAGTTCAGTGTACTCCCGCCTGTCCGTGGCAGGCTGCTTCAGCCTGTAGTCTAACAGTGTGTCGCTCTGATAATTCATCTCTGGGGTTAGCAGCTCGGCTACCAGACTGTGCCCAGGACTTGTGTTGAAGTTATAGCTGCCGTAAGCATTGGGTGTGAGCTGAGAACCGTCGCTGTCATGCCCTGTGCTGCAGCTTTCCGGCGACTCGGGCAGTGAGTATGAGCACGACTGTTGAGATGAGTTGTTATTGGTTCCACTTTCAGATCCAATGGTGTTGGATAAAATGAACTCTAAATCCAAGAATTTCCCCAGGTCATCTTCATCTCTGGTCACTGCAGGTGATTCAACGATACTGAGCTCCACTTCAATCTGGGATCTCAAGTCATCACCTGTTGTGCTGGTATTGCAACAATCCACTTTCCAGTCCTATAATGTAAATAAAACGACATTGTCATTCAAATATTGTTTCAGTCGAGAACCTCTTTCCAAAACAGTTGTGGGTTTTTCTTTGTGTAGCCTATATAGGCTATACCCACTGGGCACAGACGTCAGTTTTGATTTACCTTTGTTGGAGTCAACTAACATGAAATCAACTAAAATCAAACAAAAATGTCACCATGTATTTGGATTTAGGTTAAAAATTGGGGGAAATTACGAAATTCCCTTAGGTTGGTTACTTTTTTCAAATCCAATTAGTTTTCCACGCTGATTCAAAGTCATCACATTGCATTTTTTGGGTTGAAATGACGTGGAAACAACGTTGATTCAACCAGTTTTTGCCCAGTGGGTATATTTCTCTCGAGCAAATAAAATAGCGAAATAAACAAAAGAAAAGCAAGCATTATAATTAAAATTGCACACTATGTTATCAACTTTGTATGTTCAGTTAGTTTCTGTTGAAGAAATTACATCGGGGGAAAAAAGTACACTTACATGGACAATTGCAGACTGTCTTTCCTCCATCGTCTTACTGCTTGAAAACGTAGTAATCGACGGCAGCATCGCATCGGCGAGAGCCATTATAAAATGTTATTTTAGTTAACCTTTCACACCTGTCCAAATTCAGTAAGGCAAACCAAGCTGAGATATTTAGTCCAAAACATCTAACGCTATGTAGCAATCCAAGTCGAACCAAACGATATAACCCCTGATGACTGTAGTGCCCGCCAGTTATAGCCCCGTCCTGGACAGACTTTGTGGGCGTGTCAGATGTCGTTTCACCTGTTGACCAATAGGGTGAAGTGTTGAGGTAGACTTTACTACGATTTTACATGCCACCATGCATATTTATGAGAAATGCATTCATTTTAAAATCTTACAAAATATCTAAATCGTATTTACAAAAGCCATAGCATGTTTGCCTTAATTCAATAGTCAAAAGGTTGAATGGGCCTATAACAGTTTACATTTCAGTGCGTTTTAGTTTGCAGAGAAAGCTCATTTTGGATTTTAAAAAAGCCAAGTTGAATTTCTTATCATCATTTGTGAAGTCTATAGTTGTGCAATTACATTCATTGCAAGTCTATTACCCTCTAATTTCAATCAAATTATCAATCAATAATAATAACCATGTATTCATATTATTCTTGTATATGTTTTTATACATATATATTAAGGAGATGTGTTCTACATTTATATTTATTCATAGTTATTTTAATCATTGTCCTCTGTGCTTTCCCACTCAAAAACAAGGACTTCAGATTCTATCAGGGAATATAACTGAAGGGGGCGGGCGACACTTACCCCGTGCAAACTCGCTGTGCAATTAGTTCAATAATATGATCATTTCTCTGATATAATTGATCTGAAATAAATGGATAATGGTTTATACGCTTCAATAAATAGTAATGACGGTATGGCCTTCTGAATTAGCCCAGTCAGATATAAATATTTTCAAGTGTAAAAAAAAAAGTAGCAATCCTAGGCCTAACTCTCATGAATGTATCACCCGATGATCGCATAATTTTGCAAGTAAAATATCCAGCTACTTCTAGTTTCTTTTCACCTCTCTCGAACATACCATATGTTCGATTTGACAGTCTGTAGATATGCCTAATCTCAATCGGCAATATCATGAATTTGTCTCAACGTGATTCCCTAGTTGTTTAACATCCAAACAAATAGAATGTGTGACATTGTGCCATTCTCAGGACCATCGAAACAACGTGTTAATCTTAACGGTACACAAAGCAGTTACATGTTCGCTTTACATCAACAAACCCATTCGTTGGCTTGATTATCATCCAAATCAAGGTACTTGGCAAATAGAGCATCTGCTGCTGGGCTTGTCATCCTGATTACAAAGATAAATTGTTCAAATATGTTCAAATATGTCATAGAATCATATATATTTTTTGTTGAGCTGGCAATATACAATTTAAAGAATAAACAAACAAATATCATCTGATGCTCAACATGACAAGCTGCAAAAACATATTTGAAACATTGTGTTGGGCAGCCAAAATTCTGCTCCATACACTATCGTGCTATATTGTAGGCCTATTCTTTAATAGACTACAATAGTTGTTTCTAATTGAGCATAATTAAGTAAGAAATATGTAAATCCTAATTTATTCAGAATTAAACCAGAGACTCCTAGACTATCAAGAGCTCATGTGCCGAGTAGACTGCCCTGCAAGAGAATCTCCTCCATGCCTTTATACTCCGTTATTTTTAAACGTCCTACGCAAATCAGATTCCGGAGTAACCGTTGTGTCGAGAGCCAAGTGGAAATGGAGTTAGTTTCCTGAGGAAAAACTGGACACTTTTCCTCCACTCCACTTTCACTCTTCTGTGACTGCGTGTACTACACACGCACTCGCACATGTTTTTTTAGTGTCATACACACTCAACCAGTCAAAGTCATGTCCAACGATATCAAGTAGATATTTCGTTTTGGGATGTTGGCTCAATGTCAACCGAAACGAAAGCACGATTGAAAAGTTTTAGTAAAAATAAAAAACGGCCATAAACAACTTATCATTAAACTCATAACGTATAGGTAGCTATATACCTGCTACATTTTAAGAAAGAGAACAAAGGACATAGAAATAAGAGGCTATAGAAAGGCACAAAAGGAGAACGCTATTTCCTATCTTGTATAATCAAATACAATAAGACATCTAGGACAAATAGAGAGAAAGATATGAATGGTTGGTAAAAGGGTCACATTTCTCCTTTTGTATTTCTCTGTGTTCAAAGAGAGGAAGGCTCCTCTTGTTTTCCAAACACAATTTAGAAGATTGCACATTGGCAGACAGTGCCATGGCCCACTTCCTGGATCCATTTGATTTTACTTACAAGGAAATCTATGATGGGACATCACTTATCTTGATGAATTATCTTGCAAGCAGCTCATTCCAAAAATATTATTGTTCTCTCGGAACTGTACTTTTCTCATAACTTATGCCTAACTTATGCCTAAACCATATACCTCACAATTACTTATTATTGTGATTCAAATTTTAGCTTGCAAATCTAACTTGTGTTGCTGCAGCAACCATTGGTATCAGTGAATGAAAACATAGCAGAGGTGGTGTAAAAGTATGATTTGTTTACACACACAGCAGTGGTCCTCTTCCATGACATTGTCATGCATCTATGTGCTATAAGTGCACGATAACATATGTTTACACAAATGGGTTTATGTCCAAAGATACAATCATTTTTTGCAAACTATGCAGCATTCACACCACAATAAAATAGTATTGTGTCAATTGGCTTTGTATATGCAGTAATGCATTTATTTTGGCCAGATTTAGACTATTGTAAGCACCCCTTAGCCTTAGCACCTAAATCATGGCCTTTTGTACTAATGGCTCTATATGAAAGTCTTCTTTCTGTCAAGATTACACATTGTGGCTTTATCAAATATATTTTGTAGTTTAGTCACACTACTCCAATTGATGATTACTACCTTTTATTTTTGAGTCATTCATCATTCTGCCCTGTAATTGGCTCTCTATCTCTACCGCATGATTGTCCGTCATCACAAGCTAAGACAGATGGATCATGTCTGTTCAAAATAAAAAACATTATCACACTATGTCAGAAGTAGTATGGAGGTTGATACCCGGACAGCAGTAGTTGACGTTACTTCAATTCATGGCAGCCATATCACTCAGCCCCATTAGTGTGACCAAGTAAATATTTGTGCCCACCATCACTACCCCCTTTCCCGTTCAATCTTCCCTTAGCCTGCTGACCATGTTATCTGTATGAACAAGCCTAGAAGGCTTCTCTCCTCTCTATCTCCTGTAGGAGACTGGACAATAACAAAGAGGCTGGAGACGAGACCTCAATCACCACATGACTGGTTAAATGTCCCAGCCAGGAGCCAGCCGACCTGTCTGCTAGAATGAAAGGAAGAGACACAGGTTACTTCAGATGCTGTATCTTAATTTGATCATCCTGTTGTTGCACAACTTTTCCTGAACAGCAGGAAATGCAAACTTGTAGTGCATTCCAGGTTTAAAAAAAGTTTTCTAAAGTTTGTAATTTCCACTTTAAAATGTGTTTTGCCCTAACTTGATTTGCCCTAATGAAAAATATCAACCCCTACATGAAATGTCCATGAATTATAATCCACATAATAATTCACATTTCCTGTTGCTGTAGGGTTATTTTCCTGCTGTAGCAAAGTGGCTCAAATTAAGATTTTACTGTAGTTTGTGTGTGGTGTGTGTGGACAAAGCAGAGAAGCCTGCCTAGATAGCCCATACCATGATAGTCTCAGGACAAAGCACACAATTAGATATTTTCACTGATTGTTGTTTTGTTTTTGTTTGAACATATTTTAAATGTTGTTGGTCCTTTAATCATGGTGTGTTGTGTTGGTCATTAGACCATCCTACATCCTTCTCCTCTCTCTTCTCTCTCTTTGATGCATGATAATAATAACCCAGAAGTGGTTGGGACATACTGTAGTCTTTATTTCTTCTTCTTCTTCCCCCTATTTTCCCACTGTTCTGTTTATCTTCCTGTCCGGCTGTAGTTTCACTCAGGCACTTCAACAAATGAATAACAATCTAATCTAGTGACTCCAGTCACTAGTAATTATCCTCCATCCCAGAAGCAGAGGGGAAACCCACTCCTATCTAATATAATTATGCTGCCTTGCATGACATAAAAAAGCAACACAGAAGCTTTACCTTTTCTAATATATCAAAGGAGGTGATGCCATTGGTCAACTAGAGTGGGAGTAGGAACAAATACAGTCTTGGGATAATCATGGGAAAAGAAAAGCAATAACACTGGCTGGGTAGTGGCTGGTTGGCTGACTGGCTTGGTAATCAGTAATTCTGCTCTTCCTGAGAGCAGCACATGCATGCTACATGAACTAGTCTGTTGTATGGACTGTGCTGGTGGAACCTGCTGGCTTTCTGTGAACATCTACATTAAATATTTTTGTTAGTTCACCAAACCCCATATGCAGTTAGAAACTTTCAGGTGCTATAAAAACGACATGAAGAATTTCTCTGGTCTCTTTATCACACATTTTAAAGGGGAACCTGTATTTAAAAAAATATATATATCTATTTCTATGTACTGCTGCTGTATGTTTAGTTTTACGTATAAATTGTTTCCTCTCCATGGTTTAACTCCTGTGCACTTAAGTATCTAAAGTGTGTAAAGTGTTTTGGTAGCATTCACCACTAATTCACACTTAATAAGATCAGGACGACAGCTACTTAAGTAACAGCTTCCAGCAGCAGTTTATCATTATAACGATGACCACAGGGAGTGAGGAGAAACAGAAACACTACTAGACTGAGACAGAGCAGGATAAGGTGTAGAAATGTTTGCTCTGGGCGGATACTATGAGGTGGGGATGGGGTGTAGGTTCGGGATGGGGAGGTTGAGTGGAGGTGTATGGCACTATAATGATACCTGAGTCTACTGTACCTGAACTGGCCATCACTGTCTTATCGCACAGTGATTTTGCAGTGATGTCCATCTCTTTCCACAGAGTTTAACAGTCTGCTGCTTTCACTGGCTCACTGGCTTACTGGCTCCTGATGGCCCCTGACCCAGCCAGGGTCCTGTTCTCAGTCACTCATCCCCCTCTTGGGCCCTTTGTCCTGGGATGTAATTGCCCTTGCCGGCTTTGGAGGAACCCTTGTCTGGGGACACAAAACCGTCTCTCTGTGTGTCTGCCTCTGGCTGGGGTCAAAAGGACAGCCCAAGAGGACCCGTTTCAGCCGTCCTCGCTCTCCTACTCACTAACAATGGCGTAAATACCTGGGAAAAGCAATTATTTGCTCTCCTATCTGTTCTCCAGCTTTCATATTCTACTGCTGCAGTCAGAATGTAGTTGAGCCAAATAAATATTGTGTCACTTACTAGAGTCCCTGCTTGAACACAATTTGGCTAGCTAGACTCTCCATCTCACGTTTGAAACTTCAGCCACCTAAATGTTTACAGCACAGGGAATCACGTTTGATACTCCTTCATGTGTGATGCCACTACCAACTGAAAATAAATACATCTCATTCAAGTAAAATTCAGAATCCAACAGTATCTGCCCACCTGCATATTCACATCATGGACTGATTTGTTTACATTGGAGGTTGTACATGTGGTTCCCTTTCTGTCAATCACTCGAGATATAGAGCCCCAAAAGTGGAGGTGTCATAATACCCATAAAACCTAGTGGCACACAGGGAAATGGTTCCAATTGTTTTTCCACCATTCATTTATCTCATATGACATTTTAGGAACACTTCAAATAAGGTGTGGGTTTCATGTAGGCTTACGCTGGCATGACGTTTTGATAACCATGTAAATCTCCTCAGACAAGGTGACTGTTATTAATATATTTAGCTCTATTTACTCTCAGATTCAAAAATGCTAATTAGCGTCAAATTAAACATCATGCAAGACTACAAATCCCTGCAAGCTCCTGCAAGTCATCTCTAGCTGATGCTTTTGCTAACAGGTATTGTGTCAATTTCACATTTGCACAACACAGTTCACAGAATTGTCCATTTAAAGAAATTTAACCAAATTATTAATGAATACATTTAACAGTAGATAGTTAATCCAGAGATTCTTACCTTTTTCTCAATTTGTCAGTCTCGTCCAGATCATCATGGCATTTGTATTTCTTTATGATAGCTACATTAGCAGCTAATTAGCATTTCATTTTTGGGGGGTATATAAAGTCAAATATATTGATAAAAGTCACCTTTTCCAAGAGAGATTTACACGATTATCAAAACATCACACCAGGGTAAGTGTTTCTAAAATCCCCTATGGAAAAAATGAATGGTGGAAAAACGATTGGAACCATTTCCTTGTTTGACTGCTAGTTTTCAAGGGTATTATGACTCATACAGTGGTACTCTATAACATACTATGGAGAGTCAACGACCAATCCTATTCACCTGAAGCAAACTGAAATCACGCCCAACGGGCCAATGAGTGCTGAGCCCGCGCTCGGAAAGCCCAGCCTTCCTGGCTATAATCCTGGGGTATGCGTGGCTATAATAAGTGGCACACGTTTGAGGGTTGGTGTCAGGTTAAAGGAGTTTCTCCTTTTCAGAGCTCTTTGGTGGACATTTTGATGTTCTTACAAGAGCTTTTTGAGCAGGGCCTTTCTTTTTTCACATTGACGGTTTATATGGCAGCCATCTTGGCGTGTCATGTAGGGATTGACAGTTCTACCCTGGAGTCTCATCCTCTGGTGATACAGTTCCTGAAAGGCGTGCATTGGATAAGACCAGTGTATAAGCATACTTCCGGCGCCGACAGAGATGGCCGCCTCGCTTCGCGTTCCTAGGAAACTATGCAGTTTTTTGTTTTTTTACGTGTTATTTCTTACATTGGTACCCCAGGTCATCTTAGGTTCGGCCACCTACACCACCCGATGTCACAGGAAGGCCATAAAGATCATCAAGGACAACAACCACCCGAGCCACTGCCTGTTCACCCCGCTATCATCCAGAAGGCGAGGTCAGTACAGGTGCGTCAAAGCTGGGACCGAGAGACTGAAAAACAGCTTCTATCTCAAGGCCATCAGACTGTTAAACAGCCACCACTAACATTGAGTGGCTGCTGCCAACACACTGACTCAACTCCAGCCACTTTAATAATGGGAATTGATGGGAAATGATGTAAAATATATCACTAGCCACTTTAAACAATGCTACCTAATATAATGTTTACATACCCTACATTATTCATCTCATATGTTTATGTATATACTGTACTCTATATCATCTACTGCATCTTTATGTAATACATGTATCACTAGCCACTTTAACTATGCCACTTTGTTTACATACTCATCTCATATGTATATACTGTACTCAATACCATCTACTGTATCTTGCCTATGCCGCTCTGTACCATCACTCATTCATATATCTTTATGTACATATTCTTTATCCCCTTACACTTGTGTGTATAAGTTAGTAGTTTTGGAATTGTTAGCTAGATTACTTGTTGGTTATTACTGCATTGTCGGAACTAGAAGCACAAGCATTTCGCTACACTCGCATTAACATCTGCTAACCATGTGTATGTGACAAATAAAATTTGATTTGATTTGATATGGCACCGACCTGGGACCTGCTTTTGGTCCTGGACGCTCTGTGTAAGCCTCCGTTTGAACCATCGGAGTCTGTGGACCTGAAGGTCCTACAAAACTACCCTGCTCATGGCCTTTGCATCAGCCAAGCGTGTTGGGGATCACCTCACAGTGCACCTTTCTTGTTTGGAGTTGGCTCCTGGCAACTCCACATTGATGTTCCATCCTAAAGAAGCTTTTGCCCCAAAGGTTATGCCTATGTCTTAAAGGTCCCTGACTTTGGAGCTGTTCCCTTTCTCACCACATCTGTTTGCTTCCAGTGAACAACAGAGGTTGCATGGCCTGTGTCCAGTGTGCAGTTTACACACATACTGTATGGTAGGACCAAGTACATCTGTGTTTGTTACCAGCTTTTAGTCTGTTTAGCTAATCCAGCTCAGGGTAGGGTGCTTTCTAAGCAGCATATTTCTCTTTGGAATGTATCTCCCTGGTATATGACAGCAAAGGCTCACTCCACTAGGGAAGTGACGGCTTCTTGGGAATTGTTCAGGGGCATGAAGATTTGTGATATCTGTGCTGCAGCGAGATTGGGTTCCCCACAGACCTTTGCGAGGTTTAATCACATGGATGTAACTGCTCCCAGTGTGGCTCATAGTGTTCTTATGGCTGGGTCCGGGTGTTAGGCAGCGTGCACATTTATCTGGATTACATTTACATTTTAGTAAAGAACAATTTACAATAGTGAGTGCATACATTTTCATACTTTTTTCATACGGGTCCCCTGTGGGAATCAAACCCACAGCCCTGGCGTTGCAAGCACCATGCTCTACCATCTGAGCCACACGGGTTACCGCAGTTCCCCTGTGGGATTGAGCCTTGGGCTTCCTTGGTGTCCGGCAGCATGCAGATTGCGCATTTTGCCGGGTCACCACACTTTCCATGTGGGTTTGATCCTTGGGCTGCCGTAATATATTGATGAGGCGGTGCACGAATAAGCATTATCATGTCACAGCAGGTGCCCTGCTTGCGTGAGCTCTGACATTCCAGACTCCTTGGGTCTCTGTGTGAGCCTTTTTGGAACTCGTAAGGTCTATGGACTTGGACAGCCATTGTCAGTGTGTTTTGTCCGGGTTACCACAGTTTCCCTGTGGGTTTGAGCCTTGGGCTGCCTTGATGGGCAGCAGCGTATGCATTTTATCAGGGTCACCAAAGACCCCTGTGGGTTTGAGCCTTGGACTGCCGTGGCTCATCGACTCTGGTCGATGCTATGCAGCGCTTTACCAAGTCACGACACATGCTCTGTTGTTTTCGGACTTGCGCTTCCTTTGTACAAGTTCTGACATTTCAGGCTCGCAAGGTAAGTATTGTTCTTGGAACCGTGGGGTCTATGGACTTGGGATGCAGTGGCAGTGTGTAAGTGCGAATAGACAAGTTGTAGCAGTTCTGGTTCCCTATATGGGGCTTTGACATTTCAGGCTTCTTGGGCGCCTGCAACCCCTTTTTGAAGACGGTGGAACCTGTGTGCGTTTGGGCTGCCGATCGCCTCCTAGTTTGGTACCCTCTGGGCCGGCTTGGGGCATGATTGTATGTCCCCATAGTAATTTATACAGAGTGACTGACTGAAAGGGAATGTACAGTTATGAATTTAACTACTGTTCCCTGAAGGAGGGAATGAGGTTTAACATATTTTGGTCCTGCTCTGTCAGGGCTCGCTGAAGAGTGGTACTGAATTGAGAAGATGTATGCGAGCCCCGGTATTATGGCCAGGAAGCCGGAGCTTCCGGGGGTGTGATTTCAGTTTGCTACAGGTGAATAGGATTGGTTGTTGACTCCCCATAGTATGTTATACCTCATTCCCTCCTTCAGTGAATAGTAGTTATATTCGTAACGGCACGTTTTACATAGACAAGTGCCTGGATAGTGTAATGTTATTCCAACCAAAGATGCATGCATGTGAATCGTGTGGGCTGCAACAAAGACACAACAAATACAAATAAGCGCTGTGAAAATCACACACTGTGGCCGCATGGGTCTTTGAAAGCTTCTGAATATTTTATTTGGCTGCTTAGGTCTCTTGACTCCATGACAAGACTGCACTGATTTCAGGTGGTTACATTTTCCATTAGAAATACACCTTGAAAAAACACTCATGACGCCTGCAGACTTGGCGTCTTGTTTCAGTTCATTGGGGCTGACTTCTTTAGTAAGGAATGTGAAAAATAGAGTCTAAAAGTATTGTCTCTTTGCACCTGATTGTCTCTTTCACCTTTCAAGACCAGTTCCCATTTAAAGTCATTGTCATTACTCAGTCTACACCCCGCTGACATAATATAAATGCTGAAGTCAGATTAAATAGTAGAGACTTGCATGCAGTGCATCACCCCTTGACCTCTCATTCACATCAGGTCCACAATGATTTGTCTAAGGTTTTCAAAGAGCCTTCTTCAAAAAGAGAAATAAATGACATCAATCTAAACATTACATCATCTGACATCCATCCAACCCATTTGAATATTGCCTGATTGCTTTGCTTTGGTTTTCTTCAAGGTATGAAGGTTAACACTTTCTTAGGGTTCACATACAGTATAACAGTATTGGAGCTCTTTGAACTGCACACCAATCTGATATAAAAACACTGCTTTTGTGTCAAAGAACCAAACATCAGGCAGCCTTGCATTCCTAACGAAACACTCACAGCACAACAAGAAAGTTCCAACTCGTGTTGTTGTCATGGATAGTTCTAAAATATCATTACGCTTGAAATACAGCTACTACTTGACAACTGAGGTGGTTGGTGTGATGGTTCAGTTATTGTCAAGTTATTGTACCTTATGTTACAGTACTGAAAAAGGGATATGTTTTCAGTTGTTCTCAAAAAAACAACCCACTTGTAATGATAGGATTCTATTCAGCAATAATACATACATCAGCCTTACTGGTGAGATATTCTGTCTTTCTTATATAAAAAAGATGTGTTACAAGTGGTAGTAAGAAGGTACATTTCATTTCATATCAGCTAATGTGTAGCTAGTATCAGTGTGCAATAAGTCATCAAAAATGGACTGCTGAGAGATTATTGTTGTGCAGTTGTCTGGATACAATCAATTATCTTTGGCTAGAGACATTATTTAATATCCTTGCACTTCATTCTGTATATCCCCCTTAGTACACAAGAAATGGCTCTCTCTAGCTGGGTAAAACAAACTCATATTGACAGTTGACAGAATAATCCTGGGTAGATCATCAGAGCAGACCTGTGGCTCTAGTCCTGGACCAAACAGGTGGAACAGGTCCATCCTATAATCCTGCAGGTTGCCATGGAAGCCTTTGGGCAGCTAATAGGCAGACATCTGAGAGACTCCAGGATAGCTGCCAGTTCGGTTGTTCTCTCTGTGTTACCCATTCACACTTGACCTGACTGAGCTTAAACCTCTGTGGATAGTGTACCACATGCTAATGCTTTGCTCAATTGACATAGACTTTCTGGCATTGTCACCCAAAATAATTCCCTTAGCCAATTGAGCTGAGAGCAACATGGATATTAACTTATGTTAAACTTACTTACTGATTCCTTCACATCTTCATATCAAACACTCTGGTTGTAGAGACATGAATGAGGCATTTTGAACATATTTCAAATATCTATGTTCTTCATCCGCATTACCCTTATCATTTCCATTCCATTGTCAGTATTGAAGGGATGTTGAGACAGATATATGTCCAATAGGTTTGCACAGTTAGTGGGGTTTATTGCAGTGATACTCATGACCATTCTAATGACTACCAGGTGTAAGAAAAACACTCTACATGCCCTTGTCGACAAACACCTCACTAATTTGATACGGTTCCCCCTGAAACCAATGTGTATACTCAGTTGTCACTTGGGTTGCCATTGTCATGCTGAGTGTCATGGGACAAAGAAAGGCCCTTATCCACAACAAAGACTCTCACATCCAAGTGGGATGTCTATTTTATCACGTGTTTGTCATTGGCTTTCTATTATTCACAAGAATCTCAAAAGATGTGACCATTCACTGAACATAGCTTTTTAACATTGCATTTGAAAATATCAGATTTTGTATACAGTATTTATTTTGTTCAGACACTCAAATGAGCACCCTACAGGATAGAAGCCAATGTGGTTGGGGAGGGACCAAACTGGAAACAAATTCATGGTTGTATTTAGCATTGAGGAGCCCAGGCAGCTGGGATGCACATGTCTGAGCCCACAGGAACGTGACAGATGCATGCACGACGGCTGCTGCTTCTACTGCAGGGGGTCTCGGCCATCTCCGTTCTACATACCCAGAGTTGACGGGAAACACCGGGGCTTGCCAGGACAAGAGGAGACCCTGACGAGCTGTGCAGTTTCACCCCAGCTACCCTGTCACTGTCTGACACTACACGCAACCCCACATTGGGACAACCGTCAGCACCACATTCAAGCCTTCATGGACTCTGGAGCCGCGAATAATTTCATTGACCAAGACTTCGCCAGAGAATTACAAATCCTCTGCATGAAATGTCCCATCCCTCTGCAGATGCAAGCCCTCGATGGACGCCCTATCGGCTCCAGCCAGGTGGACTATCAGACCAAGCCCATTCTACTGCAGGTTGGGGTGAACCACTCAGAGACTCTTAGTTTTTTCACTGCTCCCGAGAACCCTCTTATCCTAGGGTACCCTTCCTAGTGTTACATAACCCACTATTGTTGTGGTCCACGTGACATCTATTAGGCTGGGGTAAGAACTGCCAGAATTGATCCCTAAGACCCCCACCAAGAGCCTCGCCATGTTCCCTGGCATCCATTGAAGACCAAGACTTTTCCGCTCTCCTTCTCAAGGACTTCGACCTCCGGGAGGCCTTCATTAAGAGGCAATCCACACCCTGCCTGCTCATCATCCATATGACTGCACCATAGAACTCCTACCCGGCTCCACCCCTCCCAGGGGCTGTCTGTACTCCCTCTTGACCCCTGAAGCAGCAGTCATGGACAATTACATCCGGGAGTCGCTGGAGGCAGGTTCATTCACTCCTCTACATCCCCAGCTGGTGCAGGCTTCTTCTTCGTGAGAAAGAAGGATGGAGGTCTGCGTCCCTGCATCGATTACAGAGGGTTGAACAGAAATATGATTAAGAATTGTTACCCCCTACCCCTGATGTCTGCCCTGGAGTTGGCCTATGGGGCCCAATTCTTCACCAAACTGGACCTCTGCAATGCTTACAATCTGGTGAGGAGGGAGATGAATGCAAGACTGTCTTTAACCCCCCGAGTGGCCACTATGAGTATTTAGTCATGCCCTTCGGATTATCGAACTCACCGGCAGTCTTCCAAGCATTGGTCAATGACACGCTTAGGGATATGCTGAATTGGTTCGTCTTTGTTTACCTCAATGACATCCTGATATTCTCCAAGACCCTTCCGGAACACATCCTGCACATCTGCCAAGTTCTGAGATATCTCCTGCAGAGTCAACTATACATCAAGATAGAGATGTGTGAGTTCCAATTATCCCAAGTTTCTTTCCTGGGCCACATTATCTCTACTCCAAATGGACCCCGTAAACTGACTGGCCCCGCCCCGCCTCACTTAAACAAGTCCAGCGGTTCCTCAGGTTTGCCAATTTTTACAGGTGTTTTATACGCAAATTTGGTGCGGTGGCAGCGCCTCTCCCGGCCCTAACCCACAAGACCCGGGAACCATTTTTGCTGCACGCTTGAGGCTGACAGGGCATTCATGGCGCTCAAAGGACATTTCACCTCCAGACCCATCCTCGTCCATTCTGATCCTACCCATCCCTTCGCGGTAGAGGTGGACGCCTCGGTCCTTTCACAGCGGATGGAGGGGGACAAGAAACTGCACCCATGTGCCTTTCTCTCCAACCGGTTCTCGCCAGCGGAACGCAACCATGATGTAAGCAGCAAGGAGCTCTTGGCAGTTAAGTGGGCCCTTGAGGGGTGGAAACACTGGTTGGAGGGGGCACCTCATCCTTTCGAGATCTGAACGGACAATAAGAACTTGGTCTCCATTCACGAAGCCAAGAGGTTGAACGCTCACCAGTCTAGGTGGGCTCTGTTCTTTAACAGGTTCAACTTCACACTAACCTATCGCCCGGGATCCAATAATCAGAAAGCAGACGCCCTGTCCCACCAACACGATGTGTCTAATGAGGAGAGGGACTCCGAGCCCATCATCTCCAGCTCCCGCATTGTAGCCCCCGTGATATGGAGTATTGAGACCAAGGTCAACAAGCCCAGACCCGGGAACCTGACCACGGCGGAGGTCCCACTAACAGACTTTATGTTCCGCGATCAGCCAATTCCCGAGTACTACAATGGGGACACTCCTCTAAATTAACTTGGCATCCACGGGTTAATCAGAAACTGGAGTTCCTGAAGTGAAAATTCTGGTGGCCCAACATGATTGAGGATGTGAGATCCTTCATTACGGCCTGCTGCACCTTTGCCCAAAGCAAGTCCTCATGACAGTGACCGGCTGGGTTGCTTCCCCCTCTGCCCATCCCTAGCCGGCCCTGGTCCCACCGCTCCCTATACTTTATTAAAGGGTTACCCCCATCCCAAGGGCTTACCACTATCCTGGTGGTCGTTGATCGGTTTTCCAAGGCAGACCATTTCATCGCCTTACCCGAGTTGCCCTCGAAGGCGACCACTGATCTCATGATTACCCATGTCTTCAACTACATAGACTTCCCCAGGACATTGCTTCGGATCGTGGGCCCCATTTCATCACACGGTATTGGAAAGCCTTCTGCCCCCTGTCGGGGAGTCTCTCCAGGTTGAATGGGCAAACGGAGAGGGCCAACCAGGAGCTGGAGAAGTTCCTCCTTGCTCTGCTCCTCTGTCCGACACCAACTCCAGGCAAACCGGCACCGAAGGTCTCTTTGGCTTCCCCAATCGGATCAACAACTGTGGCTGTCCACCCGTGATCTTCCCTTAAAGGTGGACTCGTGGTAAGCTCACTCCACGCTACATAGGACCATTCAAGATCCTGAGTCACATCAACCCGGTCACCTATCATCTCCAGCTTCCCAGGTCTATGAGGGTCTGTCCATTCTTCCATGTCTCCCATCTCAAACCGGTAAGGACCAGTCCCCTCTCTCCCCCCACACCTGCACCTCCACCCCCTCAACTTGTTGATGGTCGCCCAGCCTACACTGTCCGATGTTTGTTGGAGGCTTGTCGGGTTCGAGGCACCCTGCAGTACCTAGTGGACTGTGAGGACTATGGACCCGAGGAGCGGACGTGGGTGCCTGCCCGGGACATCCTGGATCCAGGACTTGTTCGGGACTTCAACCAACTACGTGAACAGTCCCTGGAAAGGCAATGTCCACTTTACATTAATTTCATGGACTTCATAAAGGCATTCGACATGGTAGACTGACCAACCATATGCGACCCGTTTCAAGAACTGTCGCACGTCCCATGTGTAACTCTGTGTTGTTGTTTTTTTCGCACTGCTTTGCTTTATCTTGACCAGGTTGCAGTTGTAAATGAGAAATTGTTCTCAACTGGCCTACCTGGTTAAATAAAGGTGAAATAAATAACAAATAAAACATCACTACTTCACAGGAGAGCCATTTGAACATATATATTTTTTTAATGATCAAAATACATTTTTGGGCATAAATGCCTTCTCGAACATGTAAACTTTCATGTGCCTTAATAGCAAACTTGTATGCCATCTGTAAATACAAATCAAATTGTTAAATAATGAGCCTAGTTGGTTTAGCCACTGAAAAATACAAGAATTGTGGCTAAGATAATGGATAGGCTGATCATGCCGAGAGATGAGTTTGGATTGGTCTGCCTTGTAGCATGCTTCTGTCTATAACACGAGCTGCTAAGTATGTGTGGATAATCCTGTCTACTGCAGCTTTTTTGAAAGTTATCATGAATAACTGACAAAGTTTTCCTACTGCTCTCAACATTGCTGCCCTGAAGTTAATTGTACTGTCGACAAAGCTCAGTGGGAAAATGTTGTGATGGACTATGTTCTGGAGGATGATTATGCCATGCTGACTTTCTGACTCTGAAAATGAATCAGACAATTAAGAAATCCCTGATTTCGGTAAAAACATTTTCATTGAACCAGACATTGTAGTTTTCTGATTACAATGGTGGGGAATAAATTTGACAGAGTTGACAGAGTTCTGAAATCAGGGGAATGCCTGGTGGAAGCAGAGGGAAGTTGCGGAGAAAGAAGGCTGCTGAATAAAACTCCTCCTCTTCAAACGAAGGGCAACCATGGCATCCATGACAGAGGGAGAAGCGTTCATCCATGTACACATGTAAGAGTCTAGCTACATTTTCAGATATTATACGTTTCTGATTTAGTCAACAAGTCGTTTTCATTGCAAGTTAAAGCATACTGTTAAACTGGCTGGCTTGATAGCTAACGTTACGTGTATGATCTGTGTAGGAGCTCTAAAAAGGTATGAGTTCCCAAGTTGGAATTTCAAGTTGGATGACTGTTCAAATCGATTTTTCCTGGTCTGAGTTTTTTTGAGGGGGAGTTCCCTGTTGTTTTGAACACGGCATTAAAGGGACAGATACATCTGATTTGATTTGATTATGGTTAATTGTTTAGCTAGCTAGCTACATGTCTAAACAAAAGACTCCACTATGCAAGTAACCATTTCACTGTACCGTTTACACCTTCTGTATCCTGTGCATGTGACAAATAAACATATATTTTATTTTATATAGTGTGTGTTTACCAGAGACGGTGATGTGAAGAACAACATCACCTGCACCAAAGTTAGTTTGGGATATAGGCCAAGGACTAGATCGAGTTTATTTTTACTACTACTTTTTGCTACTACTTTCACCACTTTTCGTTTTGAAATCTTTGGTTGTTTACTGAAAGAGATGGGTGGGGCTAAGGCTTAAGAGGGTGCGAACAATGCTAAATGTGTGTAGATAAAGAAGACCTCTCCAGTAGGTGTACCAAAACATTCACATGCATTTTCTCAAAAGTGGAGTTACAAGTTTATCAACTTTCAAAGCAGAATTACTTTCTCATTGTTCCTCAACTGCAGTGTATGACATACCATTTTCTAGATAGGAGTCTTCTTTCATCCTGTCACGTTCTGACCATAGTTCTGTTATTTTATTCTTTGTTTTAGTATGGTCAGGGCGTGAGTTGGGGAGGGCAGTCTATGTTTGTTTTTCTATGTTGGTTTTTGTGTTCGGCCTAGTATGGTTCTCAATCAGAGGCAGGTGTCATTAGTTGTCTCTGATTGAGAATCATACTTAGGTAGCCTGGGTTTCACTTTTGGTTTGTGGGTGTTTGTTTCCGTGTGTGTGTTTGGGCCACACTGTACTGTTTCGGTTTTGTAAATTCACGTCATCGTTTATTGTTTTGATTCAGTGTTCAGTGCTTTCTTTAATTAAAATCATCGTGAACACTTACCACGCTGCGCTTTGGTCCGATCCTTACTCCTCCTCAGACGAAGAGGAGGAAATCCGTTACACATCCAATGTTAAAAATAACATTTCAAATTATTTTGCTACATAGAACTGAATCGAGGTGGTGGGTCACGTATGGAAAATACTGAAAAATACAACAACACAACCTGCCATGTCATACACAATGCAACCTGCTCCGTACCAATCTCAGTGTGCACGGGAATAAGACAAGGATGTCTTCTCTCCCAAATAATATTCTCCCTGGTCATGGACTGGGTAATGAACAACCATCAGCCAACCACAGGGAATCCAGTGGTCTTTAACTTCCAAGCTGGAGGACCTAGACTATGCAGATGATGTAGCACTGTTGTCACACACATCACAACACATGCAGGCTAAAACGGATAGGCGCACTGTCGCCTCGAGCACATGCCTGGACATCAATGGAGGAAAAACCAAACTGATAAGGATCATAGGTAACCCCAAACCTCCTGTAGGAACAAGGCATAGAAGATAGGGGACCACATGACCTACGCAGTATTATAACTAAAAGTGGAGGATCAGATGAGGACATAAAAACAAGAATAGGAAAGGCTAACACTCAAGCTAACTTGGAAAAATATCTCACTCAAAACAAAACTCTGCCTTTTTCAATCCAACATCATGTTTGTACTACTCTATGGTGCAGAGACATGAAGACTGATCAAGAGCCTGGAACACAAGTTACAGGTCTTTGTCAACTTCTGCCTCAGAAAAATCTTGAGCATATGGTGGCCTGAGCACATCTCTAATGTAGACCTGTGGAAGAACCAACCAGAAGCCCATCTCGAGCATCATCCAAGAGCAGAAATGGAGATGGGTTGGTCATATGGTCCGGAGAATATTGCAAAACATGACCTTGATTGGAATCCAACAATCCAACAATGACCCGGAGCAGGCATCTAGACCGAGAAGATCCGCTTGTCATGGCCTGAGGCAAAGAAAGATGCCCAAGAAGGGCAACATTGGAAAACTTTAGTACAGGCCCTATGTTAATCTGGGAACAAAGAGGATTAAGTGAGTAAGTAAGTAAGTCATTAAGTAAGTACTGGGGTAAGACTCCCATAGGAAAGGCCTGGCAATGTTCACACTCATGTGGATTTTGATATTAAAACCTGACACCCGGTCCTAAATCTATTGGCCCAATGTCGCTGTGATGATAAAGACAGAGGCATGTGACATGGCTGAGCAGGCTGTCAGGTACAGAACTAGCTGTAAGAGCCAACTCAGGTGAATAAACACAGTACTCTGTGATATGAGCTGTTTTCTACAGGCCCCTGGAATGCACATGACTCATTCAACCTGGTGAAGAGGAGTGACAGTTGTCAACACTCTCAAGTGAATTCGTATGTTGAGCGCAATAGAGACGTATCAGTAGAAAATATACACAGATATTCACAGACTTGAGTGGCAAACAGAAGGGAAATAGTGGACTTTTGTATTGATTGCTTTACAAAACATTAAGAACATAAAACATTAAACATTTAGAAGCTCTTTCCATGACATAGACTGACCAGGTGAATCCAGGTGAACGCTATGATCCCTTATTGATGTCACTTGTTAAATCCATTTCAATCATTGTAGATGAAGGGCCGGAGACAGGTTAAAGACATGTTTTAGCCTTTAGACAATTGAGACATGGATTGTGTATGTGTGCCATTCAGAGCGTGAAGGTGCAGGAACTGCAACTCTGCTGGGTTTTTACTCTCAACAGTTTCTTGTGTGTATCAAGAATGGTCCACCACCCAAAAGACGTCTAGCCAACTTGACACAATTGTGGGAAACATTGGAGTCACCATGGCCCAGCATCCCTTTGGAACACTTTCGACAACGTTTAGCATCCATGTAAAGCTGTTTTTTTTAAAGCTGCATGCAAATACTTATTAGCAAAAATGTAAATTGTAGAGTTGGCATTCTATAATCTACGAATTTGGCCATTTGTAGCAAAAGTTTTGACGTTATAGAATTGTTTGAATCTTGTGCATGGCTCTGCTGAGGTAAGATGTTTCATAATGTTATTATCTAATGCCTCCCCCTTTCACCAAATCTACTGTAAATTCAATCTGCTGGCCTTTGAAATGCTGACAGGAAGATGAGACTGTTGTTGAACCTATTATGAGATTTAGCCCTGAATGTCTCCAGGCCTTTGAAAGTGCAAGTGCTCACTCACAAGCTCCTCCCCTCATATTCAAACCAGGAATTAGAGCTGGCATTGGTTAGAAATGATTTATGTCAGCATTTTGAATAAAGCCTTGTAAAATTATTTCCCTTATGTCTTAATTCACTTTTTGCTAATGTTTTCTTACAGAACTAAACAAGACGTGACAGCATTCAGGAGCCTTCATGCCATGCAAGTACTTGATAACTACTTTGGTACAGAATGAAGTTACTTAGCTGTACATGGTAACTGCTGATAAGCTGCATGAGACAATGATTAATGAAAGAACTCTGCATGAGTATTCAATTTTTTTTAAATGTACTATTTACTATTTGCATGTAATTAAAATGTTTATTACTACATATAATCTGTGGAAATTAATGTAAAACATGACCCGTACCAAACAGAATACAAAACACACATTATAATATAACAAATTATTAGGCTACAATTAATTCACATTATAACGTTTTTCATGGTGCAATTGCAATCTAACCAAAATCAGGATTAAAGGGGAAAACTTCTTAAAAGAGGCCAATCAATTTCCACGGGAACACAGAGGTCACCAGCCTATCATTAGGACCAATTAATGAAAGCCTTGATTGGAATGGGGAAAAGGACAGGCCTGGCCCAGGGCTAGATGAACAGAATTCCAGTGCTGCTCACAGCTATAATTATGTCCTTATCCATAAAATATGACTGGCATCTCCCAGGTAAGGGTCAAGCCATGTCACCTAAGGTAAGATTGATGTGACAATGTGATGTGAACCTATTGATAATCTGTTGATTCAAGTGACAGAACCAATATTTACACTGAACAAAAATATAAACGCAACACTTCTTGATTTGCTACACCTGTCAGGTGGATGGATTATCTTGGCAAAGGAGAAATGCTTACTAACAGGGATGTAAACAAATTTGTGCAGAACATTTTAGAGAAATAGTTCAAACCTTCATAGGAGCATCGTTAAATTTCCAAGCTGTTTCCCAAAACCATTGTTATTAACGTTGTACTTGAAAATGCTTGAAATGTAAAACTTGCCTCAGACCACTCATAGAACAGCTAAGTGCATCCTTAGAGGCTTTTTTGCCATCAGTTTATACAGAAGATCTCCGCTAAGGATAGTATCACATGGCTTATCTATCTATGTGACCACTGAGCAAAGTTCACAACAAATGTAGATTACCCCTTTTTCTCCCCAATCCTGTCCCATCGCTGCAACTCCCGTACGGACTTGGAAGAGGCGAAGGTCAAGAGCCGTACGTCCTCCGAAACACAACCCAACCTAGCCGCACTGCTTCTCGACACAATGCCCACTTAACCCGGAAGCCAGTCACACCAATGTGTCAGAGGAAACGCCCTACACCTGGCACAAGAACATCCCTGCCTGCCAAACCCTCCCCTAACCCGGACAATGCTGGGCCAATTGTGCGTCACCCCATGGCTTGTGGCTGGCTGCGACAGAGCCTGGACTCGAACCAGGGATATCTATTGAAGCAGCTAGCACTGTGATGCAGTGCCTTAGACCACTGCACCACTCGGGAGGCCACTAATTGGTCTTCTGACTAATCTTCAGAGATGGGGAACAAGTCACTATTGTTTGAGTCACAAGCAAGTCTGAAGTCACAAGGTTCGAGTCTCAAGTCGAGTCCCAAGTAGAACAAGTCAAGACCTGAATCAAGTGCAAGTCATACGTTCTAAGAGCAAGTCAAGTTGAGTCGAATCACAAGTTTTCAAGTCAAGTCTCAAGTCAAGCAATAAAAAAAACTATACATGCAGCGACTTGTTCAAGTGCAAATCTTTGTCTATTTATTGAGACTACCAGACAGCCCTTTTCCTTATTTTGTCTACAACACATTTTGATTAGTTTATGTCATTGTAAAATAGGGGCCTTGTATCAGTCATAAGGGCATGACATCAGCAGAAGGCAAGGCAGGTTGACATGCTCAGAGTGTACATTTCCGTACAATTCTTGGTGATCCAATGGTGACAACGTCATATACAAAATATATACATTTACCAAATATACTGTACATAGCAAGAGCCCAAAAGAAATGGCCTCTGTATCAGGCTAGACCTGTCCTATCTGAATGGACACAGATAGATGGCAAGACTGTACAGCCTCCCCTTGAGAAACCAAATGGAATCTGTCTAACAGGAGCTCAAACAGGTAGGCCTACATAATATAAGCACATGGCCCCAAGGACCATACAATTCCCTAATTGGCAATTACAACCAATAAACTGGTTCTACAATGTAAAAGGCAATTTCCATATCCATTGATACATTGGTACATTTGTCTTAATGAGACTTAATGATTATTCATGATACTTCAACACCATGCATACATGGAACAATAATTGTATCTTATTCTGAAGCGTATAGTGCAGGCCACGTAGCCTACTTCTGTGCACACTGAGGCACGCACGTTCCTATTGCACACAAAAAAAATGACAGAGACATAGGACACAGAACTCCGACATAACCTGGGAAATATAAACAAAAGAAACCATAAATTGAATTAAATAACAGAACCTCTACCTCAGGATTCTTGCGAACGTTCATGTGCACTATAAACATGTTTCTGGCTGCGGGTAGCATAATCCACGTAGGCAAAGGTACCACAAAATGAGTGGCAAAACATTACAATACCTGGACAGATCATTTCAAGTCCAAATCAAGTCTCAAGTTATTTTATTTTCTATCAAGTCGAGTATCAAGAAGAGGTCAACCGATTAATCGGAATGGCCGATTAAACCAGGGCCGATTTCAAGTTTTCATAACAATCGGAAATAGGTATTTTTGGACACCGATGTTTGGTCCTCCAATAATCAGTATCGGTATCGGCGTTGATAAATCATAATCGGTTGACCTCTAGTATCAAGTCATCAAATTTGTGACTTGAGTTCGACTCGAAGTCCACAACACTGCCTGTCAGATCAGCTCTGAAAAAGATCAGAGCTGATCTGACCAATTAGTGGAAAAAATATCAGATTTGGGCTGCCACTTTGAATGTAGCATAAATGCAGAAGTTAGGACATGCTGGTCAGGAGTGGATAACATTAATCATAGATTTTTTTAAAGAGACCATAATGATGGACACTAGTGGTTGTCCATCATTATGCATAGGCATCCCCTCCCCACACCTGAAGTTTAAACACAGTTGCTTGGGGGATAGGGATTAGTGAAATGGGGAGGGGAATAATTGTTGGAGTCAAGGAAATACTGTCTTCAACAAATTCAATGAATCTATACAGCAGCTGCTGGTTATCAAGCCACTCTTATGGTAGATCTCTCCACCATAGTTTGTTTCACATTCGTCTGTAAAGCGCAAGTGAAAAGCAAAAGTACATTCATTTTGAGAATTCATTCTGCCTATCACCTACAGATGTAATATCTTAGTTTGAGCCAGTTTACTACAGCAGGAACATAATCATGCAGAAACAGAAAATATGAATTATTATGTGGATTAAAATGAATGGACGTTTTTGTAGAGTTTGATACATTTTTCATTAGGGCGAATCAAGTCAGAAATGTCAAAGTGGAAATGATCAAATTTAGAAGTGTTTTTAAAACTCAAATACACTACAAGTTTGCATTTCCTACTGTGCAGAAAAATTCTCAGAAACAAAAGAGTGATCAAATTAAGATCCTACATCTGTAGGCCTGGAGCCTGAGTAGAAGGGCCGTAACCCCTTATCACGCAGTCCCTCTTGAGTTTCCGTTGGTGCTGAAGCGCTATCTCCACCTGCCTTTGGCCCGACCGGCCTGTGAACGAGTGATTACAGGACCAGCCACACACTCCGGATAGCTACAGATTTAGGATCTTCATTTGAACCCGTTTGCTACAGCAGGGAAATAATCCTGCAATAACAAGAAATGTGAAATATATAATGAGGATTATAACTGATGGATATTTTTTGTAGGGCAAATCAAGTCTGACATTTTGAAGTGGAAAACTTTAGAAGCCTTTTAAAACCTAGAATACACTACAAGTTTGCATTTCCTGCAATTTTCAGCAACAAAAGAGTGATCAAATTAAGATCCTACATCTGTACAAGGTGTTCTTCTAATATCAAGCTGTATTTCCTAGGAAGACAGTACTGAGACTAGGGAGACAATAGGTCCTTTACGTCACAGTTCAGCTCCGTCTCTGTGGTTCCAATGGCTTGTTACATAGCCTTCTTACAGGCAAACCTAAAATGGGTCATAACCAATCTAGCACAACATGATGATAATATTTTTTGAATCATGTTTTTGAAGTTATGTGGTTTATCTTGTCTCTTGGTAGAATGTCGTTTGTGACAGTTTAGATTCTAAATTGGTCCTCCACTTTGACCATTTGAATCATCGCAGAAAAAACAGTCAGCAACAAAATCATTCACTAACATGGACATCCTGTTTATCATAGCATGCTGATACATCTCAAGAGCCATGTGGTTACATACCATATAGTTTATCTCACCAAAACAGTTATTCAAAAGACAACACTGACTGGGGTAAGGATCAGGTCACAAAAAGTTCTTCACCTCAGACATATCTGCATTTATTATAAGATGCCACTCAGAAGATGCCTTGGGCTCATCAGCGTGCCAGACATCTCTGGAGTTGGACAACATTGGACAGATGACAAGAGAATGCAGAACAACAATTAGGAGCAATCAGATAGTTGTCTGTACGTCTTGCCAGAAAATACTAAAATCCTGGCTTAACTTCTTCAACTCTAAATATGTGAGGAAGACGTGCACTGCAGAATGACATTTTCTTCTTAAAGGGAGGTAGAGATCAGGCCAAAATGGAGCACAACTGTCAATGTACAAAACTGCTTATTACCATGCTATAGGAATATAGTTTTAACATTTTCCACAACTTTAATGTCATTCTAGGTTGGAGCAGAGGTTAGTTATAGGCTGGTGAGTTGAGCACATGCATTTCTTGTTTTTCATTTGATTGAAAATAGGATCTCTCAGAACCACATGTATTAAAGGTCCAATGCAGCCATATTTATCTCAATATCAAATCGTTTCAGGGTAACATTTAAGTACCTTACTGTGATTTAAGAAAAATGTAAATGGTCAAAAAGGAACAAAAATATAATCTTAGCAAAGGGAAATTTCTTAGCAAAGGGACTGTCTGGGATTGGTCTGAGTGGGGAGGGGAAAACTGAAAATGTTCTGTTATTAGCAGGGAGGTTTGAAACTCAATTTCTTATTGGTCTTGTTTACTGTTGAGAAAGGGAGTTTGAGATTGAACATGTGGAGACTTGTCCATTGAGAAATGCACTTTCTGGAAGTATGCCCACATTCTGGAAATGTATCCACAGAACATATTGGAAATCCACTGGGCACACACTGGTTGACTCAATGTTGTTTCCAAGTCATTTCAATTAAATTACGTTGAACCAACGTGGAGTACACATTGAATTGATGTGTGTATACAGTGGGAAGTGTGCAAAACTTTGATGCCTGAGGATTAGCATCATGTCCAAGTTGCATCATTTCTGGTAAAGGATATACCATGTGTACATTTAATACATTTTGTTTGAACATGTTCTTAATTTACTGTAAAGTTAATGACTCATCTTCACTAGTAATAGTTACCAATCTTTTTTGGTTACTGTACCACCAACTGAAATTTACTCTGCCCGGAGTACCCCTGAGGTACATGTGCATTTTATCAGTAGGCCTATGGTCTCATGAGTCTTCTCAAGTACCCCCTATGGGTAGACCAAGTACCCCAGGGTTACTAGTACCCCTGGTTGTGAACCACTGGTTTACAGTAATATCTAACCGGATCATATTGAACAGTCTCACAAACAATTTCCACACTTGTGTCACGAAGTCGGTCCCTCTCAGGCGGCGTTCAGCGGTCAACGTCACTGGCCTTCTAGCCACCGCCGATCCACTTTTCATTTTCCATTTGTTTTGTCTTTGTTTTACACACCTGATTTCAATCCCACAATTACTTGTTCATTATTTAACCCTCTGTTCCCCCATGGGTTTTTGTGAGTGATTGTTTATTGTTTTTTCGGCCTGTCATGGTGTGCGTGTATTTGTTACTTTGTATATTTGACATTTTGAGTAAAAGTACGTTGATTACTCATATCTGCTGTCCTGCGCCTGACTCTCTACACTAGCTACACATAGGACCCATTTCAACTTGTGGCTGGTGGTGATGGGAATTGTTATTGTTGATAGAGAAAAAAGGGCCCAGTACTTTGATCTACATTTCCTGCTGAACCATGAATTTGTTTGGGGAACAACAGTAGGCAGCCAGCAATCTAGCCAGGTCTACCCCGTTCCTGCCTTGCTCTAAACCCTATCAGTCCTTGCTGTCCCCAGTGATTTGAAAATGTGTTCTGACCGCCTTATGACACAACTGGGACCAAGAACCAAGCCCCTAAACAAACACAGACCCAGTGACACTATGCCAGTTCCCATACCAGACTACAGACCACACAATTCGCCAACGTAATCGATGGCACGGCAGAAAGCAGATTGTCATTTTCCACAGGTCCTCCTCCAGAAATGGCGCCCATGATAAAATCTCACCATGACCACATGAAGAGAAAAAACAACATCTAATTATCCAATTAAAGCTGATGGGGACGAGGGTGAGATAAAGAGCCCAATGTCGATGTTCACAGCCACTGGCAAAAACATGGAGTATTTTTTCTGGCAGACGCCAGAGATGAATGTTCTGCCCTAAAAGGTCCACATCCTGTGAGGCTGTTTCTTGGAGATTCTCTTTCGAGGGCGATGGACAACAGTTAGAGCTATGTAAAATGTTGTAACTCGCTGAAGCAGCTGACAAAGGCTTTGCATTAGGAGGTCAAGGCATGTCCATTACAGATTGGGCAGGATCCTTTCAGTAAAGCAGTGAAACCTGCATCTGGACGAGGAGAAGAACACCAAAGTCACAAACCACAGTGATCTTTGGGAGGTGCAAGAAAATGTCAGATATCAGAATAAAACAAAAGGCAAAAACCTCCCTCCAATGATATCTGAGATGAGTCATCCTGGCATGTTGTGTTCAGCTTGGTTTTTATCCATTTCTATTGTGTGCTTAGGGCTAGAATAAAACATTTCAAAATAGATAAACAATTCTGACCTTTCTGCAAACTATCTTTTCCGTCTCTTTCCTTAAATGATGATGATTCATTCCCCATTTAAAACGTATTAGATCTTGTCTAAGCTACGTTCCTGAGCAAGGCCTTATCAAAACAGCAGTCATCGTCACATCAAATACACACAATGAACCGCTTTCATCGCCATTCAGAAACTCTTATTCAATTCACGATACAAATCTTTAGTACAGAAAACACAGCGTTTGTGTAGCTTCAGCTTGTATTGTCAGGTGCTTGTATGAGATTGTAAAACTTGACACTGAGTTGAAAGCCTGACATGCAGGGGCTTCTGGCAAGTTTAAATAAAAGCTCTCTGGCATTCAGCAACTATAGTGTCTGGTTAATAATTATGGTCTAAGGCCAGGAGCAACTCTGCGTCTGTTAGGGGATTCATCTCAAAATGAGAGTGAACACATGATGGTAACAGATAGTTAGACCCAGAAGTCAGGTAATTCAATGTCTTCTACCCAAATGCAACATATAGCTAACACACTCAGCTGAAACAGAAAGAGATTATATATTGTTTTGTTGCTATGCTCTGTGTGAAAGAGATGAACGAGGCAGTAACCCATCATGACTTTATGTTCTCTCCTGACAATGGCCGGGTCCCAAATGCGAGTCTCAAATGACTAGCTATTCTCCTATGTAGTGCACTACTTTTGGCAAGGGTCCATAGAACTTTGGTCAAAAGTAGTGCACTACATAGAGAATAGTGTGCCATTTGGGATGCATGCTATGTCTCTACAGCTGCTCTTGGGTTTCTGTCTGCCCCATGTCATGATAATATACTCCAATCCCCAATGACCCCATCTCTTTTCAGAGCAGCATATCTAATACCAGGAAGCAGAGCTACCTGCTTAAGGCTACTGTACTCTGACCTGGTGTATTTGTCCCTGGAGGCCCACTCAGCCACAGTACGGTTGGTGCCTTGCTTCAATGTGACACCTATCGCCACCACCCCAAGGCACTGTGACAGAGGACTTTTCTATGAGCTGAGCAGCCTGAGTTCCCTGGTGCCTGAAACCATATAGCCCCTACAAAACAAACAGTAATTAACAGAGAACACAAGGACACACAAACTGTAATGCAAGTCCTCTCCTCTTTTTCACTATTTTTGTTTTGTAACTTATTCAATTTGGTAACAGGAGCTGAGGGGATTTTACCATGTTGTGGGACTGAAGGGAGTGGAGATGGGGGTTTAAGGACTGCTCCAGGGGCTTTGAGGCAGGATAACCAGGTAAGGCTGGTTTCTGGGGTTGTGAGAAAAAAAGATTTCCTCACGTTACACTTACCCTTACAGGGTCTTCTTCCCTCTGAGGATAGTTTCCTTACCTCCATGGCCTGTGGCTTTTTACACAGGCTATGAATCTCCTCTTGAATGAGACAGTGCCACAGAGACTAGAATATTTACCATATCCTTGTTTGTTGGCAATGTCTTATTTGTCCCTGAATGGGTAATCAATTCATTCCCTATTTGCACTTTTTGTCTGTTTTAAATACGTTTAAAGATATTTCCTCTGGCAACACTACAATAGAAAACACAACTATTTTCCTGTTCTGGGCCAACTCTGCTTCTCTTACCATGTACTTGACCCAGAGGTAGAACACACCATATTAATTTACAAAATTCAAGTGGCCCTATGCCAAGACTATATGGCTCATGGATATGTTGTTTGAAAGTATGAAAGACACTTGGGAATCCAAGTCTGTACACCTGATGTAACTAGCTCAACAAACTCTTGATAAATAGCATTGATTTTTGACCTCAGAACAACAACAGTACCCTGAAGACATGGAGCAATTTGTTATGGTGCTGCTCAGAGGTATTGCCTTCTCCTAACATACATCCCTTTTAACTTTTACTCATCTCAGCTGCCACTTTCACAGAGTGACACTGCTCCAAAGATGGGGGATCCTTTCCTCCCGGTTCTTGACACATTGTGTTCTGTGTAATTGTAGCTGCTTCACCAACTCTCTCTCTCTCTTTCTCTCTCCCTCAATAAGTATCATTGTCTTTAAAGGAACACTATTCTCAGGGGAGCAGCAGAGATCAAACAGCATGTCTCCAGTTGACGTTCCGTTCGGAAGGAAGTGGTGGAATTCTAAAGCTCTGGGCAGCGAGGATTTAGCTTTGAAGGATCAGGAGAACATTCCATGGGTCTGTGGGCCATCACGAGTCACTGCTGATGATACATACAAGTCGCATTTTTATCTGATTAAAAACCAGAGGCTTCGTGACAAACAATTTATTTTCCTTGAAAATCCCTGCAATTACAAGATTATTGCGTAGCCTCATCATCATTTATAAACATTGTGGCTTATCTGGTATTGTAATTCTGAGCAGGCCTTATAATATTGGCACAACTGGGTACAGTTCTGCAATATTAGCAGGCTAATAAATCGGATTTGTAACATATGGTATCATTTATGGTTCTAGTCTGGGTGGTTTTGAACTGGTTTGGTTTTGGTGCATTTGTTGAGGATGTAGCAGATGTTTGTGTCGAGCTAGCATACTAGGTGAGGCTTGCAGAAGTGCTAGTGTGAGTGTCAGGTTGCTTTCTAGCAAGATAGCTGACGGTTTTGGCCAACAGAATCGTTTGATATGGCCGTGCCCTTGAAGGTAGTCAATTTCTTGCAGCTGTTAGTCGTAGGGCTGAAGAGATGTTTGGCTTGTGGGCCAGAACATTTTGTGTTCTGTTTTTGGCTAAGGTTTTGGTAGCTTTTGTTGGAGCTGTTTGCTGGATTAGATTTCACACTTTGGAGTCTGGAGGACTCTGTTGCACATGTGTTAGTGCTAGTGGCTAACTTTGGTTATGGTTTGTAGCTTTTGTGCATGGTGTGCTGATTTTTGCCTGGTTGGTGTGGTTATCTCTGGGGGTTGGAGCGAGTGCATGTCTGGGTTGGTTAGTGGTGAGCTAGTGGCTAACTGTGGCTATGGTTTGTAGCTTTTGTGCATGGCGTGCTGGTTTTGTTTTTGCCTGTTTTGAGTGGTAATCTCTGGGGCTTTGAAAATGTCTGTTTTGTAGCTGTGACTTCTAGTGGCTGTGACTTCTCAGTTGATTTATTGTCTCTCTTTATCATACTGATGTTGACTCTGGGGGTGTTTGAGCCAGTGGTGTGTTGTGGATAGTTAAGGTTTTCTCAAGCTAATGAAGGATCAGTTATGTCAGGTGGCGGAATTGCTGGAGGCTGAAATAGCAGATGAGTTGAACAAGTTAGACGTGGCAGTGCCATTATGCGAGAAGTGGAGTGAGTCCTTGTCTCCTGTTTGGGTGGATAGCAGTCAGGAGGAAGACTTGGAAATGGCAAGGCTATAACAGGAGATAGTACTGCTGAAACGGCAGATGAATGAAACTGCATAGAGGGGAGAACGTTTGTTGCCAGTCGTTCAGACAGTCTTGTCACTAAACCAGTTTCCACCAGTGATCAAAGTGATGAGCTAGTTTCCCCAAGTGATGTAACCCCAGTGTGAAGTCGGGTGTGTCAGGGAGAAAAGTCTCTCAAGCAGAGTTTTGACGTATCACCAGTGATAGGGAAGAGGATGATTTGTGTGGGGACTTGGAGGAAACATTATTTGCCAAAGTAGAGTGATTCCCAGGAAATGGATCTCCCTAGTGAAGAAGGTGATTCTTGTGCATCTCTAGCTGAGACCTTCTGTGCAGAGATATGTGATGGAATTTGCCCTCTGCAGGTTGAGGATGAAGTTGATTCAGTTGTCAATTCAGGGGAGACTTTCTTTGTTGTTGAGTGACACTGAGCAACTAAGTTCTCTTTGTGGTTTGAGTAATGATTTGGTTCCCGCAAGTGATCTGTTGGGTTCAGTGGTTGTCAGTGATTCTTTGGTTCATTTAGCAGACACATTCTTTGCCACAGGAGCGGTTATGGTTCTTCCGCAGGCTGCCCATGAGGTTGTTTTGGTGTCAGGTGTTGATTTAGCTGACACATTTCTCGCTAAGCTGTGCGAGAGAGGAAATTCTTCACTGTCATGTTGTGATGTTCATGGGGATACGCTGGAAGGCCGGGTCTGGGTTTTGCAGGTTGACACGGCTGTGTCTTGTGATGAAGAAGTGAGTTTGGTGGAAAAGCCAGATCCACCAGTGTTGTCACTTCCAATTGTTAAGGAGCTGTTGACAGTTCCTGCAGCATGTACTGTAGGCCTAGTGAGTCTCCTGTTAAGGTGTTGGAAAGTGTAGAGGATATAGCTAACAGTTCCCCTCCAGTGAGTGCTCAGTGTTGGAGAAAAGAGGCATTTGGGAATGTGGATGGTGTTGCTAGTGAGTTTGCTGAAGTTGTAGTCCATGTTCACTTCACAGCACACTCCGGTATGACGAGGGGGGGCAGTCTGTGCATATTTGTAAACAACAGTTGGTGCATGAAATCTAAGGAAGTCTCTAGATTTTGTTCGCCTGAAGTAGAGTATCTTATGATAAAATGCAGACCACACTACTCACCTAGAGAGTTTTCAGCTAAACTTTTCATGGCTGTTAATTTACCACCACAGACAGATGCTGGCACTAAGACCACACTCAGTTGTATAAGGAAATAAGCAAACAGGAAACCGCTCACCCGGAGGCGGCGCTCCTTGTGGCCGGAGACTTTAATGCAGGGAAACTTAAATCAGTTCTACCTAATTTCTATCCACATGTTAAATGTGCAACCAGACGGAAAACAATTCTAGATCACCTGTATTCCACAAACAGAGACACTTGCAAAGCTCTCCCTCGCCCTCCATTTGCTAAATCCGACCACAATTCTATCCTCCTGATTCCTGCTTACAAGCAACAATTAATGCAGGAAGCACCAGTGACTCGGTCTATAAAAAAGTGGTCAGATGAAGCAGATGCTAAACTACAGGACCGTTTTGCTATCACAGACTGGAACATGTTCCGGGATTCTTCCAATGGCTTTGAGGAATACACCACATTAGTCACTGGCTTTATCAATAAGTGCAACGAGGACGTCGTCCCCACAGTGACTGTACGTACATACCCCAACCAGAAGCCATGGATTACAGGCAACACTCGCGCTGAGCTAAAGGGTAGAGCTGCCGCTTTCAAGGTGCGGTACTCTAACCCGGAAGCTGATAAGAAATCCTGCTATGTCCTCCGACGAACCATCAAACAGGCAAAGCGTCAATACAGAGTTAAGATTGAATCGAACTTCACCGTCTCTGACGCTCGTCTTATGTAGCAGGGCTTGCAAACTATTACAGACATAAAAGGGAAGTACAGCCGCGAGCTGCCCAGTGACACGAGCCTACCAGATGAGCTAAATCACTTTTATGCACGCTTCGAGGCAAGCAACACCGAGGCATGCATGAGAGCATCAGCTTTTCCGGACGACAGTGATCACGCTCTCCGTAGCCGATGTGAGTAAGACCTTTAAACAGGCCAAAATTCACAAGGCAGCGGGGCCAGACGGATTACCAGGACGTGTTCTCTGGGTATGTGCTGACCAACTGGCAGGTGTCTTCACTGACATTTTCAACATGTCCCTGATTGAGTCTGTAATACCAACATGTTTCAGGTTGCCTTCCTGTTCTCCCAGGTGGTGAGGGTAGGTAGCAACACATCTGCCACGCTGATCCTCAACACTGGAGTCCCTCATGGGTGCGTGCTCAGTCCCCTCCTGTACTCCCTGTTCACCCACAACTGCGTGGCCAGGCACGACTCCAACACCATCATTAAATTGGCAGATGACACAACAGTGGTAGGCCTGATCAACGACGAGACAGCCTATAGGGAGGAGGTCAGAGACCTGGCCGGGTGGTGCTAGAATAACAACCTATCCTTCAACGTAACCAAGACGAAGGAGATGATTTTGGACTACAGGAAAATGAGGACCGAGCACGCCCCCATTCTCATCGACGGTGCTGTAGTGGAGCAGGTTGAGCGCTTCAAGTTCCTGGTGTCCACATCACCAACAAACTAGAATGGTCCAAACACACCAAGACTGTCGTGAAGAGGGCACGACAAAGCCAATTCCCCCTTAGGAAACTGAAACGATTTGGAATGGGTCCTCAGATCCTCAAAAGTTTCCACAGCTGCAACATCAAGAGCATCCTGGTTGCATCACTGCCTGGTATGGCAATTGCTTGACCTCTGACCGCAAGGCACTACAGAGGGTAGTGTGTACAGCCCAGTACAACACTGAGGTGCACTAAGCTGCCTGCCATCCAGGACCTCTACACCAGGCGGTGTCAGCGGAAGGCCCGAAAAATTGTCAAAGACCCCAGCCACCCCAGTCATAGACTGTTCTCTCTACTACCGCATGGCAAGTAGTACTGGAGTGCTAGGTCTAGGACAAATAGGCTTCTCAACAGTTTTTACCAGGTAATCAAATGGCTACCCGGACTATTTGCATTGTGCCCCCCAACCCCTCTTTTATGCTGCTGCTACTCTCGGTTTATCATATATGCATAGTCACTTTAACTATACATTCATGTACATACTACCTCAATTTCACCGACCAACCAGTGCCCTCATACATTGGCTAACTGGGCTATCTGCATTGTGTTCTGCCACCCGCCCTCCACCACCCGCCAACCCCTCTTTTACGCTACTGCTACTCTCTGTTAATCATATGCATAGTCACTTTCACCATATCTACATGTACATATTACCTCAATCAGCTTGACTAACCCGGTGCCTGTATATAGCCTCGCTACTGTTATGGCCCCGCTACTGTTATGGCCCCGCTACTGTTATGGCCCCGCTATTGTTATGACCTTGCTACTGTATTTTTAAAAAAAAGGTTTTATTTCACCTTTATTTAACCAGGTAGGCTAGTTGAGAACAAGTTCTCATTTACAACTGCGACCTGGCCAAGATAAAGCATAGCAGTGTGAACAGACAACAGAGTTACACATGGAGTAAACAATAAACAAGTCAATAACACAATAAATAAATAAAAAAAAATTAAAAAAGAGTCTATATACATTGTGTGCAAAAGGCATGAGGAGGTAGGCGAATAATTACAATTTTGCAGATTAACACTGGAGTGATAAATGATCAGATGGTCATGGTGTGCAAAAGAGCAGAAAAGTAAATAAATAAAAACAGTATGGGGATGAGGTAGGTAAATTGGGTGGGCTATTGACCGATGGACTATGTACAGCTGCAGCATCGGTTAGCTGCTCAGACAGCAGATGTTTAAAGTTGGTGAGGGAGATAAGTCTCCAACTTCATCGATTTTTCCAATTCGTTCCAGTCACAGGCAGCAGAGAACTGGAAGTGTATACAGCCTCCTATATAGCCTCGCTACTGTTATAGCCTAGCTGCTGTTTAAAGCCTCCTATTGTCAGCGCCGTGTGTATAGGTGGCAGGGAAGTCCGGCGCAGGAGATTCAAAATGGAGTGTAAATGGAGTCTTTTAATAAATGTCCACGGAACATGCTCCATAACACTAAAAGTACATGCATGAACAAACATGGGTACGAGGACCCGTCGCGCACCAACACAATAAATAAAAAACACTGACAATTAAACAATCTCTGACAAAGACATGAGGGGAAACAGAGGGTTAAATACACAACAGGTAATGAAGGGGATTGAAAACAGGTGTGTGGGAAGACAAGACAAAACCAATGGAAAATGAAAAATGGATCAATGATGGCTAGAAGACCGGTGACGTCGAAAGCCGAGCACCGCCCGAACAAGGAGAGGCAACGACTTCAGCAGAAGGAATGGGCCAAAATACCAGCAACAGTGTGAAGACTTACAGAAAACGATTGACCTCTGTCATTGCCAACAAAGGGTATATAACAAAGTATTGAGATAAACTTTTGTTATTGACCAAATACTTATTTTCCACCATAATTTGCAAATAAATTCATTAAAAATCCTACAATGTGATTTTCTGGAATTTTTTCTCATTTTGTCTGTCATAGTTGAAGTGTACCTATGATGAAAATTACAGGCCTCTCTCATCTTTTTAAGTGGGAGAACTTGCACAATTGGTGGCTGACTAAATACTTTTTTGCCCCACTGTTTGAGCATATGATACTGGCAGGATCAACGTCACAAAATGTGGAATAAGTCAAGGGGTATGAATACTTTCTGAAGAAACTGTATGTTGAATAAAATATTTCCAGTGGTCTGGGGGAGCTATGGAAAGTGAAGTCTGCTACCTTCATACCGCAGTACTCTCTCCAGCCCTTTTGGAAACAGGAAGCCCCTCTATTTGTGTGGTCATGGAAGGGGTCAGCTCACCTTTCCATCTGGTTAAGTGCCTACCACTGAACTGTGGTTATTACACCTGCCATAGGTTAGCCTGCACACGCACACTGGGCTCCAGAATAGACTTATTGCTCTCTGGTGATAAGGCCTATACTCTGAAACAATCCATAAACAGCCATGTTTCCAGTTTCATTTGTCACTTGTCAGAATAGAATACATAATGACATGGTGCATAAAAATAACTAACTTTGTTGTTGATAGGCAGTAAAATGAAGTTCAAACAAATGAAAGTGAAGAGTTGACATTTTCCAAAAGTCAGTCAAATCAGTCGATACATAGTTAGCACACTGTATTAAGGTGAATCAGACTGCAGGTGAGACTGGATCTCGGCACCTCTACCTTACACTGGTATTGATTTTGTGGCATTATAGGACATTTTACAGATACTATCAGATTTCTACTGAAATTCTGGATGCTTTGGTACGGTTGTGTGGGTGAACGGAGATGGACAGGAAGACGTCATACTGAATGATAAGCATCCTTCTGGAATGTGCTTGTGCTTCTTACCAGCATTGAGGCTTTTTGGGGCTGTCAGGTCTCTAAATAACGCCTTCTGTCATGTTCTTTTTAAATCTTTCAATTTAGGCAGACTTACAGGCTATACCAACACGGCTTTATTTGTAATTATTTCTTTATGTAAATGTACTGTTGTCACGTACCCAAGTGGGTGTCTGCACATTTCTTTCCGATTCCCCAATCGACAGCAAACACCCAAATACACTCTATAAAGCACATGTCAAACTCAAGGCCCACGGGCCGCCTTTTCAATCTGCCCCACGGGTAAAGTAATTGTTTTGTCAGGAAAAACTCTGTCGACATTTAAATGACTAAAACCGAAACGGTTTAGAAGTGATAATGGACCTACAGCTTGCTAACAGTCATTTATAGTCTCTTCACTCTGTCCAGCTTGCTAACAGTCATCGTAAAGAAAGCAGGACTGTCAAGGAGCATAAATTCCAAAAGCGATGGATAGAGAATGTTTGTTAGCAAATTGTGACTCTGAGGAAATATGTTTGAAGTGCGGCCCTCAGGACCTCATTGAACACTGAATGTGGCCCATGGGGAAGATAAGTTTGACTCCCCTGCCCAACAGCATCTTTGGTTGACAGTGTTGGTTCCCGGGAAGACTAAAATAGGAATCTCATCCGAGCTGCAGGAAAATTACAGCTTTCTTCTTTGGCGTGGTCCTCATCTACCTGCCATTTTCAAAGGCTGCCCCTTGCTAAGCCTGATGTGTCCAGGCTCCTCCCATCCCAGGACTCCCTGTAGAGCTCAGAGACCAGATCAGTCTCTCTCTCTGAGGGTCGAATGGACAGTTTGAATGGCTCTAATCTAAATTGGAATTCCATTGCAGTCTAGTTTACAGATGTTTAAATACTACATAGCATCAATAAAATGTCTGCATTGTTACAACCCCAATTGATTTAGATGGTTATTCATATTGAAATGAGGTCTACTTACATTGCGAAACAATTACTTCAAAAATGGTGTGCTGTGTGGTACTACTGTACCTACAGTACATTTATGCATCACCAAATAGGACCCTTACTATATAAAGTACAGTACTGTGAAGTTGACAAATGTGGTTGAATCAAACGGTTGTGGATATACATTTAATATAAAAGTCAATCTAACATGAGCGATCACCATTGCCTTCAGCGACCAGGGCATGCAGTATCTGTCATTTAGGTGCTGAGTAAATTACAGGCCAGAGTTTATTTTGAGTGGCCGGGGGTTGGGGCCTAGCTACCTGCCCACAGGTGTATGGGTCTGGCTAGTGGACATGTCCCCTGCAGTGCAGTGTGGTGGTGAAGGCTTGGGGCAGAGCAGAGTTTGAGGCAGGGAGTGGGGCTGCCTGCTGGGGGTCATAAGGAGCCCTCCTCCCCTCTCTGCAGGGTCCCTTACTACAGCACAGACCCCTGCAGACCCTCAGACCTGCCGGGATGCCTCAGCAGACACACAGGTGAGTCTCTCATGCCAGTCTCTCTCCAGGTGCTCCGCACCACTGCCACACACTTTTATACCTGTCTATATTGAAACTTGTGAGAAATGCATGTTGCTTAGTGTAATTGTATGTGCTATTTCTTATATCAAATCTAACATTGTATAATGTCTTGATGGGTCTGAAGAAAATGATAAGTGAAGTGTAATCAATCAATTGTGATTGTTATAGCTTGCATATTTGTCAGTTTTCTTTTCCAGAAATATGTAAATCGACAACTATTTTAGTTTCATTTTGATTTAATTAGACATTCCTCAATCAGTTAAGTTGATTAACATGTTTAGAAATGTGTTTGTCTGTCAATCAAAAGTTGTTTAGTGATTACAGAATGTAACGTGTTACAAACACAAACTGATGTTGTCTAACTGCTCAATGTTAACTGTTGAGCGTTCCAGTTTATTGTTATAATTACTCCATAACCATACACACATCTCAGATATTTCTCCAGGGACGCTAAAATAACTTAGCATTTCTCCTTTAAATAACATGCTGTCACATGATATGCACACATTGGGTAAAGGTTTACGCTTGTGATAAGAGTTCAGAGGAAAATAATTCCGTTAATTACAGTAGTCACAGATTCCTGGCAGAGTGGAAATGTTTCCATGACTGAGCTTCAAATGTGAAACTGTGGTTGTCCCAAATGGCAACCGATTCCCTTTATAGGTTGCTATGGGTCAGGGTCAAAAGTTGTGCACTATAAAGGGAATAGAGTGCCATTTAGGATACATACTGTGTTTAAAGTACCGAAATAAAGGAATGGCCAGTGTACCAGTGGATCAGATGTAAAGATTGAGGCCAAAAACAACACTGAGTTTACAGCCAAAAGAACCGCAGAAATGTCTCTTTGATTCCACAACCAGTACATTGTTCTTAAGGGAACAGCTAGTGACGTAAACATTCGCAAGGGCCAAACATGGATCAGGTGTTTCAGAATACCATGTACTTTCCTAAGACCTATTCTGAACATCTACATGTTCTGAAATAGGATACAAAATAACTATGCATTATTGACACATTTAATGATGCATTATAATCCAAATGGACTATATATGAGACTTAAATCACAATAGATAATGTTGGACAGGTGTGAGAGAACTGGTGAAAATTGGTGTCATTGGTTTGAACAAGTTCTTCAATGGAAAGCCATCACACAGATCAGTCTTGTGCAAGTTCAGGCTGAGTTTGTAGGTTAACTGTAGGCTTCCTGTGTAGACTGTGCCCTATCTGAGGCCTTGATTAGGGTGCGGCTGGCTACTGACTACAGGTGAGCTAGTTGGTGGCTGAGTCATAGGAGTTAAGCCCAATAAAACAATATAACATATCTGAGTTTTATATGGTTAATCACTCAACACCCTTTGACATTGACAAATTGTTGGATGTGTCATCAATTGCTAGTCCCTTAAGCTTCACCGTTTATGTGTCTTGATATAAAGTGGATGTAATGCACACTCATAACTACCATTGAACTAATTCTTGTTATGTAATATGATTTTTGACTTACTCTACATACAGTAGCAGTAGGCCTGCATTAACTTTATGGAGCATGGTAGGACTAATAGTTCTCAGGCAGGCCTACTGCTACTATCAAGCTACTTCTGACCAGGAGGTCGATTGAAGCCTAATGTTTGATGGCTGCTGGGTTGGGGACTGATGCCACTTGTCTGCTCTATGGGCTTCCCAACAGTGTGCCAGCAGGCATCCCTGTGATGGTCTACTGGAACAGGAGTCGGAAGAGGTTGCACACTGAGGAATGTTGTTGCAGTTTAGGCGGCCATTACTACCTGCTAGCTGTCTGTCTTGCCGGCCTTTATTGCCCGGGGATTCAATTGGATTGGAGCTGTAAACCCTTGTTTCATGGGTCTGGGCAGGTAATTGAAGGAAAGCATGCCCTCATTCAGGCTCCATGGGGGGCTACAATCGCAGGCCAGCCCTGCCTTTGGGCCTCTCTGCCAGGAGCTAAAGAGGGCACAGCAGGGGAGATTATCAAACACCACCGGTGCCTTGCTTCAACTCCAAACACGTAAAACTGGATTCCAACTACTTGTTCTATGCCTGTTATGTCTTGTACTGCATATTGCAATGAATAATCATCCATGGTATGATTTAAATTCATGTACTATTTTGATATCGAAATTAACCTTGTATAAGGTCTGGAGAAAATTCAGGCAATGTCACGGTTTTCTGTATGTGAAGGAGAGTCGGACCAAAATGCAGCGTGTCGATTGCGATTCATGTTTAATGAAAAAAAACACACTAAACACAAACACTACAAAACAATAAAGGTAACGAAAACCAAAACAGCCTATACTTGTGTACATACACACAGACCAAGGACATCAAGACACTAAGGACAATCACCCACAAAACCCAACACCAAACAGGCTACCTAAATATGGTTCCCAATCAGAGACAATGACGAACACCTGCCTCTGATTGAGAACCATATCAGGCCAAACATAGAACTAGACAAACTAGACATGAAACATAGAATACCCACTCAGCTCACACCCTGACCAACCAAAACATAGAAATATACAAAGTAAACTATGGTCAGGGTGTGACAGGCAAGTCAAGTGTAATCATTAAATTGTGCTTGTTAAGATGTAGAAATATGTAAATTATGATAACTATTGTAATATTTCATGTTGATTTTATTATAAAAGAGAGCCGCACACTCTAGGAGCTCAGATGCAAAAATGTAATTACCAACGTTTCGACAGCCAAGCTGTCTTCATCAGGGTATAATCACAAACACTGCGGGATGACTCGTTTATATAGTGTCAAAAGACACAGGTGTCTGTAATCATGGCCAAGAGTGGCCTAATATCATTGGTTACTTATCAAATATTAAAATGGCATACAAGAACAGCATACAAACAACAAATGGATAGCATACTATCATAAATTAATTTTCGACTACACAAGCTTACAAACAATTACAATGACAAAGTCACAATAATCACAAGAATGGCTTCTGATCGTTGAGACCGAAGGGAGCAAGGGTCATTAAGTTAAAGATCCAGGCAGCCTCTCGTTTTAACTATAAATGAACAAGGTCACCCCCTCTCCTAGGGAGGGTGACATGTTCGATGCCTATATAACGCATAGACAAAATTGAGTGGCCTGCCTCCAAGAAGTGGGCCGCAACTGGGTAAAGTTTTTGCACCTAATGGTGCTACGATGCTCTGAGATACGTACTTTTAATTCGGGCTTTGTTTCACCCACATAATTTTTACCACAAGGGCAAGTTATAAGATAAATAACTGCCTTAGTGGAGCACGTAATAACACCTTTGATTGGGATCGATTTCCCTGTTTGTGGGTGTTTGAAGGATCTACATTTATACTGTAAGTGCCATTGCATTGAGCACAGCCATTACACTTGTAGTTTCCATCCAGTAGGGGCGCAAATAGACTTTGTTCAGGACTATCTTGGGGTGGTAAATCAGTGTGCCAATTGGTCTCTGAGATTTCTGCCTGCGGGAACACGACCAACGGAAGGTCCGAAAACACATTACCGAGACTATCATCGGATTTTAGAATGTGCCAAAGTTTGTGAACGATTCCCTTAATTTGTTCAGAACGCTTTGAATAGCGGGTAGTTAGAACACAAGAATGCGTCTTTTTGCGAGACTGACCTTGAAAAAGGTCATGTCTCGTTTTGTTTTGAATTTCCTCAATGGCAATATTAATCTGATCATTTTTGTAGACCCTCTCCTTCAACTTTCTTTGCGTCTCAGACATATTTCTGTCAAAATTTGATTGTTTTTTGCAAATTCTTTTGATTAGACAGAATTGGCTGTAGGGCAAACTATTTTTCAAGGGGAAATTTCCTCTCTGCATTATATTGGCATCGAACAAGTCACCCTCCCTAGGAGAGGGGGTGACCTTGATAATTTATAGTTAAAACGAGAGGCTGCCTGGATCTTTAACTTAATGACCCTTGCTCCCTTCGGTCTCAAAGTAGACTTTGATCTGAAGCCATTATT